>NC_059283.1:2217684-2255184 GCF_017591435.1 Portunus trituberculatus | reverse complement strand
AGAGAGAGAGAGAGAGAGAGAGAGAGAGAGAGAGAGAGAGAGAGAGAGAGAGAGAGAGAGAGAGAGAGAGAGAGAGAGAGAGAGAGAGAGAGAGAGAGAGAGAGAGACAACAGATTGCCAAGGGCGTACTATAAATGCACAAAGGAATACAAACAAACAAATGGCAAAAATAAGAAAAAAAAAATTAACATATCACAATACAAAATCATCACAGGTAAAATAATAAAGAGAAAGAAAATTTTGTATTTCGAGTTACAAAGGCGGCAAAGCCAGAGAGAGAGAGAGAGAGAGAGAGAGAGAGAGAGAGAGAGAGAGAGAGAGAGAGAGAGAGAGAGAGAGAGAGAGAGAGAGAGAGAGAGAGAGAGAGAGAGAGAGAGAGAGAGAGAGAGACCCATTATCTTTCCCACGTCCATTACCTCTAAACACATCGCCAGTCACCAAACCAACAGCACCTCCTGATTTGGCGCCACTTATCACAACCTTCCAAAAGTCACCATTACCACAAAGATAGAGAGAGAGAACCTTCCCCTTCCTTGCCAAACACCCCACCCACACCAACACACCAACACCCACACCAGCATCCTATCAACATCGCGTCAACACCCACGTCAGGCCTTCATGCACGGCCACACCAGTAAGAGCTAAGCTGAGGGCCGCCGAAACAAATGGCTGTCACTCCTCGGCTCCCAGTAGGTGAGTCGTGGGCAAACACAGGAACACGAATATGCACTCACCTCTCTTGGGCGGGACTCAAGGCGCGCTGGACAATGGTGAGATTAATAGATCGTGTGTACTCACCGTGGAAGTGTCCGAGGGAAGACGCATTATCTCAACACTAACACAGCATTAAGAGTCTCCTTTTCCCCTCCTTTTCCCCTCTCCTTTGCTCCTCCTTTACTCAGCACCAAGCCTGTTAAAGTTTTTTTTTCTCCCTCTCCTTTCTGTCTCGCTATCCTTCCCTTCTTAATCCTCTTGCTTGGTGTGTTTGTCTGCTTCTCTGTGTGTCTGTCCCTTCCTTCTTCCAGCCTCATGACATTTCTCTCTTCTCCTAATTAGCAACGTCTAGAGTCTTTTATCAACATTAAGTGAATAGGAAGTTTGTTCTATTATAATTTAATACTAAAAAAACATTCTACTTGGTCATTAACCTCTTCAGTACCATGACACGTTTTCATGTCTATTCTGCTGACTATTTAGTGATTTTATACAGCTTCAGAAACTTATGTGAGGGATTAAAATAGTGAAGATTCTGGCCATTAATCTACTGACCTCCATAGACTCTTACTAATGTCAACAAAATCGTTTAATCACACCCAAAACTCAAGGTAAAAATGCACCCCAGTACTGAAGGGGTTACAAAGGCTAATGATAGTAAGTACCCAAGAAAAGTCCATTTGGTTATCATTTTTTCTAGTTTTCCCTCCAGATTACCTCCAATTTCTAGTTAACGCTCAGCACTGAAATATCTTCGGTCTCCTTTCTACACTAAAACATCTCTCATTGTCTTCATCTTTATGGAAACACTGTATTTATCTTTTCTTTTCTCACGTACACCTTTCTCCTTTTCATCTACCTTCTTCACTTTCTCCCCTCCTCTTCCTCTTCCTCCTCCTGCTACAAGAATATCTGCTTGTTCTCTTGTCCTCCTCTTCCTCCTCCCTGTCTTTTCCTCCCTACTCTCTTTTTCCTCAGTTCTTTTCTTCCCTCCTGCTCCTCACCTCCTGTGATTGATTTTTTTCTTTTACGTTTATATTTTCTTGTTGCACCTTTGCTAACAGAAAGCATATTTTCAAGTCTCTAGTTACATTCAGCTATTTTTTTTTTTTTTCAATACTACACCTTATTTCCTTCAGCTTTTACAGTGCTGCTTTTTTCCTTACCTGGCATTTTCTTAACCTGGTATTTTTCAGGCATGTATTTTTCGTTAGGTTTACAGGCAGTACCATACAGCTTTCTGGAATACCTTATATTGATCACCTTTGTAATTGATACTCCTAACATCTTTACCTGTCACTATCACGTAATAATTCCCAGTCCCCCTTCACCTTTCCTTCCTGATCACCTGTCAATCCTCTATAACAGCCACACGCATCTCCAAACACCATCCTATATCTTCCATCATCCTTATACCCCATTTCCCCATCACTATCCATCTCGCATTTCACATTTCTCACCATCATGTCATGTCCTTGCAAACCTATCACCATCTCACTCACCCTATGCATCCCAGGCAGTGTTCACCACCAACACAACACACTAGCTCACCCTTGCCATCCTTCCCATCAATGCACGCCTTTCACCCTCACCCTTTTCACCCTAGCTCTCCATCACGTGCCGCACCTCACCTATCTCATCAGCACTAGCACCCCGCCAGCCCCGCCCATCACCCCTCGCCCCTGGGTGGTGGTGGGCGTGGAGAAGCCTTTGTTGACGTGTTTGCATCTCGTTAATAGCCTGCACAATCATTACCCAGCTCCCACGACACGGCCGCTCTCCTTTCTGCGCATAATGAGGGATTGCCCATTAATTGTGCGGCCTTTCTAAAGAGTTGGTTTTTCATCTCAGTCCATGTTTTGTGTTTCTGTCCCTGTCTGGGTGTGGCGGGTATGTTGGTTGTGTTGGGTGTGTGTTAACCCTCTCATTAAAGCTTCAGGTGTGGCGGTGGGTTGTGCCCTCCCAGGAGTCCTCATCAGTGCGGTACACACACCACACACACCCCACACCACACACCACACACACACACACACACACACACACACACACACACACACACACACACACCTGCATAGTAGCGTTTCCAGAAGTAAACGTTGCCAAATAGTACAGCAAAAACGTTCATTGTGTTTCACGTTCGTTACTTGTATGAATCAACCTTTTTCCTGTTACGTGGCCGTGTTTCCTATACATCTGCAGAACAACGTTTCCTACCTGTAAAGAAAACGTTTATTGTGAATAGACATTTATTTTCGCGGGACGTCATCGCAATCTCAAGTCACGCAAAGTTACGAAAGTACGTAGTGTGATTGAACGTTTGTTATCGTAGTTCATCGTTGTCGCTGTCACGCAATGTTAGTTAGGAGAGGCATGTACGTGGGTGACAGTAAGGATAGCTACACTCGCCTAACACACCTGGAGAGCAACACATCGTGAAACAAACATCACATGTCGGTAAGCAAAGCGTTCATTGTATTAGCGCAGTTCGTCATACTTACGTTAGTGTGTGTGTGTGTGTGTGTGTGTGTGTGTGTGTGTGCGCGCGCTAATAAGTAGTTATTCGAACATGTTTATTGACACGTCGTGCAGGCGCTACACGCACAGGTAATCCGCGGTATCTTTTAATTAGTCCGGAGAGCAGCACGCTCAGAGAACTTCATCAGCTCTCGTCGGGGCTATAATGAAAAACTTCTTTTGATATGAATTTTTACGTTCGTTCTGGCAAATTGTAGCTCGAGCCTGTAATTACTTTAAGTCCTATTATCCCGACTGAAACAAAACACCTTACTTGAGTTTACTTTTTGGCCGCCATAATTATGAAACACGTTAGTTAATTGCTTTCACTTCGTTATGTATCTCTAGAGCACAACTCCAGCTTAAGAACTTAAAGTGGAAAGTGTGCGAGGGAGAAAATATAGGAGTCAGTGAAGCCGGGAATGGAAAGAGGGAGAGAGAAAATAATGAAAGGAATATGAAATGAAAGGGTCAAGGATGATAACTAATACGGTAAGGAAATGCATGAAACTGGTGTGGAAAATTTATAAGTGAATGTTGATGAAAACGAGCTGCAAATCAAGCAAAAATCTGGAAAAGATACATTTTTCAGGAACAGATGAATAAAAACACTTGGCAATGTGCAACGCCTGGGTTCACGTAGCAAGTGAGAGAGTGGAAACTGTTCCTCATATGACGCACACTTCCCGACAAGAGAATAGGGAGATCATTTATGGAGGCAAAAACACCAGTGAACTACGAGACCAAACACACACAATCACACACACACACACACACACACACACACACACACACACACACACACACACACACACACACACACACACACACACACACACACACACACACACACACACACACACGTACAGAGCCTTGAGGAGTAATGGCTACAGTTTGGGAAAACATAGCATGGTGGCAGCAAGCCTCGCCTGATGACGTCCCTGTTCCCGGTATTTTCCCCCCGAGCAGGCTTTCTCAAGGTCGTCTGGAGCATGACCATAACATGACACTCGCAGCCTCCAGCCGCGGCCCTAACAAGACTCCCTCCCCGCCTGGCACAGCGACCCAACGCGTCCCTAACGAGGCAGCTCAGCCGCGCGCCCTGAACTGGTCGTTAGCTGTAACGATGCACCTGACATGAAATAAATTTCCCTAAAGGTCTCCAATAGAATTAAACCCGCTAATGGCTGCCTCCCGTTGGGCTGGGGACGCTCGCACAGCCCGGCACTACAGAACCCGACATCTCCAGGCTTCTCCCTGCACGCCCGCACGCCCGCACACCCACGACCAAATGTACCAAAGCTCACCCACGCCAGTCTCAGGTGACTCCCGCCCTTCTGTTGTTTGCCTTTTGGCTGCGAGGCACCTTCAGTGTTACATTCAAGCTGACTTCATGTGTAATTATTTTCCAGACTTCCCTTCTCTAACCTTTGCGCTAAAAACAAGCATATATTTTCAGGCTTGAGTCACCGGAGACGATCTTCCCTGCGCCTGGAGCCACGAGACAGGACGGCTGGGAGGGAATCTCAACACTTCGACATTGCAGACCCTCAAGAACACACTTTCCTTGGTTTACTCTACACTTTAAGCCACAGGGAACGAAAAAACAAGGAGGACAGAGGAGGACAGGAAGGAAGAGACTGGAAGGAGGGTCCAAGTGGTCACCGATCGAGAGGAGAGCGAAGACTATGCATGAGCTCACCCCCAGCACACGCCAGGTATTACCAACACCCACCACTTCGCCTCCCGCAAAAGCATTCTGATGTTTCTCCCCAAGTTTGATGGTCTCATCGCCGCCACGAGATACCCACGTCCAGGGTCCGACGACGAGGAAGGACGGGAGGAAAGCAGAGAAGGAAGTATGGAAGGAGGGAAGGAGGATGGAAGGAAAGAATTGATGGGGATGGAAGGATGAAAAGAAAGATAGGTCGTTGAAAGAAGGATGGAAGGAAAGTAGAAAAAGAATAAAAGAAGAATGGAAGGAAAGAGATAATAAAGAAAGGATAGATGGAAGTAGAGAAGAAAGGAAAGAAGAGAAAAATTAAGAAAGGATAAGAAGGAAGGCAGAATGGAAGGAGAGCATCAAAGAAATAAGAAGAAAGAAAGAAAGCAAAGGAGATTAAATAAAGGAAGATAAACGGAGAAATACTAAAGAGAAAAAGAAGAAAAGAAAAGATGGGAGATAAGTAGAAAAGGAAAAATTCAAGGAAGATGGAAAGAAAGAAATAAAGAAGTGGAAGAAGAGAAGGAAAACAAGAATGGGAGAGGACAATGAAAGGAGAAGGAAGGATGATGGAAGGAAATAACAAAAAGGAAAATGAGAAAAAAGAAAGAAGAGAATGGTGAAAATAAGGGGACAGGAAGGAAATGAAGGAAAGACGAAAAAAAAAAAAAGGAATGAAAGAAGGAATGGAGTGAGGAATATTAAAAGGGAGAGAGGAAAGGATAGATGGAGCACAGAGAAAGGATGAAGAGAAAGAAAGAGGAGTAAGGAAGAGAGGGAGGTATGGTGAAACAAAGGAGAAGGGAAACAGAAAAGAAGTGAAGGAAAGATGAAAAATAAAGAAATACTGGGAAAAGAAAGAAAAATCATGGAGAGAGAGAGAGAGAGAGAGAGAGAGAGAGAGAGAGAGAGAGATTTCATAAAGGCATAGACAGCATCACATGGCGCCGTTACTAAGAAAGATAAGCTGATAGGATCAAAGATAAGAACACGTACCCCAAGCTGTGAAATAAGAGAAGGGACGAGACACAGAGAGGAAGGGAACAAGAGGAGTGGAAACATAAAGAGCACATCGTCATAAACACACAACACAACTAGAGGAAGAAAAAAAAAATAAATGCAAACACAAACAAACAGAAAATAACGTAACTCTTGCTACTACTTGCATTTCCTCGAAGCATTTCTTTCCCCTTACTTACCAAAGCTTTCTACACTTTCCCCGAACTACTTACTAGACAGAAAACGATAAAAATAATGATAGCTCCGTAATTAAAGTTTGCCTTAATTAAACACTTTTAAGGTAATTCATTAAGAAATAATGTAAGGATTAATGAGGTAGGCAGACGTACTAATGGTAGTAAACATAATTAAAAGGCAAAGGGTGTATGGGTAGATAAGGAGATACAAAGATAGATAGATGAAAAGACAGATAGATATATAGATAGATTGGTGCATAAATAGATAGATGGATACACGAATAGATAGATTGATCGATTTATTGATTGACAGATATAGAGACAGGCAAACCTAACATAAACAGAATGATATATTAATTAGGAATTTCTCTCTCTCTCTCTCTCTCTCTCTCTCTCTCTCTCTCTCTCTCTCTCTCTCTCTCTCTCTCTAAAAAAGGTAGTTTACAGTGCAGGTCGGAACTTTGTGGTCGGCCGAATCAGACAATGGAACTACGCAACTCTGCTACTAATTAAAACTGCGAGCAATACCATAATCATTAGCAATATCAAGTTGAGGTATATGGTATGGAATGCACCATGTTGTATTTCATTAGTAATTAAAAAAACGCACAATCAACTTTTGATGTCGGTCATCACTCTAAATGATTTCCTATAATTTGATAGGGGTCGGGGTGAGGGAGGAGGAGTAGGAGGAGGAGTAGGAGGATGAAGAGTAGGGGAGCAGGGAGAGGGATACCCGCTGTTGTTGTGGCAGAGTAATGAGGGAGGGTGAGGGAGCATCAGGGAGGGTGAGGGTGGGGAGGGTGCAACACATCACAGGGTTTCAGCTCACAGACATACATTTCCAGGCTGTTTTAAGCGCGTTTGTGTTACGATTTGTGTTGCATTGTCTGTCCCGTGAGAGAGAGAGAGAGAGAGAGAGAGAGAGAGAGAGAGAGAGAGAGAATGTCACTTATTCCTATGTGATCCTCTCTGGAAGTTGTTCTACACACATGCATAAGTGCTTTCATTACAGTGGTATGTGCGCATTATCATGTATACGTGTGTGTGTGTGTGTGTGTGTGTGTGTGTGTGTGTGTGTGTGTGTGTGTGTGTGTGAATGCAATACATCCATGTGTGTGAAAAAAAAAAACTTTAATGACATCGACGTGTTATGAATGTGTGACAGAGCAAGTGAACACGGAACGCATAATGAGGAAAACATGATGAAGGTGTTAATGAG
This sequence comes from Portunus trituberculatus, assembly GCF_017591435.1. Lineage (NCBI taxonomy): Eukaryota > Metazoa > Arthropoda > Malacostraca > Decapoda > Portunidae > Portunus > Portunus trituberculatus. The sequence continues at coordinate 2,247,815 of NC_059283.1, read as the reverse complement.
ACGCGGCCAGAGAGAGAGAGAGAGAGAGAGAGAGAGAGAGAGAGAGAGAGAGAGAGAGAGAGAGAGAGAGAGAGAGAGAGAGAGAGTCTGATACAGGCCCCACACACACCCAAACAAACATAACCACACCCACACACACACACACACACACACACACACACACACACACACACAAATATAAAGAGGCAGAAACAGACAGAAAGCAAGACAGCGAGAAAGGAGAGAAAGAGAAAGAGAATGTACCACATACATATTCTGAGTAACAAGTGCGGTGGTGTTGGTGGTGGTGGTGGTGATTGTAGTGGTATGGTTACGAATAAACAAGACCTTAGCGCATACGTATATAACGGGACTGCGGCGAGTGAGTAACGAAGGTTGTTGTTGGTAACGAGGTGGGACAGTACAAGCTTGTTAGTATTGACGAAGGGAAACTCTTGGACCCGCAGGCCTATGGGGAGAGGGAGGGAAGGGAGTGGAGGTGAAGGGAGAGGGAGAGAGAGAGAGAGAAAGAGAGAGAGAGAGAGAGAGAGAGAGAGAGAGAGAGAGAGAGAGAGAGAGAGAGAGAGAGAGAGAGAGAGAGAGAGAGAGAGAGAGAGAGAGAGAGAGAGGCAAGGAAAAAAAACTTAACATTGGGGAGAGAAATATAAAAAGATCACTGGTAACAAAAATGACTGAAGAAACAAGATACGAAAATATAGAAGTAGAGTTTGTTGTTTGTTGTTCAAGGAGAGATAGAGATGGGGAAAAACAGGGAGGCAGGGGAGAGAGGGAGAAGACATGGCAGGGGAAGGCGAGGGAGGCTGTGGAGTGTGTTTACTTCTGGAGTTACAGATCCGTGTCTTTGTGGAAGTTATCTGTGTACACGATCATAAAGAGAAGGAAGAGGTAGAACACTGACTGACTAACTGACTGGTTGATTTGGGTTTGGATGTCTTAAGAAATTGAACAACAAAGACAAATGTAAAGATAATGAGCATGAAACAGTTTCAAATAAACATCACCACCACCACCACCATCACCACCACCACCACCATCACAACCTTCAAGAACCAGATAATGAAACTCTACTAAAACAGATGACAGTTGTGTGATGGCTTTGATGCAAAAGACACCACTTTCATCACCACCTTCAACACCACGGATCCTTTCATTTCCTCTCTCAACACCAGCTACACGTCACTGGGAACACTTCACACAAAAGAAATCTCTATTACATCATTCTAACTGGTCAACTTTAAGCACAGGATAGATAGATAGACGGATACATATATTATAATTCTTCAACTTAAAAATATACCTGTAATGGAACGAACTTGCATTAATAAGAGAAAAAAATGAAAGTCAGTATATATATTCCATGACAGCACGACACGCTTTAGGTTTCCAGGAAGTTTAACTCTATTGAGCCTCAAACAGATACACGCGAGTTAGGATCCAACAGCTTCACGGAACAAGATCTCACGTTAGGATTGAGGATGAAGTTAGGGCATGAAAGTTACGATTCGATTAAGAGTGAAGCTTCAACACCATACCCGAGCTGTCGTTCGAGGCTTTCATTCATTGCTCCGTGCTGGACTTCAAAGATACGAATCACAATGAAGGTTTACAGGACAGTGTATCTAAGGTTCACAGCGCCTTACTCATGTTGTGTTGAACGTATAGGGATAGTGATGTTTGGAAAGGGTTCTAACACGGTTCAGTGCTTCAGATCATAATGTCAGATCAATATCATGGTTCACTCACAGTTTTAAGCTTCAGATGGGACAGAGCTAAATAAACAGTACAAAAAGGAGAGTTTAGTTTTGGCAATTTTCTAATTCAAGGCCTCCGATTCAATAAAAAGGGTTCACTCGAGGTTTTCATCTTAAAAATCAACGCAAAGCACTCAGTAGAATTCAACCAATGTCCGATGGTGTGTGTTTATGTTTGTGACTTTCATCTACATACAAGGTTCATTTGGGGGTTCAGCTTCAGGAATCGGAATGAAGGCTCTGATTTAAGGGTTCAAATCAATAACACTACTTCTAACGTTCACTCGAGGTTCAACTCACATAGTTTGACATTTCGAACAAACAACAATAGAGCTCAGCCAGGGATTCAGTGTCACAGCTCAGTATCAAGGTTCAGTTTCAATGGTTCAGGTTCAAGGGCCCAGGATCGCGGGGGGAGGTTCGGGGCGAGGCCGCCTGGAGTCACGCTAACCATATTCATTCGCGTCACCAGGACAAGGCGCGCCTCCCCCTGAATATCCATATTTCAGACATGCGCTAATCTTATATGCATTGGTGACCACCCCCTCTCCGCCCCCGTTTCCCCACCCCATCCCCTACCTCAACCCTTCACAGTACTCCCCTCACTCCTGCCCCTCCTCTTCTCCCCTGCACTCCTGCCCCTCCTCCCCTCTTTTCCACTCCTTTCCGTACTTCCCTTACCTCCCATCCTCCCATTCTTCCCTCTCCTCCACTTCCTCTTAGACTTCTGTGATATTCTGAACCAGTATGACGAAAGTAATCCTGCAGGTATAATATATCTTAATTTTCTAAAGGCCTTCGACGTGGTCCTCTACAAATGTTTACTGATTAAACTAAAATCGCGTGGTATTTAGGGGAACGTGCTGAGATGGCAGATAACGGGCTGAACAGATGTAAACAAAGAGTAGGTATAAATGGAACACATCCGAGTGAACTTATATAACTAGCATGGTGTCACAGGCATCACTCTAGGAACTGTTCTCTTCCTTGTTGATTTAAATAATATAGATGAGTGTGCTACTGGTATGATATCGAAGTTTGCTAATGACACTAACCTAGGGAATACCGTAGTCTTAAATGAATAAGTAAAAGAAATGGAAAAGAATTTAGACCAATTATCAAAGAGGGATCAAACCTGGCAAATGAGTTTTAGCGTTGGTAAGTGTAAAGTGTTGTATAGAAACGAAAGAGGAAAGTATATTTTGAATTGTGCCCAATTTAAGAATTTAGAGAGATCGATCGATTTTGGAGTAACAATATCGAGTAGCCCATGTACATGTACATGTACATGTACGAAGGCTCAAGGACGAGGGTAAGGAGCAGTGTGGGAGCAACAGAGGAGTTCTGTGTGAGAGTGGGCCTGCACCAGGGATCTTCTCTGAGCCCATATCTGTTCAACCTACTCATGGATGACAGTATTCAAAATATAAAGGAGGAGGCACCGTGGACTATGTTGTTCGCGGATGACATCGTCTTGGTGGATGAAAGTAGAGATGGTGTGGAGAGAAAGTTGGAGAGATGGCGACGAGCATTGGAGGAGAGAGGTTTGAGAATTAGCAGGAGAAGACGGAGTATCTGAATTTTAATGGTCGACAGGAGAGTGAAGTATGGATGCAAGATATGAAGTTAAAGGGTGTGAAGGAGTTCAGATACTTGGGCTCTCATATATCAGCGGACGGCAACCTGGATGGAGAGATCATTCACCGTATCCAATCGGGCTGGAAGAATTGGAAAAGAACAACTGGAGTGCTCTGTGACCGAAAAATTAGTGCAAGAGTAAAGGGAAAAGTGTTCAAATCGGTGGTTAGACCTGCCATGTTATATGGTGCGGAGACGTGGCCAATAAAGAAAGCACAGGAGAATAAGTTGGAGGTTGCTGAGATGAGAATGTTAAGGTGGATGCTTGGGGTGACAAGGAGGGATAAAGTGAGAAACAATTTTATAAGAGGAACAGCCAAAGTAACGGAGGTGACAAAGAAAGTACAAGAAAGGAGAATGCGATGGTTCGGTCATATCAAAAGGCGAGAAGAAGGATATGTCGGCAGAAGGATATTGGATATGGAAGTGGAGGGAAGAAGACGACGTGGCAGGCCAAAGAAAAGATGGAAGGATCGTATTGGAGAGGACCTGAGGGAGAGAGGATTGAGTGGAGAGGAGTTTGGGGACAGAGCCTTGTGGAGAAGACTAGTGAGGAACAGCGACCCCATATGAACATGGGAGCAGCTGCAGAAGAAGAAGAATATCGAGTAGCCCAAAACCACGCTGACAATGTTCACGAAAGGAAACGTTTGTAAAATTGTTCGGAAATCCTTCAACTCTCACGAATCATATTTTCATTTTTTTTTTCATTGTACCGCCAATCTATGGAATGGGTTTCCTCGCCACTGCCAATACCGTAGAGGAAGATAAACGCTGTCTTAATGAATATTCTGCCTCAAATCCGTTGTTCAGCATTTTTTTCTGCTAAAGACTAAAACTCCTTGCTTCTAGGAAATGGAGATACCTCATTTCATTTATTTTTATTCCCTCCTATAAAATTTCATTGGCATTTTTTTTATTCATTCCTTCTCTAATCCCGTGCGGTAATTATTTCCTTGTACTGCTTATGCCGGAGGGTGTGGAGGGTGGGGAGAAAGCCTTCTGTTTTACTATCCTTTTTCTTCTATCATCACCTTAGCAGTCTTAGAAAAGGTCACCTCGCAAGGATAGCAAGCTTTCTTGTTGCTTGTTTTTCTTTGTAACTAAATCTCTCTCTCTCTCTCTCTCTCTCTCTCTCTCTCTCTCTCTCTCTCTCTCTCTCTCTCTCTCTCTCTCTCTCTCTCTCTCTCTCTCTCTCTCTCTCTCTCTCTCTCTCTCTCTCTCTCTCTCTCTCTCTCTCTCTCTCTCTCTCTCTCTCTCTCTCTCTCTCTCTCTCTCTCTCTCTCTCTCTCTCTCTCTCTCTCTCTCTCTCTCTCTCTCTCTCTCCATCCGTGTTTGACAACCAGTACGTTACACACCTGCTCCCTTCACACCTGAGACCCGCACACCTGACTTAAGGATAACGTGAACACCTGCAATCAAGCATCTGAGGGACGGGAGGACACACCTGCTTCACTAATATTTTTTTTCTTTTTATCACTTTTCTTTCTCCTCTGGAATAGTTGTGGTGGTGGTGGTAGTGGTGATGGTGGTGGTGGTGGTGGTAGTGCAATAATAGTGGTAAAAGTAGCAATAGTAGCAATGATAGTGGTGGTGTGGATGGTGATGGTATTATTATTATTAGTAGTAGTAGTAGTAGTAGTAGTAGTAGTAGTAGTAGTAGTAGTAGTAGTAGCAACAGCAGCAGCAACAGCAATATAAGAATCAAGAGTAGAAGCAGAAGCCGTAGCAGCAGCAGCAGTATCAACAGTAGTGGTGGCGGTAGTGGTAGTGGTGATGATAATAATTAATGGTGACAACGCCGACAAAGACACTAATCACATCTAAAATTCCCAAAGACGCAAAACATCTCCTTGGTGAACGCTGCTGATTTATCCTGGGTACGAAAAATTACTACATAATTAGTAAACTTTCTAAATCTTTTAAATACTGGCGGATGCGTTAATTCGCGAGGATCAGTGAAGCAAGTGTTTACAGAGGCAAGGAAGCGGGCACCCACACCCCCAGCTTAATGCAAGTGGCTCAGCACCCTCGGTAAACACGCTTCGTAGGGACAACTTTGCTAGTTATTTATTATCATTTTTTCTCTTTCTTTACCTTCCGTTTTTTCTTCTTTAATTTTACCTTGAAATCCTTAGCCAAACAGCCATTTTTCCAGCTCCTCCCTGATTAACAGCTGCTAATTAAAGTGGGAAACATCTGAAGGTAACAGATAACTGCCATCAGATTACGGCAGTTTGGGATTCAAGATGCTGGTATGTAATGTTTCTTGCTTCATCCTCGTCCTCCTGACACGTGCTAAGACCCCGCCGTGTCATAAGCTCTTCCCTAAGACTCCGGAACGCACTTTACCAGGATTCCTTCAAGCAGTTTAATTAGAAAAAAGGAAAAAAATTGTCTTTCTTCGCTATCTTTTAAGCTTGCACTGTATCTAATTAAGGTAATGTAACGTTTAAATGGTAGCAAACGTACATTTTTTGGGGTGTTTTAATTACTCTCTCTCTCTCTCTCTCTCTCTCTCTCTCTCTCTCTCTCTCTCTCTCTCTCTCTCTCTCTCTCTCTCTCTCTCTCTCTCTCTCTCTCTCTCTCTCTCTCTCTCTCTCTCTCTCTCTCTCTCTCTCTCTCTCTCTCTCTCTCTCTCTCTCTCTCTCTCTCTCTCTCTCTCTCTCTCTCTCTCTCTCGTGTGTGTGTGTGTGTGTTTACCAATTCTTCGTTCGAGACAAATACTTTAAACCCGGCAAAGTTTTTATTTGTTCATGATAGCAAGATAATCCGAAGCTGAAAGTTGAACCTACACAACAATCGAGACTGAGAACAAGAACATCATAGGAACAGATGCTATTTGTCTACATTTACACCATTCTTCTTCTTAAGCAACACATGGGCTGCCTGTTTCAAGGAGTTTGTTTCTACTGGTGTACTTTAATGGTCCCTCTTTCAACTGGTACTGTTTCCCTCTCTATTAATGGACTACTGAAATAATGAGGCATGTTTTTTTTTTTTTTTTTTCATTCCCTCCTTTTTAATCCATTATCATCTAGCAGTCAATATCAACTTCTTATTTCATCTGCATATCCAACAGTATTGTCTTCTATAAACACCACAACTGTCCATAACAAGAGTATATTTTTTCCCACAAATGTATCTATCTTTCATCCCTTGTTCCATTACTTCTTTTTCCCTCACCAAGTATTTATCCAATAAACCTGTTCTACTCCCTTTTATTCTCGTTTTCTGCAGGCTCCCTCTCCTACCTCCTCCACCTTCTTGCCTCTCTAACCCCTCTTGCTCCTCCTGTTACTCCTCTTCCTCTCCCCTGTCTACTCTCCCCCTCAGCAATGGCCATGCATGTACGCTCGTTAGTGGGCCGCTGTGGAGAGCTAGTTACGTCATGTCAAAAGAGGGGGCGGCTGCAGGCTGGCGGGGTATAGTTAGGGACTTGCGTGGCCAGGCTTTGTGCAGCTTGGCCTTGTGGGTGTTGGTTTACACTAGGCTGAATACTGTGTGTGTGTGTGTGTGTGTGTGTGTGTGTGTGTGTGTGTGTGTGTGTGTGTGTGTGTGTAAAGGGAAAAATTTAAATATTTGCCTCATAAGTTTGTTTTGAGGTGGTCTTCAGTATACGATTATCGCTCCTTCGCTAATGTTACGCTCTGTTTTCTTTGCCGTTTCTCTCTCTCTCTCTCTCTCTCTCTCTCTCTCTCTCTCTCTCTCTCTCTCTCTCTCTCTCTCTCTCTCTCTCTCTCTCTGGTTCTTACCAAATACCATGATGCGTTTCAGAGAGGACAGACCTGTAATGTCAATTGTATTTTTCAGTCCTTTTCCAGTCCAAATCTTGAGCGCGAGAGGAGCGAAGTAAACAAAAGAGAGAGATATGCTGCCTCAAGGTACATGTTTTCTTCCTTAGATGGTAACGAGGGTCCCTGGGCTTCCATCCCTCCCCACCATCATTCACGCCACAAAAATGTCATTGTTTCCCGCTAAAGAGTGTACGGCCAATATGCGAGAGCTGCCGACCACCACGAAGACTTTTTGAAACGGCCGCAGACTTTTGTGTGGGTATGCAAAAGAAAGAAAGAGAAATAGCAGTGTAGTAGTTAAAGGATCGACTGCAAACGAACTCCAAAGCTTCTCTGTTCTGCACAGCCCAACTCGGGGAGCCTTGCGCTTTATACGGATTTATTCCCTGAACACATACTTCGTATGCATTATTCTTGTTTTTGAATATAGAAAATATCATCTCCAAGAGATTACCGCCACAAGAACAGCACAAGAGAGGCAGAACACCAAGAGCAACAACCTGGCTTTGGCACAACAAAGACAGCGGAGGTGAGGTTGAAGCCTATCTGAGAAAAACACTCCTGTGCAGCTGAGGCCGCGGCACACCACCGCACCACCATAGCCGCACACACCGTACACCACCACAAAGTCAACGTGTGCATTGTGAATGCGGGAGAAGCACTTGTTAATCCCCTAAAATATGACGTACATCAAACCCTCTCATAATATTCACCCAGATGATCATATATATATATATATATATATATATATATATATATATATATATATATATATATATATATATATATATATATATATATATATATATATATATATATATATATCACGTGAGGAAACGCACCCATCCACGCTAATTGCAGGTAATATAATAAGATTTAGATAATTTTGTGACACCTGCAGAGGCTAATGAGTCTTTTATGGGCGGACATTACTGGGTGGATGACCACCTGTGTAATTACCGCTACTTACGTATTCAAGGTTAAAGGTCTAAAATATGCAGGCTGGTCAAAATGCATTTAAATCTGGGCTACAGTGATGGTTCTACGCAGAAAAAAAATATGACAACTATTTTTCTGCTCACAATACAGGGTAATTAAAATATGGCCGAAAAACATCACACATGTTTTATGCACGCTGTAAATTCAGGTCTTAAAGGAAACACTCACATTTTAAATTTCAAAACTACGCAGTATTCATCACATTTGTGACTCATCCTGTGCAAGTATCAGGATACGGATCAGGAGCAGGACCCAGCACACCTTCCTTACCTCACCTCACCTTACCTGGCGTGACCTGACCTGACGTGACCTGCGACCTACGAGTCCCTTCAGCCACTACGGGAGGCGGTGGCGTGGCAGCGAACTGATGGCCCACTTTACTCCCTCCTATTCGTGTACCTCCACCTCTCCAGTTCTCCTCACGCCTCTTCTCCTCCTCCTCCACCTCCTCCACTTCCCGCCACAACACTTCCCGCCTCACTTCACGCCCCATGACGCTCCCTGACCTACGGGAAGCCCCTCGCCCGCTTCCCGTCGATGTCTTAAGTCCCCTGATGATTCTTTGAATAAACACTGCGTTCTTCTTATGGTGGTGCTCTCTCTCTCTCTCTCTCTCTCTCTCTCTCTCTCTCTCTCTCTCTCTCTCTCTCTCTCTTCAATACAACATTCTTTTTTTGTGTTTTAAATCCTTACATGTTGAATTTTCAGGATACTTTTTCTTTTTTCTTTTCTTCTTTTCATGATGACGTATTTTCCTCTCCTGACAAGTCAAACCACATCTTAAACGAAGTCCAAATATTTAACTCTTCACCTCGTCCTCCTCTTCCTCCTTTCCCCCCTCCTCCCCCTCCTCCTCTTCTTACTCCTCCACCTCCTCTTACTATTTCCTCCCTTCCTCCTTCCCTTTTTCTCCTTACTCTTTCTTCACCAATACTTATTTTCTTTCTTCTACAAGTTTTTTTCTCATTACTCGTCTAATTCTTCTTCTTCTTCTTCTTCTTCTTCTTCTTCCTCTTTCCATCTTCTACATATGTTATTTTCCATTTATTTCTCGTCCTTCCTCATAATCATCATCTATTTCTTTTCTATCTCTCCTCTCCTCCTTCACCACCACCACTACCACCACCACCAGCTCCGCCCCGACACCCTCTCCAGTCTCGACCTTAGCAAAAATACACTCCCAAGACTGGTGGCGGGGAAACATATCACCTCAAATTCAATACTTGTGACGAAATCCATTAGTAGAGAGAAAATGCGACGCTAAATATACCTGGTCATTGTTCCGCACGAAATTGGTTCCCGCAGACTTCAATTGATCTGGAAAATTTATTGGACACGTACCAATACAAAGAGTCTGTTACGACTAGCTAAGTCAATACGGACAGAAAGCCTCAGGAATGGAAGGAGGCGAGGGCTTGTCCAGGATCTATAGTTACTGCAGTCTCCTCTCTCTCTCTCTCTCTCTCTCTCTCTCTCTCTTTTCTCTTTCTCTAGCTCTTCCTCTGCCTCCAGCTGCTCCCTTCTTCTCTTCTCTCCTTCTCCTCCTTCACTTGTTTCTTTCTTCACGTTTGAGATTTTTCTACTTCACGTTTGTGGGTTTGATTTTACACTGTCTCTCTCTCTCTCTCTCTCTCTCTCTCTCTCTCTCTCTCTCTCTCTCTCTCTCTCTCTCTCTCTCTCTCTCTCTCTCTCTCTCTCTCTCTCTCTCTCTCTCTCTCTCTCTCTCTCTCTCTCTCTCTCTCTCTTCTTCATTCTTTACCAGACGTCCTAAGCAACGGTCTCTCTCTCTCTCTCTCTCTCTCTCTCTCTCTCTCTCTCTCTCTCTCTCTCTCTCTCTCTCTCTCTCTCTCTCTCTCTCTCTCTCTCTGTTCACACAAAGATTGTAAACTTTTTAATAATGACAAACACAGTCTTGCCCTGATTATCACTCGAGCCGGGAAAAAAATGGAGAAAAAAGAAGTAAGTTTAACAGTAATAATTATAATCTTCGCTTACGTCTCACGTCACCTAAGCTTCTCTGTCACTATTTTTCAGCTTCATTTCCTAATCTGTTTTAAGCTTCGCTGCGATATTTTCCTTCACGTCTTTGTAAAGTGTGATGTCATCTCCCCCTCTCCTTCTCCCTCTCTCTCTCTCTCTCTCTCTCTCTCTCTCTCTCTCTCTCTCTCTCTCTGGTTATGCAATGAATAAAGAAATTTAAAATATAGAAGCAATGAAAAGTGAAAAATAACGCTTAAAGTAGAAAAAATTAAACTATGATAAAAATGCGACAAATTATCAACGAAAAATCAGGAATTATCACAAAGATTATCTGAATATCACACCTCACGAAAAAAAAAATGAAAAAAAAAAGAATAAAATGAAATAAATGGATCAATCTTTCTAGAATTACATACACTTCTATTCGGTCATCTATCTATCTATCTATCTATCTATCTATCTATCTATCTAACTATCTATCTATCTATCTCTCCATTCACAACTACTATATCCGCGTGTACACTTTGCTTACCCTCGCATTTCCTCTTTATTTTCCCTCTTTTCCGTCTGTCTCTGTCTCTTTCTTTCCATCCTGCAAGACACTAATAACTCAGACATTCTCCTTAGACAGACTCGTCCTGTCGGCATAAGAAGTTGAGGAGCGGGAGGAAGGAAAGGAGGGGAGAGGAGGAAAAAAGGGAACAGAGGAAAAGGGAGTAGAGGGGCAAGGAGAGGAGGATGTCTGACTAGGGAAAAATGGAAGGAGGAAGAGGAAACAAGGAGGCAGGAGTAGAAAATAGAGAGGGGGAAAGAGAAACAGATGAAGGGAGGAAAGAGAATGACAGGGTAGAAGAGGGAGGGGAAAAAATTGAATCTGAGGAAGAATTCGACTAAATAAACAGGTGAGAGGTAGAGAAGGAAGATAAAATCAAATGGGAAACACGATAGGGAAATAATAAAGGCAATTACAAAGCATTAAGAAAGAACGGTGAGAAAAAAAAATAGAAAGAGAAAGTGGACAAAATAACATAAATAAAAGAAAAATATTACAGTGAAAAATATAAAAAAAAGAAAAATAGAAGGTATAGAACATAAAAGAAATAGAGGGAAAAGAGAGAGAAAGGAAAAGAGAGTAAGAGAAGAACCATAATTTTTCCATAGACGATCTTATAACGATGCAGTTCCAAGGACAAATTGCATCCCTGGAGTACCTTAAAACTTTACCGAGGCGAAGGGAGGCAAACTACGAGGGAGAGAAAGGCGAGGCGGGAGAGAAGGGAGAGGGAGGGAGAGGAAACACAGGAAACACACGGGACGCAGCACACCACTCAACACCTCCCTTTAGAATGTTGCTTTGTGTTGCGAGAGTACGGGTATACATGAAGGCTGGCGGGGCAGAGTCGATGGAAGCAACATTGACTTATAAGCCGAGTCCATTTAGAATCGAGCTTACAGTCCGGTGGGAAGCATTTACTTGATTGGCATAATTAATAAGCTTTTGACATTCACAGCAGCCGCTTCCAGCATAATATTACTGTTAATGGTCCAGCAGTCCACGCCCCATTAAGGACACGCACAGAAAAATAGGAATTAATGTTGCAGCCAGATTTTCTAAGGGAGTGTAATTAACTTTCATATCTACTATTAAGCTTCCTCATTAAATCACAGCCGAGCAGGAAAGGTGTTACGAGCCGGTTAACATTTTTATTTATCTATCTCTTTTTTTGCCGCCATAAACCAGGTGTTAGAATGTATGTCCGCTGATTTCACTATCATAAAAAAAAACCACACACCATTTACCTTTAATCAACCACGTCCTACCGGGCCAGAAGAAGGTCACACACACATACACACATACACACACACACTCGCACAGCCTCACCTGCCCGAGGCTCACACAAAAAAAGACACATAAAAAAAGAATAAGACCAAGCTGAAAATAATGATCCTCCCACACCTGAAGCTCTAATTGGTGTTCCCATTAAGCCTGAGTGGTCTGATCCTATTTTGAAATTAGCATGTCGAGACCAAGAGTGGCGAGAAAGGCTGCCTACCTCCCCACCCTCCCTCGACACACTCTTACCCCAGCCCGACCACTCGCTCTGCATTATTGATGATGACAATTGAGGCTAGCACGACAGAAGAGATCGCCACCAGATCGCCGCCACTTACAGAACATCATGGCAAAGCGGCTACACAATTCAACATTTCAACCTTCACATGAAATAGCCAAGGTTCGGTTCTGGCTTCTGAGAGACTTAGTGTTCTGCTTTATAGTCAATGTTCTGATGTTCTAATGTTCTCCACAAGTGTTCTGCAGGTGATATTCATGCACAGCTGAAGATTTGATGCTTGTGAAATCAGTGAGGAGAGAAGAGTGGCGTCTGAAGAGGGAGGAGTGAAAAGAGATAGGAGGAAATTAATGAAATGTAAAAATTATGGAAAAAATTAGGAGAAATGACAAAGCAAGTGAAAATGTAGTGAAAGTACAGGAAAGAGAAAGGGAGGAAGAGAAAGTAATGAACAAGAATGAGAGGAATGGAATGGAATGAAGCAATGGGGAAAGTATGATTAAATGAAACAAGTCACTGAGAGGGAAATGATAAAGCAGATAACTTTAGAGAAAGGAAACAAGAGAAGGAAAAGTAAAAACAAACAGAAACGGAAGCAAGAAAGAGATAGAATACAAAAATAAAAAAAAACTGTGAAAGTCAATGAAAACGAAAAATGAGAAGAAGTAAAGAAAACGAAAAAAAAATCATAGAGAAAGAAGAAATGAAGAACAGTAAGTGGTAGGAAAATGAAAAGGTAAATCTGGAAAGTTGGAGGAAAGAGAAAGGGAGGCAGAGAGTAAGAGAAGACAAGAGTAAGAGAGAGGTGGAAAAGGAGAAAAGCAGAAGAGATATAAGGGTCATGTGTAGGAGGGCGGCTTGACCCTCAGGGGATGATGCTTCCAAAATTTGAGATGTCTACAGAGGACGTGCGCGAGGGAAGGAGGGAAAGAGGCGAGGCGGGAGGGAGAGGAAGAGGGCGGAGGAAGAGGGAAAGGACAGGTAGAGAGAAGCTACGGAAAATGATAACGGAAGCAAGGAAACAAATGTGGGTGCAGTGCTATTGATTTTACACTGTTGTAGTGGACACACACACACACACACACACACACACACACACACACACACAAGGCTCACAAGAAGAAAAAAAAGGGAGGAAAGAAAAAAAAGGAACACATTTTAAGTTTGACTGACACTCCTGAGAGCTTTCTAACTTGCTAAAAGCTCAACACTGCAGCAACACTGACCCTTAAGACTCCCCCTTTACCATCACCAGAAGCCCTCCACTCTCCCTACACTCTCCAAGGACCTCTCACCTTACTCAGTTACCTCAAATACCTGTACTGACCCTAACCCCTTTCACTTTCAGCTCCCTCTCTTATCCCAGGCCCTTCCCAGTGGCTTTCCCCAGCTTGGCAGTCTTCCCTCGCCCCAGCAGTAGCCCCAGGCCCTCTCAGTGTGGCTCCCCGGAGGCTAAAGGTCGATGCTCGTGCTGGCTGGCCATGCATTAGTGGAACCTTTTAACATGGTGTGCTGGTAATAAACTAGGCTTGGTTTATCGCCCGCCACGCTTTGTGAATTAGGATGTGTGACATATGACCCACGCCCGGGATATTGAAATTAAGAATGCATGGAATTTATATAAGGAAAGGTGGAATAGAGTGGTCATGGTGTGGCTGTGGGTCTCTTTTTATTATGGTTATTACTACTGGTGCTAATCATTGCGTTTTATTGCATGGTGTAGTTTGTTTGGCTTCTTTTAGTGGGAAATTAAGTGATTGCTAGGAGTTTATTGTGTGTGTGTGTGTGTGTGTGTGTGTGTGTGTGTGTGTGTGTGTGTGTGTGTGTGTGTGTGTGTGTGTGTGTGTGTGTGTGTGTGTGTGTGTGTGTGTGTGTGTTTAGAGGTGGTGGTGGTGGTGGTGGGAGTTACTGACAGTAATTAACAAGTGACAGTGTGATTAGGATTCAGTCATATAATTTTCGAGCATTATAACATTAACAACAAAGGATAAAATATAGCAGTAACATTCTCTAGAGCTGCATACTAACCTCCATTTCTCTTTACTCTTCACACTTTTTTTTTCACGGAGACGCTGAAAAGTTGGCAAAAAAAAATAAAACAAAAACCACGGACCATGAAATATCCTAAAAACTACATGCATCACACACCTTTCATGTATACTCTACGTAATGTATATGCCAGAAAACCGTCTCTTAATATCAATAGCATACAAGAAACAGGAAAACGAAAACACTTCATAAATAACACAAGAAATACACAATATGCACCACGAATACACACCTGCCATGTATATTCAGCGTAACATATACATCAAGAAAACTACCTCTCATTACTTACATTAACACAAGAAACAGCAAAACGAGGTTACTCAGAACAAAAAAAACTAAAACACACGAATACGCAGCAGCTACGTCCATTCAACCTAACGTACGATGCAGGTAAATCGCCCCCAAATACCTGTATATTAACGCAAAACAGCAAAACGTGACACGGACGAGACGAGAAGCACGAAGTAGTGTGTTTTTAGTTAATGAATCGCAAAGGTGATGCACGTTTACAACTTTACAGGTACGAAGGAAGCTCCCTCGGGACTCGCCTCATCACATTTACCTGCGTGAGAGTTGTTATTGCACAGGTAAATAAGAGGATTAGATGTGATTTATCCCCCTTGATAGAAGCATGACGAGACGGATATAAAATGCCACCGTCACGAAGGCTTGCAAGAGACGAGGATTTTAGATATTTGGCAACCTTTATGTCGCTCACAATTTGCCTTATTACAGAGGGAATCTAACTGGCGTGGGAGCGAAGGTTGCGTGTACAGTTTGTCGACGCTGTGAGGTTGATAGTTTTCGTATTTATGTGTGTTGCTGCCACGAAGGAGGAGAAGAAGGAAGAGGAAGTGGAGAAAGAGAACGAAAAGGCCGGGAAAGAAGGTAAGGGTGATAAAAGGAGAGAAAAAAAAGAAAGAAAAGGGCAGAAAAAGAGGGAGAATGACAAAATGGCGGTAAATAAAAGAATAGGAACAGGAAGAAGAGATGAAAATAAAGAAACGAAAAAAAGGATGTCGATAAAAAAAGGAAAAAGAAAATATGAAAGAAAAAAAGTGGAAAAAGGAGGAAGAGGATAAAAAGAAGAGGAAAAATAAAAAAAATAATGAAATGAAAGGTTACATAAAAAAGAAAAGAAAAATTAAGAGAAACAGAATGAGAAAGAAAAATAATGAGGAGAAAGGGCAGAAAGAGGATGTGGATAGGAGAAAGAAGAAGGGGGCAGGAGAACAGAGGAAGGGGACAGAAAGAGAAGAGGGAGGGGGTATGAGGAAGGGGAGGGGGAAATGAGGAGGGGAAAGCGGAGGGAGCGATGCAGTCCAAGTGAATTTTCGTGTTGGTGAAGATAATGATTCGTAAGTAAATTCTTTCCATCAACTGTGTTTTATTTAATCCCCGTGTAACCTTCAGATTTTAATACGTCTCCACTGACACATTAAACAGATAAACATAAGCTATAAATGACACGCCATGGCTCTTAAAAATAAACCCAACACCTAAATTTCAAGACACATTTCCGTTTCATTAAAGCTAAAGGTTAACTGTCCATATACAACTAACTCTAGATAAGCTGAACTAAATAAAAACAATAAATAAATATACACAAATTTTATTACCTCTTATGTGTTATTAAAGTGATTATTATTTGCATTTCATTGACTTTAAATCCGTCCAATTTTTTTTTTTTTTTTTTAATGTAGGAGAGAAGGCCAGCTAAGGGCAACACAATATTTAATAAAAATGCCCACTTGAGTGCTGGTTGAACTAACAGCCATACTTAACTATCTTCACAAATTAATTAGAATGTATAGCTAACTGTTTTGAAAGTTATGTCATTGATATAATATTCAACTTCCATTTCACTACAACCAAGCAAACTGAACTGACTGTAAACAATTATCTATACACGAATCAATAACCTTAACTATTCCTCATTATGTCTTGTCGTTAACGTGACACTATTTTCAGTTAACCCATTTAGTACTATGACGCATTTCCATATTCACTCTGCTTACTATTTGGTGATTTTATACAGCTTCAGACACTTATGTGGGGGGAATAAAATAGTGAAGACTGTGGCCAATGATGTTCTGACCTCCACAGATTCTTCCTACTGTCAATAAAATGGTTTAATCGTACACAAAGCTCAAAGTAAAACTGTGTTCCAGAACTTCAGAGATTAATCGGATTCATGCTGGTCACAGACAAGCTTAACTACGAGTATCTCCACAAAATCAAGACACATTACCTAACTAGTGAATCATTAGTGAGACATTCAGCTTTCATTTAACGAGAATTAAGCTTAACGATCCACGCCAGGCTGATTACAGACAAGCTTAATCATCTATACCAAATTAATAAACATGCTACCAAACTTTATTAACTGTTCCGCGTCATCAGTGTGATATTTGATTTCCACTTCATTACAGTCCAGCTTAACTCTCCATATAAAGCTAATAAACATACAAGCGAACTTTATTAACTAACAGCTTTGTGCCGCCACTGTAATACCGATGTTTTAATGTCAAAGCAACACTGACCCCTTGGTTATGGTTAGGTTAGGTTAGGTTAGGTTAGATCAGGTTATGTTAGGATATGTTAACCTACATTAAGTTAAGTTCATGCGTTGTTAGATCAGGTTATGTCAGTTCAACTTAAATTAGGTTAGGTTAGGTTAGGTTAGGTTAGGTTGGCTGAGATAAGGTTAAGTAAGGACAGGTAAGGTTAGGTTAGATCAGGTTACGTTAGGATATGTTACGCTATATTAAAATCAAAGGTTATGTTGCCACTATTTTTCAAAGTCAATAGAAATGAGGAGCTCGGTTCGTAAGAGTATTTCTGCTATTCATAAGGCAAAAATCATGTTAGTCTGTCAACAGAACCATTAAACTATCCACAAAAACCCGCGTGACTGAAACAAGAGTCTTCTAAAATTATTGGTTATGTAACCACTATTTTTAAAGTCTACAAAAAAGAGGAACTTTGTTCATTAGAGTCTTTTTGCTATTGGTAAGTTAGAAATCATGCTAATTTGTCAAAAGAACCATCAATATGCCCTGAAAAACTCAAGTGACTAAAACAGGAGTCTTAAAATATATGTTATATTACCATTATATTTCAAAGTGAGCAGAAATGAGGAGCATGGTTTGTAAGAGTGTTTCTGCTATTGATAGGGTAAAAATCATATTAATCTGTCAAAAGAAGCATCATTCTACCTTGAAAAAATCATATTACTGAAACAAGTGTCTTTTAAAAATATACGTTATTAGACTACTATTTTCAAAGTCCACAAATATGAAGACCTTCGTTCGTAAGAGTATTTTTGTTACCCATAAAGTAGAAATCATGTTATTCTGTCAGTAGAATTATCAAAAAAAACTTAAGAGTTCGTGTGACTAAAAAAGAGTTTTTCAAAATCATAGGTTATGTTACACTATTTTTCACAGTCAATAGAAATGAGCAGTTTGTTTGTACAGTGTTTCTGCTATTGATAAGGTAGAAATTATGTTAATGTGTCAATAGAAGCATCACTTTACCCGTAACAACCCATGTGACTGAAACAAAGGTCTTCTAAAAATATAGGTTATGTGGCTCCTATTTTCAAAGTCCATATATATGAGGAACTTCGTTCGTAAGAGCATTTTTGCTATATATATAAGCAAAAATTATGGTAATCTGTCAATATAACTATCAAACTACCATTAGAGAACCGTGTGACTAAAATAAGAGTTTAAAAAATATAGGTTATGTTACCAATTTTTTTCAAAATCAACAGAAATTAAAAGCTTTGTTCTTAGGAGTATTTTAGTTATGCATAAAGTGGCAATCATGGTAATCTGTCAATGGAACTATCATACGAGCCTTAAAAAACATGTGACTAATAAGAAGAGTTTTTAGAAAATATAGGTTAGGTTACCACCATTTTTCAATGTAAGAAAAATGAGAAGCTTGGTTCGTAAGAGTATTTTTCGCTGTTGATTCGGTAGAAATCATGTTAATCTGTTAATATAACCATTAAAATAACCACAAAATCCCGTGGGACTAAAACAAAAGTCTTTTAAAACTATAGGTTATGTAACCACTATTTTTCAGTGTCAACAAAAAAGAGGAACTTTGTTCGTAAGAGTGTTTTTGCTATTGATTACTTAAAAATCACGTTGATTTGTCAAGAGAACCTTCAGTATGCCCTGAAAAACCCAAGTGACTAAAACAGGAGTCTTTTTAAGATATGTTATGTTGCCACTATTTTTCAATGTGAACAGAAATGACAAGCTCGGTTTGTAAGAGTGTTTCTGCTATTGATAAGGTAAAAATCAGGTTAATCTTTCAATACATTCATCACTTTACCCTAAGAAACATATATTACTGAAACAAGGGTCTTTTAAAAATATGCATTATATGGCTACTATTTTCAAAGGCCACAAATATGTAGAGCTTCGTTCGTAAGAGTATTGTTGCTATACATAAAGGAGAAATCATGTTCTTCTGTCAATAGAACTATCAAAAAATCCTTAAAAATTCTTGTGACTAAAAAAAAGTTTTTAAAAAACAAAGGTTATGTTACCACTATTTTTCAAAATGAACAGAAGTGCGCAGCTTGGTTCGTAAGGGGATTTTCTGCTATTGATAAGGTAGAAATCATGTTAATGTGTCAATAGAAGCATCACTTTACCGTTAAAACCAATGTGACTGAAACAAAATTCTTTTAAAAAATATAAGTTATGTAGCTACTAATTTCAAAGTACAAAGATATGAGAAACTTCGTTCATAAGAGTACTTTTTTGCTATTCATAGGATAAAAATCATGTCAATCTGTCAATAGAACTATCAAACTACCATTAAAAAGCCGTGTGACTAAAATAAGAGCTTTCAAAAATATAGGTTATGTGACCCATTTTTCAAAATCAACAAAAATGAAGAAGTTAGTTCGTAGGAGTGCTTTTGCTATAGGCAAGATGAAACTCATGTTAATTTCTTTTTATAAAACCATCAAACTATCCATAAACATCCGTGTAACTGAAACAAAAGGCTTTTAAAAATTATAAGCTATGTGGCCACTATTTCTTAATTTCAACAAAAAGAGGAACGTTATTTGTAAGCATGCGTTTTCTATTCATAAGTTAGAGATCATGTTAATTTTGTCAAGAGATCCATCAAACTATCCCTAAAATCTCAAATGACTGAAATAAGAGTCTTTTAAAAACATAGGTTATTTTGTAAAGCAACAGAATTGAGGAGCTTGGTTTGTAGGAATGTTTCTGTTATTGATAAGGTAAAAATCATGTTAATCTGTCAATAAAAGCATCACTTTACTGTTAAAAGAATCCATGTGGCTGAAACAAGAGCCTTTTAAAAAATACTGGTTATGTAGCTACTATTTTCAAAGTCCATAGATATGATGAACTTCGTTTGTAAGAGTATTTTTGTTATACATAAAGTAGAAATCAGGTTTATCTGTCAACAGAACTGTTAAACTACCCTTAATAACGATTGTGAGTAAAAAAAAAGAGCTTTTAAAATAATATAGGTCATGTTACCACTATTTTTCAAAATCAACAGAAACGTAGGAGTGGTTTTGCTACTGATAAGGTAAAAATCATATTAATCTGTTAATAGAATTTTCAACCTATCTATAAAAACACGTGTGACTAAAACAAGAGTCTTTTATAAATATGAGTTATGTGACCACTATCTTTCAAAGTCCACAAAAATGAGGAATTTTGTTCGTAAAAGTGCTTTTGCTATTGATAAGTTAGAAATCATTTCATTTTTTTTCCAAAGAAAGACTAAGCTACCCTTAAAAACCCAAGTGACTGAAACAGGAGTCTTTTAAGGTTGTTTTTTTTAGTTGTTAGGTCAGGTCATGTCAGTTCATATTAGATTAGGTTAGTTTAGGATAGGTTAAGTTAGGTTGGCTCAGGTAAGGTTACGTTAGATCAGGTAAGGTTAGGTTAGATATGTTAAGTTACGTTAAGTCAGGTTGTTAAGTATTTAGGTCAGGCCAGGTGAGGTCAGTTCAAGTTCGGTTAGGTTGGATTAGGTAAGATGAAGTCATTTACGTTATGTTATCTAAAGTTACACGAGTTCAAGTCAAGTTAACATATGTTACATTTCATTAAGTTACGTTGTTAGGTCAGGTTGTGTTAGGTTAGGTTCATTTAAGTTACGTTATCTTAAGTATTGTTAGGCCAGATTAGGTTAGGGTACATTAGATCAAGTCAAGTCAGATTAGGTTAGAAAAAATTAACGTTTTCACCGAAAGTCGGCGACAACGTGACAATCAAGGCGACACAAAGGGAGCGTGAGTGAGGTAAATTAATGTTGACTTCCTGTGCATTCCTGGAGATGATAAAGAGACGAGGGATTAAGGCGCGTTAAATCATTCTACTATCTCGTGTTATTTCCTCTCCGTCACGCTGCGAGTTCAAGTGTGGATTGCAGCACGCTGTTGGATGACATAAGCAACCACATGACGACATAGGAAAATTTAAATATCACCACACATAAGAACAAACTGATACAAGAGTACTTTTAGATAAAATGGTACAGAGCAAATGAGTATAGTAAGTAATATTAGAACATTGTTGAAATAGATACCCACGTAAACACAGAGAAAGAGGTAAGTGAATAGGTGAACATATAAAGGTAGCTAAGCACACAGGTACTCAAATGAAAATGTTAGTGTCACCTGAAATGTCTAATTACTCAGTTAATAGGTACTGGAGCTAAGATTACATACACAGTTATCTCTGATATTACAAAACTTAGGCCATATTTTACGAGTTATAAAGCTAACAACACATTTTCTGAAAACACAAATTCAGTATTCCATTCCATGCCGAGGAATTCTAAACTCTAAGGAAAGAGAGAAGAAAAAATAAATAGGAAATCCAGTAGACACTTCCAACCCTCCTATCCTTCCACCTCCCCCATAGTAATCTCCCACCTTGCTAGCCCCCAGGTCCCTCCCCCAGGTGACAGCTATCAAAGGGCGCCATCAAAGCAGTCTGGGTAATACCGGACACTCGCCGAGGAGAAAATCTATTCATTGAACTCTGAACGCCTTTTTTTTCGAAACTCACCCAAAAGTTCCGGGTACCAATTAAGGATCTTCAAAAAAAGGCTCGTTTGGAGGTATAGTTACAGGCGCTCATTACTCCGCTATGAGGCGAGCCAATGCACCGTGCACGTTGACAATGGCCACGACTCTTCAATGCAGCGTGTTCGTGACAGCACAAAGGTAGAGGCGCAGCTTGTCCAGTCCAGCCAAGTTACCGATACAAAAATACCACTGTTGACTAACCAGGTAACGAGTGTAACGAGGGTAACGAGTGTACATATTCCATACAGCTTTTCGCTTACTCCCTCTTCTCTTTCTCCTCTCCTCCTCTCCTTCGTATGATTATTTCCGCCTCTCCCTCCGTAATCCATGTTTTCTTCCACCCTTTTTATCTCAGTGTTTCGCGGAGGCTTTTAGTCAGCGATATTTTATTAAACGCAGTAATTACACCCCTCCCCGCCCCCGCCAGAGAAACCATGAAATATGTACATAAACAAGACGAATGGCAAAACACGGCCATTACGTCTAGCTTTTATTTCCCTCCTTTTTAGTTCCGGCGCCACGCAAGGATACATTATTCCAGTGGTATTATTTTCTCTTATCTAAAATTCATCTGGATATCATTTTCTTTCCATTTCCATTAATTACAATATGGTGTGTTTTCCTGCCAGCCACGACAGGAATAAAACGTGACTTTTTATGATCTATTATTCTGATGGTATTATTTTTCCTGATCTAAAATTCATGTGGATATAATTTTCTTTGCATTATCGTTAATTAAACTGGCAAGGTGGGTTTCCCTGCCAACGATGGAAAGTAAGAGGCGTTGTTTGTAGGTGTTCTTAACTTATTCTACAGGGTTTTTTTTTCCTTTTCCATTATTCACTTGTGTAAGTTTCCTTCCCTTTCTGTTGATTACAAGAGAAGAGTGTGTTTCCCTGGCATCACTAATAAATATGGCACACGTCCCTTCTTTAATGGTAATTTCTTTTGTCTAAACTCCATCTGGATAAAATTTTCCCTCCATTTTATTGATTGAAAGACATGATGCGTTTTCCTTGGAAGTGAGCACAAGTATGGTCCGCGTTCCCATTATTCTGATCTCATTTAGTCTCCTACTCAGGCTCGCTGGGTCTTTAGTCGTCGCTAAATATGCTTACCTTGCTTTTTCAAACGAAGGGAGAGCCTTTCCCCGCTATACGTCAGGCCAAGAAGCACTTAGTCACACATCGTTCACACGTTTTATTACCGTCATTCATTACAATTATCCCATTTCAGAAAGCTATTCATCAAAGCTCCACATTCCAGACTCTTAGCTATGCCACCCACACCCACCCATTACTCGGCCCACTGCCACTCTCAACACCTCATCAATCAACACCCATTCCCCACATTTCCTCATCACACTGGCCACGTCTTACTGTTTCTTCTTACGCGTCCCTGCCTCACCTTTCTCCACGTCTCTTCCTGACTCCCTGGCTACCTGTGATATTGATTAATTAACGTTTCTTCCCCGTTCTCCTTTTCCCCCTTCCCCTTCCCTGAGCGCCTCTTGAGCACCTGCCTTCGGACATCCCCTGACCACACCTTCCTGGGGCTAATGACAGACTGTCGTGTTTTGGAGGAGTAACTAAGGCAGAAGGAGTCTGGCGGCCACGAAACAACAGCGTTACCTTATTTCCCGCCGTCAGACAAACCCATGCGACCTCCTCCTTCCTTCTCTTCTTCATGCTCCTCCTCCTCCTCCTCCTCTCCGCCTTCTCCTCCTTCGTTTGGCGGTGGAGAAAAGAAATGAAGGAATAAGTGAAAGGATCTCTCTCTCTCTCTCTCTCTCTCTCTCTCTCTCTCTCTCTCTCTCTCTCTCTCTCTCTCTCTCTCTCTCTCTCTCTCTCTCTCTCTCTCTCTCTCTCTCTCTCTCTCTCTCTCTCTCTCTCTCTCTCTCTCTCTCTCTCTCTCTCTCTCTCTCTCTCTCTCTCTCTCTCTCTCTCTCTCTCTCTCTCTCTCTCTCTCTCTCTCTCTCTCTCTCTCTCTCTCTCATGCATTCTTTATATATTGCTTTTACTCGCGTGTTTATATTTTCTTCCTATACTGACTTTATTCATTTCTTTTTTTGTTTATACATAATAAGTGGAGCTCTTTATGCAACTCACATACTGATTAAATTATTTTGATTTTAAGAGTATTTTGTTACATGTTTTTTCGTCGCTATTTTTTTTCTCCTATTGAAGTGTCTATCACCATATCACTATCCATCATCATCACCACCATCAACATCATCATCACCACCACTATCCACCTCCAGAATAGTTGAAAGACTTCCTCTACCCTTCAACATCTAGCAGTACACAGACTCCCTTATCATCACACACCATTACCATCACTATTACCACAGTCACCAATAGCCTGAGAATAGACACCAATAATGCTCCTCCTCGTCCTTTCGTCAGGAGCATCACATCGTCACGTCCCTGTCAGAAGCAACGTGCATGTCATGAGGCCGTAATGAAAATGGCTCGTCTTGATGTGCCATTAAACGAGGATACTTTTTTCACTCTTTCTTTCCCCCCGTCGAGTTCTGATGCGTGACTTCAGCACTATAAGCACCCTGAGTGTTTTTCCCGTCCCTCGACTACGTGAGTGAGTGAGTAAGTGAAGGAGGGAGGGAGGGAGTGAATGAGTGAGTGAGCGAGTGAGTAAATGAGGAGGGAGGGAGGGAGTGAATGGGTGAGTGAGTGAATGAGTGCGTCAGTGAGTGAATGAGGGAGGGAGGAAGTGAGGGAGCGAGCGAGCGAGTGAGGGAAAAGTGAGTGAGTGAGTGAGTGAGTAAGTGAAAGAGGGAGGAAGGATGGAGAGAGTAAATGAGTAGGAATGAGAGGGAGAAAAGGAGTAAATGGAGAAAGTAAAGACAAAATAATGTGACAGTGAGAAAATAAGAGTAATAATTGATATAGAAATGAATGAGTGAGTGAGTGAGTGAGTGAGTGAGTAAGTATTAATAATCAAATGAGTAAATAACAAATAACAATGAGTAAGTGCGTTTGTAAGACAGTGAATGAAGTGAGTGAGTGAAAGTGAATAAGTGTATGTGTCTAAGTACTTGAATGTGTGAGTGAAGAAGTGAGTGTTTGAGTGAGTGAGTGCAGGAGTGAGACAAGGTGAAGGGCAAAGTAAAGAGAGGGTGAAGTAGTGTGAGTGACAACAAGGAAGTAAAAAAACAGTAATAGCTAGTAGTTAAAGACGGGAGTGAGAGAGTGAGTGAGTGAGTGACCGAGCGAGTAGGAGAGAAAAAAGGAAAATAAGAAAATGAATAAGAACGACAGAAAATGAAGAAAAGGAGTGAAGAAATGAGAAAACGAGAGAGAGAGAGAGAGAGAGAGAGAGAGGAAACTGACACACACAAAAAGTAAATAGACCCAAGAAAAGTAAAAGAACACACTGTTGTTAGAAGGCTTTTGGGGGCTTTGGTATTAACGGTCTCATGTCCATTAAGGCGAGTTAATTTACGTGTTTGCTTGTCCATTATACCTCTGTAGAGCGACGCCTATTTGGAGCTAGAACACTACAGCAGGTGGTGGTGGTGGTGGTGGTGGTGGGTGGATGAAAGTAAAGTGGGCCGTGGTGTTGGAGTGGTAGTAATGGAGAACAGGTGGTGGTGGTGGTTGTGCTGGTAGTGGTGGTGGTGGTGGTAGTGATTAAGTGCCTCATGTAGTAGTAATAGTAGTAGTAGTGTAGTAGTAGTATTAATATTAGTAGTAGTAGTAGTAGTAGTTGTTGTTGTTGTTGTTGTTGTATTAGTGCTGCAACGCTTGCTGTAGTAGTAGTAGTAGTAGTAGTAGTAGTAGTAGTAGTAGTAGTAGTAGTAGTAGTGCTGCAACGCCTCTTGTAGTAGTAGTAGTAGTAGTAGTAGTAGTAGTAGTAGTAGTAGTAGTAGTAGTAGTAGTAGTAGTAGTAGTAGTAGTAGTAGTAGTAGTAGTAGTAGTAGTAGTAGTAGTAGTAGTAGTAGGGAATGCCTATTGTGAGAGCCGGTCTATTATTACTTCCTTAATAACATAATTATTTCAGCGTCTTACTTTGTTATCACAGCATTAATTCTTCCCTTCAGACATCCTCTTTACCACTCCCTTAGCCACCCTGCTTCTATCACACCACCACTACACCCCTGCCACCACCATCGTTCTGCCACTCCTCTTCCACTATCACCCTACCACCACCACCTACAGTCACTATAAAAGCTTTACCACTATTCTTAGCGCTCTTGTCTTCCTAGCAGTAGTATTTAATAGCCTTCATCTATCATCATCAGTGAAGCGTTAGCACCCTTTCCTTCTAATAAGACCATGTATATTTATCATTACCGACAAAGTATTACTATTTTCAAACCCTAACTATATCAGTCATTATTAACACCGTATTTTCTAGAAGCACCATTACTATTGCATTTATTATACATTACGATTGCATTTACTATATACATTATCACTCAAGCTATACACACTCAAGATTCATTCTAGCATCGTCGTAGCATTTACCTTCCCAGCAATGCACTTTTCTCTACCCTATTTTCTAGAAGCACTGTTACTATTGCATTTACTACAGTGTGATATAACTACCATTACCATTCAAGCTATACAAATTTCAAGACTCATTGTAGCATTACTGTCAATATCAGCACCTATTTCTTACTATCGTCGTAGCAGTTCAAGTCCTAGCAATGCACTTATCTCTATCCTATTTTCTAGAAGGACTATTACCATTGCATTTACATTTGTGAAGTAACTATACATGATTACTCAAGCTATACACACTTAAGACTCATCGTAACATTACTATCAATATCAGCACCTATTTTCTAGCATCCTCGTATCATTTACAGTCCTAATAATGTACTTATCTCTACCTTTATCCTCTTAGTAATATATCTTTCAAGCTCCTTTCTACCATTTGCTAATATCATCCAATTTTGTAGTGACACGGCAGAAATGCACACATACATTTAGCAACCTGGCAGTTCACATTTTTCAAGCCTCCACCATTACCTTTGCCTAACACCGCCCATTCACCGCACCACCGTCACACTGCCACCAGTCAGCCGGCTCTCGTAACCCCGCGTCCGTAACTCCTAGCGTCGCAACTCTAACTGTATGGTCTCCCCTGTCAGGCGTTTCCCATTGAGTCCATTAGCTGTAGGTTTACGGGGGGAATAAATAATTGTAAAGTGTCAATACACCTCGTGCCAGCATCAATGTGTCTCCAGGCAAATCAGGGATGGAGTGGAGACCCAGTTTGCTTACTTTGTGATGGAAGCTAACTGAGATTTACACTGCATATTTTTAGAAGAGATTTTTTTTGCGTTTAAGTATTCGAGTTATGTTCGTTTCTCTCTCTCTCTCTCTCTCTCTCTCTCTCTCTCTCTCTCTCTCTCTCTCTCTCTCTCTCTCTCTCTCTCTCTCTCTCTCTCTTTCTCATCTCTTTCTCTCTCTCTCTCTCTCTCTCTGTTTCTCTCTGTTTGTGCTCTCTGAGAACCTTGGACCTTGTGTTGCTTTAGTGGGGTTTGTTTTTGTGGTAATGGCTTCAGTGTGTTCAAATTTGTTCCTTTGTCTTGTTAGCTTGGATTGTTTTGTCTCTTCCGTGTGTGTGTGTGTGTGTGTGTGTGTGTGTGTGTGTGTGTGTGTGTGTGTGTGTGTGTGTGTGTGTGTGTGTCAAGAAAATGATTTCTCACCATTTATCTTCCACCACCACCACCACCACCACCACCATCAACAAGAACAACAATAACAAACAGACAAACAAATAATTGCAACAACAACACCCACCAAAACTCCCTTCCCATACCGCCATCCCCACCATTACCACTACCATTACCCCTTCCCTTACTCACGAGCACCTCCCATCCACCCATCCCTCCCTGTACACCCCACACCACTCCCACCCCTTGCACCTCTCCTCACAAAACTTCCCATCAATAATGGCCGCCGCCACCCTAACAATTTAAGTTGAGCCAACACATTAGCTCCGGCGGCCGGGCCTTCCATCACAACATTACAATGGCGGGGAAAAACGCGGCGCGGGTGAGCGAGGCGCCACAACTTGCCCCAGGAACTATTACCCAGAGGCGCCAGCGTGAACCTACACCTGCTTCCTCCCCCACGCCTCCCCCACGCTCTCCAACACGCCCCCAACACGTCCCCATCCTCACCCGATCCTGCACCAAGCCTCTCTCTCTCTCTCTCTCTCTCTCTCTCTCTCTCTCTCTCTCTCTCTCTCTCTCTTGCTTCTTTTCATCAATGCTACCTTTCCTTCTTATCTTCGTCTCCTGTTCTCGCTTCGCCCTCTCTTCCTTCTTTCTTACCTTCCTTTCTCTTTTTGGTCAATTTTATCCATCTTCTTTTCCTCGTCGTCCTTATCTTCCTCTTCTTACTTTCCTCTCCTTTTCTTACTTGTTTTATTTAGTTTTCCTCATCTTTACCCCTCTCTCTTTTCCTCATTGTTATCCTTTCCTTCTTTTCTTTCCTCTTTCACACTCGGTTTATGTTCTCCTCCTCCTCCTCCTCCTCCTCGTCCTCGCTTTCCTCTCCTCTAATTGTTCCTTATCATTCCTCCTTACTTTTCTTTCTTTCCTACTTGCCTGATTTTTCTGCCTCCTATTTTCCTTCCTTCCTTTTGTCATCGTTTCACTTACATTTCTTATTCTATATTTTCGTTTTTTTTTTTTATCTCCTCTTATTCTCTCTACTTCCTTCATTTCTCTTCCTCTTCTTTGTTTCTTCTTTTACTATCTTTCCTTACTTTTCTCTACTTTTCTCACTTTCTAACCTATCTCTTCCCTCCTTTTATTTCCCCTATTGGCCTTATTTTTCTCCTTTTTTTTTTTTTACCCTCTCCGGATATTTCTTCTCCCCTCTTACCACTTTCTCTTACCCTGCTCCCTCACGCTACTTCTTACCTCCCTCTCCTCCCACACTAGTTTCCTCACCTCTCTCTTTCTCTCTCTCCTCGTTCCCTCCCCTACCTCCCTCCCTTCTCCCTCACTGACCACCGGCACCAGAGTGGTTTTTGGAGGCAGAAAAGGCTTCTTAATTAGACTTAGAGGAAAAAGGCCTCCGTAATTTTGCTACGAAGAAGGTATTATCCTCCAAGGGGCTAAGCTGTGTTAAGAGGAAGAAGGGGCTGCCCATTGTGCGTGGAGACCCCCATTAGTGGCGTCTAAAAAAGAGACTGCGTGGAAATAATGGGAAAATTGCACATGGCACACTACTCAGAGGGATTCAGCAGGAGTTACTCACCTATATGGGGGAAAAGCACTGCGGGGGAAGTACTAGGGGGAAAGCACGACGGGGAATGCACGAGGGGGAAAGCTGAGGGAGGGAAACTTGAGAGTATGTGGAAATAGAAGCAGTAAAGGTCATGGAATCTCAAGGGAGCAATGGAAAAATATAGGGATGGATATTCTTGTGACGGAGACAATGCGGGCTGAGTCTTGGCGCCTGGAGATGGCAAAACTGCAAACCGTGTCGCGCGTGAGGAAAAGAAGGGCGTCTAACCTTTAATTAAGTGTTAATTAAGAAAATGTCACTAGTTTTACGAAAGATAATGGTATCATGAGGACGGGAACACGTTTTGGGCTGTAAAGAACAAACGGGAAGAAGAGAGTGAGTGAGAGAAAGAGAGAGAGGAATAGAAAGAGGGCAAGAGAGTGAGTGTTAAGTAGATAGAGAGGGAGTAGCTACCAATTATTGCTCAAGCCTTTTTGCAGTGATAAAAGTTTCACGACGCACTAATGCAGGCGCAACAGGAATGCGAAGTGGAAAAATGTATTAAGTGTCTCTGCTGCTGCAACATTAATACCTGGACACGTGTTTCGCAGATTAGTAAAACATCACAGCACTTACACCGAACTCAAGAATTCATGTCAACGTAAAATAAGATTACTGTTATTAATATCGCCTTACAAGAATCACCGCCATAAAAGGAGACCTAATAGCCACACCTGCTCAGTTTCCTACAGTGAAAGAGGAAAGGCAGCAAAAAACAAGTGAAAATTACCTGTTAAAACTCATTAATTTCACCGAGCCGAGACGCAATGAGTGGCTTGAGTGACTTGTGGTAACGTCTTAAGATTGTTAATGCTTTTTTCCTTTATAAATGAATTCCGGACTGACTCGCTCCAAGGTGTGACAACGGGGAAGGAAGAGATAGATTGGAGGTTCGGCAGGTGAGTTTCCAGGTGTCATTATCCCCCGTTACCTGCTGGGACCAGACACGACACTTCTGGGAAAGCCTCTCGATTGCTCCCTTTGCTCCCTTCACGTACACAAAGACTCCGGGAGGTGAAATATAGAGTCGTGCTTAAGCCTCTCGTTATCTTATGCAGCAGGATGTAAGGACAGGATGTAAGGATGATAAGGGCTGCAGTTTCGCCGAGTTCTTAGTTGTAGACAGGAAACTAAGAATACCTGGTAAAATAAATGTGAAGGAAGACTGTTTTTAATATATTCATGAAGTCAGTTTTGTTTTTTGCTTCTCTCATCGTTAACAGGATGAGTGAATAAACAACAATGAGTTATACTAACACAGGAAACATGTGAATGAATAAATAAACATTTGAAAAAAATTATACACTATTCACGTTTGAGTATCATTTCTGTTCCGATGCATTAACATTTTGTACTGTGTTTTCCAGTAGCCAATTTAAGTCTTTCTTTTCCTTTATGACTTTTTGACCTCAAGAATCCCTGCTTTATTTCACATCACATTTAGAAGATTGGGATGAATTATAGTTACC
>NC_059283.1:2210184-2215184 GCF_017591435.1 Portunus trituberculatus | reverse complement strand
CATACGTACGCACACGCACATTTCAGCACGTAAGGACACACGGCCAAGAACAGTTTAATAGAAGCCCTCGCTCACACTTCAAGAAAATCACCCAATTACTTCCAGGAAACCTTGCTAACCACCTGCATTATGAGAGAGCCTTCCTGGGGCGACACGGGCGGCGACGACGACACCTGCACATGTGAAAATGAACTGCAACATGCCATCTAAACCCTCCTCTCCTTACCCTCTCACTGGCTGCTCCTTCCATCCTCCCAGTCCTTCTCCCTTCCTCTCAACCCCTCCTACTCTCCTTCTCCCTTCCTCTACGCCCTTCCTAAGCCTTCCTCTTCCTTTTTACAGCTGTGTTTCCCTCCTGCTTCCCAATCCCCCTTTCCATTCTCTTTCCCTCAACCTTTTCCGCCCTCCCCCTTTTTGCCTTCCGCCACTCCCCTTTCTCCATGTTGGCGAGGGGAAAATCACTCCGGCAGAAGTAGAGGCATAGAGCGTGTCCCATAAACGATGAAGGAGCCGCCACAGTCACTCCAGCATAGCACTTTATCGCCACCAGGTATGACGGGGGACCGAGGCAATTACCGCGTCACGCAACAACAGGTGACACGCCAGGTAGCTTTGCCTGATCCTAGCGGACTTAACCACTGAGAAGCCACGGGCGTCTCATCCATTTTTTAAAGCAAGGAAATAAAACACAGGGAGGAGGAAATCATGAACTCTGGATGACTCTAGTGCGTGTCTGAGATTTCCTTGACGTGGGGAAAGAGACACCGTGTTTTATTTTACATTTCCTTCCTGTAGTGCCTGTAGAAGTAGGTGCTCAGTATCCAAGTACCCAGTCACCTAGCCGGGAAATTACGGTAATGACACGCTAGGGAAACACAATACACTTCACAATACGCAACGGCCTATGGTTCATGTCCCCTTCCCAGTACACAGTAATGGCAAGAGTGGGCTGGAGGGACGCTAAGCCATAATAAAACCCTGGAACCATAAAACATTGCCGCCACTCGTCAATTATCAGGTTTTCACTCTATTTGGATTCACAAGGTATAGCCAGTAGTGGTCGTAAGTGACATTTTTTTTATGATGTTTACCTTTCCGTGTCTCTCTCTCTCTCTCTCTCTCTCTCTCTCTCTCTCTCTCTCTCTCTCTCTCTCTCTCTCTCTCTGGTAGTGCAATTTTCCTCATGTTCATTATCCATCTATTCAAACTACTAACATTTTCCTATATTGTTACCTCTTGTCATTTTCTGTTATCTTCTGTTGTCTTCCTTATCTTCCTCTTTCGCCACCATTCTTCCCATTCTCTTGTACCCACCACCACCACCACCACCACCACCAACACCACCTTTTATTCTTCCACCATACACATCTCACTTGCAACTCGCTCAATCCTACCATCCTACCTCCCCTTTCTTCATCCCTACAGGTACAATCCCTTGGCAGCCTCTCTTCCAGGGCCCTCGCAAAACTTCCAGGCGCCTCCTACCCCCGTGCAACCCTCGCCTCCCGCCCCTGCGTCCCCGGGGTGATCAGCGAGGTGTATATATATGTACGAGATTCCCACAGCAGGTCAGACACGTCCAAGATTTCGTGTTAGCCGGGGAGTTGCGGAGACGCCGGCCCACAGCACGACTTATGCTCCTCCGGTAATGGCTGGCTTACACGACTCCCTTGCCTCACCTCCTCCCCCTTTCCTCCCTCCATTGACCTTTTCCTCCTCCTTCTTCGCCGTGTTCTCTTCCTCTTTCCCCTCCTTCTCCTTCTTCTGGTTCTGGTTCGGTTTTGTTGTTCTTGGTTGTTTTGGGGTTTTGTGTTCGGCTCTGGTGTTGTTCTTGATTTCGTTATTTTTGTCCTCTGATTTTATGTATCCTTTTTTTGGTGTTTCTTTTTCTTTTCTATTTTTTTTTTTTTTTTTTACCAAGCCAAATCGTCTCCTATTTCTGTTCAGTCTCCTAATCCTTCCTTTTTCTCAATTTTCCTTTTCCGCCATTTTTTTTTTATCTCATTATTCTTCTTCTTTAATTCTTATTACTAATTTGCCTCGCTTTTTCTTTTATATTTCTTCTTTTTTTTTGTCTTTTCCTTGCTTTCTTATTCTTCTCTTTTTCTTCACCTTAGCACTTTCATTTCATTTCTTTGTCTTTGTTTAATTTTCTCATTCTTATTTTTTTTTCTTTCCTCCTTCTCATCTGTTCTTTTTTCAATTTCTATTACAGTTAGTTTACTTAGATTCCTGCTTTCTTTCCTCGGATTTCTTGCATAATTCAATATCCTTCGCGTGATTTGGTATTATCTTTTCTTTGAATCTCCTTTCTTTCTTCTATTTTCGTCCCCTTCCTTGAGTTTGTTTATTTTTGAAACTCTGCATATTTTCCTTTCTTTTCTTTTTTACGAGACTGGTGTTTTCTTTCGTGTCTGCTTTTATTTTCTTTCTGCCGCTTTTTTTTTTTTTCTTTCTTGCTTACTGGTTCTACAAATCCATCCACATTTTCTTCAATCACAGCCATTCCACTCCCGACCTTTTATTAACTAGTTCGTATATTCAATTTCCTGCGTCTCTCATCTTTTTGTCTTCCTTTTGTCCCTCCACTACCGTCTCTCTCTCTCTCTCTCTCTCTCTCTCTCTCTCTCTCTCTCTCTCTCTCTCTCTCTCTCTCTCTCTCTCTCTCTCTCTCTCTCTCTCTCTCTCTCTCTCTCTCTCTCTCTCTCTCTCTCTCTCTCTCTCTCTCTCTCGTCTCTTGAACTCTCTCTCTCTCTCTCTCTCTCTCTCTCTCTCTCTCTCTCTCTCTCTCTCTCTCTCTCTCTCTCTCTCTCTCTCTCTCTCTCTCTCTCTCTCTCTCTCTCTCTCTCTCTCTCTCTCTCTCTCTCTCTCTCTCTCTCTCTCTCTCTCTCTCTCTCTCTCTCTCTCTCTCTCTCTCTCTCTCTCTCTCTCTCTCTCTCTCTCTCCTCCTCCTCTCACGTCTTCATTTATGTTCAAGTAAAGAGAAATTCCTCCACGATGAACATGATTTAAGTAACTTTTCTTAACACTTTATTATTTTTTACCCCAAATATTATAAAGGTTGAGGAATAATTACATAAATGTAAGGCAGGAAATATATTTTTTTTATTGTGTGTGTGTGTGTGTGTGTGTGTGTGTATAATTACATACCACGGCTGGTATATTCTTAGGATTTGACGCATGCACACACACACACACACACACACACACACACACACACACACACCGTAACAGCAAGATGCAAGAAGTTGTGAAAGGACAGCCTTCTCTTCTTCCTCTCCTCTTCTTCCTCCTCCTACTCTACCATCTCCATCTCCACCACTACCACTACCACCACAACCACCACCTCCTCTTCCTCCTCCTCCTCCTCTCATTAGAACACGCCCATTCTCGTTTATTTTTGGAGTAGGATTTCAACACAGGAATTTCTCTTCTTTCTCATGTCTAATTATGTGGGGTTGAATTTATATTCCGGGCGCCTCGTACTCCTCATCCTCCATTACCGCGGATCCATTTTCCTGTTTTACCTTTTCTTCTTTCGTTCTTGAAGAAAAAAAAACTCTTTCTCTTCTTGTTTCGGCTTCTCCTAAATCCCTACATCTCTACTCCTCCCCTTCCCTTCCCCTCCCTTTTCTCTCTTTCTCCTAGTGTGTGTGTGTGTGTGTGTGTGTGTGTGTGTGTGTGTGTGTGTGTCCTCTTTATTTCACCTGCTTATCTACTCATGCAAAATAAATAAATAAATAAGTAACTAAATAGAATAATGTGTGTTTTTGTGTGTCCTCATTACTTTTTTTCCTAGTATCTACATGTATCTTTTCTCTCCTCGTCATTTTACTCTTCCAACTCTCACTTCCCTACCTTAATTCCTCCCCACCTCTCACTAGATCCTAACGCCCCCACCCCCCCACATTGTCCCCTGCATCCCTCCCTTCCTCTAATCCCAGCCTCTCCTTCCCCACTTTATATACAAGACCAAACCAAATTCTTGTTAAACACACTTCAAGTCTATTTCCTCGCACATTCATCACATGTCGCCGCCAGTTCCTGTCTCTCTCCTCTTCTTCTGCCGCCGACGCACAACTGTTTATATAATGGGCGGCTTTGTAGAGGCGGCAGCCATATTCACGGAATTAAGCACCCCCAAAGACCTCTTCACGGTTCAGGTAACGGGGCCTCTGAGCCAACACAGTGAGTTAGCTGCTGTGTTAGCCAAGTAAATAAAGCAGCTCCCTGTTAACAGCTCCCCATATATGAACAAGTGGCCTTCGCTTGCTGCTGCTGCTACTGCTACTGCCGTTGCTACTGATTCTGCTGCTACTACTGCTGCTATACCTCCTACAACTGCTACTACTACTGCTCCTCCTCCTCCTCCTCCTCCTCCTCCTCCTCCTTCTCCTCCTGTCGTTCCTCTACCCGCTGCTACTGCTATTATTGCTCTTCCTCCTCTCAATGCTACTCTTCATACTAATCCTGTTGATTCTGCTGCTATTGCATGGGCTAAAATCATTTATCGCGTATCCTTCTGCTAATACTGTTGCTAATTCTACTAGTGCTGTAGTTTCAACAGTGTGCGAGGTTTTGAGACATTAGTCCCAGATTTTTGGCTAATTCTCTTAATCTTTTAAGGAACTGGCAACAAAGTGGGCCTTTTCTTTTTACTTTTTGTTGCCCTTGGTCAGCTTCTCCTATTCCATAAAAAAAACTATACCTCCTCACACTTCTACTGCTACTGCTTCTG
Source organism: Portunus trituberculatus (assembly GCF_017591435.1). Lineage (NCBI taxonomy): Eukaryota > Metazoa > Arthropoda > Malacostraca > Decapoda > Portunidae > Portunus > Portunus trituberculatus. The sequence goes on along the minus strand of NC_059283.1, from coordinate 2,210,446 downwards.
CTACTACTATTGTTGCTATCCCTGTTACTTCTGCTGGTACTCTTCCTCCCTCCCTGACGAAGATAGACGAAATTAAGCGACAAGCAGCTTCAAGGGCGGCTGGAAAGGATTAGTGCAACTCCTCCTTAAATCACCTCCCCTCACATTCTCTTTCAACACCCCCACCTCGCAACACCTCGCCAGCGTCACCTCCGCCATCAGTGTTGTCAAGTATTGTGTAGGTGCTCCGGCTCAATTTAATCTCCCCACACCTGCAGCTTTT
>NC_059283.1:2155184-2205184 GCF_017591435.1 Portunus trituberculatus | reverse complement strand
CAAAATTAGGGAGCAAATGCCTCAATATCTATGTAATCTCGATGTAATGTAGCGTTGTAAGGGTTAGTGAAATGATATCCCAAAAAGAGAAAATTGAAATGAATACCTAAAAACTTAAGTAAAACAGATATATACTGAATTATGGAATTGTAAAGTCTTATATCAGTTAATACATGAAATAATAAGAAAACAAAAAGTAAGATAAAGTAATGGGATAGAAAGCATAAATTAACATGTAAACTTCAAATAATTAAAAGATGGTGAAAGACTAACATTGTATTGAATTCCAAAGAAATTAATGAAAAAAAAAGTAAGGCATTGTAATTACTTATAATGAGAACAATGCAAAAATTAAAACAGAAAAATATAAGTTAACAAAATAAAAAAACAAAATTCTAAACTCATTACGTCTTTTTGTATCAACATTATTAAAATCACCACTTTTCAATTATCACCACAACAACATGGCCTCAAAACTAAATAATTAACTAAATATTATCCAAAAATCTTGACAAACTTACTACAGTCCTACAAACCACAAGTACAGTACATAAGGGAGAGTTTTTAAGACATATGCTCCTTAATTTTTGGTTAATTCTTTTACTATTCTTTAAAGGAACCAGCATTTTAAGTGAGTCTTTTTTTTATAATATTTTGTTGCCCCATTATTAAAATCACCACTTTTCAATTATCACCACAACAACATGACTTCAAAACTAAATAACTAACTAAATCCAAACTAAGTAACTAAACTAATTCAAACCTGCACTTGAAAATCTTGACACTTACTACATACAGTCTTACAAACCACAAGTACAGTACATAAGAGAGAGGTCTTAAGACATATGCTCCTTAATTTTGGCTAATTCTTTAACTGTTATTAAGGGAACCATCATTTCAAGTGAGTCTTTTTTTATATTTTGTTGCCTTATTATTAAAATCACCACTTTTCAATTACCACCACAACAACATGGCTTCAAAACTAAATAACTAACTAAACCTCCACTTGAAAATCTTGACAAACTTACAAACCTACAAACCACAAGTACAGAACATAAGGGGGAGGTTTCAAGACATATGTTCCTTGATTTTGGCTAATTCTTTTACTATTCTTTAAGGGAACCAGCATCTCAAGTGAGCCCTTTTCTTAATATTTTGTTGCCTTTGGCTGGTTTCCCTCCTGCATGAAAAAAAAGGGCTACTTCCACTGGTGTAATTAAGCAGAACCACATGATGTTAGATGATTAACAAGAGGAAGGTAGAAAAAACTTATTGGGGAAAAGATCAATAAAGGAAGATGGTGAGTGTGAAGATGAGAAGAAAGGAAGGAAATGAGTTTTAACCCCTTCAGTACTGACATGCATTTTTGCCTTGAGTTTTGGGTATGATTGGACGATTTTATTGACATTAGTAAGAGTCTATGGAGATCAGGAGACTAAAGACCACAGTTTTCATTATTCTAATCCCCCACATAAATTTCTGAAACTGCATAAAATCACCAAATAGTAACCAGAATGAATATGAAAACGCGTCATGGTACTGAAGGGGTTAATGTGGAAGGAGGAAAAGACAAAGGAGGGAAGAAAAATAGAAGTGATATTGTAGCCAAACTTATTAGGATGAATGATGAATGGAGGAAGCTAGTGAGTGAAGGAGGCTTACTCATTAATGGAAGCTTGAATGAAAGAAAGAAAAGGAGGCAAAGGAGAGAAAAATGTAAGTGAGATTATATTTTGAAGTATAGGTAAAGAAACTAAGAAAAAATGAAGATACTGCGATAAAGCGAGAAAAAGGAAACTCAAATGATGTTAAAGAAAGTATGATAGAGACAAGAAGGAGGAGAGGAAGGAGGGATAGAGGGAAGGGAGGTAAAAAAGAAGGGAGAGAAGAAGGGGAGAGCTTCATGACTAGTGGAAGTTTAGGTAAATGAAGGAGGAGGAAGTTGAAGTAAGGAAGTACGAGAGAGGATGAATTGAATGAAGGCGTGAGATAGGGAAGATGAAGGAAAAGAGGAAAAGAACACAAAAGAAATGAAAGGAGGAAAATATGATAATGTAGACAAAAAAGAAGGAAAAAGAGAGAAAAGAAAGGAAGAAAGGAAAGAAGGGAAGTTGGTAGGAACAAAACATGAAAAAGGAAAGAAGATATAAGGAAATGAAGAAGGGAAAGCAGAAGGGAGAAAACAAAATAAGGAAGGAAAGAGAAGTTAAGAAATGAAGAAGGAAAGCAGAAAGTAGAGAACGAAATAAGGAAGGAAAGAGAAGAAGTGAAGGGAAGGGAGGATGAAGGGGAGAAGAGAGTGAGGAAGGGACGATGGGAAGAGGAGGGAGAGGAGAAAGAAGTGGAGGGCAGAAGGGAAGGGAGAGGGAGGACTGACGCGAACCATCAACCCTTTGCATTATTTAGTCACTTCCTTCTCGTGATTGGTGTAGCTTCTGACGACGCCGACAGGACCCTAATTTTTCCCCGGGTGGCCACAGAGGTCAGAGGTCGGACTTTACGACTCCTTAGGGCGCGGGGGCTTAAGGGACTAAATGGCGAAAGTCGAGGTCTCCCAAGATTCGAAGCAGTAGACCCACTCATTTATTTTCCCTTTGGTCCATTTGCTCTTGGATTCATTAAATTGTTTCCTTTTAAGCTCCAGTCCCGGAGAGTGAAGGAGCACAAAGGAAGGCAAACGATGAACAAAACACAAGCAGATTTGTTGGACATTACGAGGCTGTGAGAAGAGCAGAGGGACTTTCAAGCTTAAAAAAATCTAAACACTTCTTATGAAACTTATACGATAATGAACTTTTTTGTCTAAAGGTCCGTATTCTAAAGGGTCTTAATTCATCTTTCAACAGACTGCAGAGGAAGTTATTGGAGTCTTCATTAATGTTTTTTTTTTTTTTTATAAATATGCTAATAGTTTCGGTTTGCCTTTTTTTTATGTTTGCTTTCAGTGCCCATTTACTCATTTATTGTTTTCTATTATCACTAGTCTTTTATGTTTTTTTTTTTTTATTTAAACATAATAATGGTTTCAGTTTGCCTTTTTATTTTTACGTTGGGTTGCAGTGGCCATTCATTTAATATATATTTTTTTTTTACTGTTTGCTGTCATTTTTTGTTGCTTTATGTCAAATCATCCTAAACAAAAAAAACTGCAACAACAACAACAACAACAACAACAACAAAACCAATAAAACAACCTGCCGAACCACCACTATGACCCAAACACAACCTTCAGTGGGGGAACAAAAACCAACACGAGCCTCACCCTTGAACAGAAAGCAGGCCCTTGATATCACAGCTCCCAATACAAGCCAGGGCGCCGCGGCATAACAGACCCCGCGGCAGCTCAGGCAACCCGCACCATCGGCCTCCACTTGGTCATTAAAACTTTACAGCTGGAGATTACGTCGGAGAGTCGGACCGGCTGGCGCTGTAGGCTTGTAGGCTGCGGATGCCTTCCCCCCACCAGCCCTTCCCGCCCCCAGCACTGCTCAAAATACTTAATGATGGAATTAGGCAGCTTAGGGACCGGGGTAGTTTAGCCCTGAGAGACGACCACCTCCTCCTCCTCCTCCTCCTCATCGCTGCTTCTTCCTCCTCCCTCTTCATTTTTCCCTATCTCCTCGAGGTAGTTTAGTTCTGAAAGACAACTGCCTCCTCTTCCTTCTTCCTTCGTCTTCGTCTTTCCTCGGTCTCCTGTAGGGTAGTAAAGACGACCTCCTCCTTCTCCTCTTCCTCCTCCTCCTCCTCTTCTTCCTCCTGTACGCTACTTCTTCCTCCTCCCTCTTCATTCTTCTCTATCTCCTCGAGGGTAGCTCAGTTCTGAAAGACAACCTCCTCTTTATCCTCCTCCGTCCTTCTCTACCTTCTCCAGGGTAATAGAAACGACCTCCTCCTTTCTACTCTTCTTCCTTCATGCTCTTCCTCTTCCTATACCTCCAGCAACTTAGGTAGTTTCACTGACGACTCCCTCCTCCTCCTCTTCCTCCTCTTCCTCCTCCTCTTCCTTCTCTTCGAACTGGGTTAGTTTACTCTTAAAAGACGACCACTGTTACCTATTCCTCCTCTTCCTCCTCCTCTTCTTCAAGGGTGTATAGGGGAACAGGCATATCTTTCGGCCCAGTCATCAATCTCTTAATACAAACCTCGATTCCAGACGGTCATAATTACCAAGGAAGCTCAACCCCGATACGTCCCTTTTCCCCGGGACGAGAAAAGGTCGCAGGGTTTTGCATCATTAGTGTCACAAGATGAGGCGGAGAGGACTGCCGGCGGCCATCAGAATGCAAAATGCTACCCTAAATCTTTCCTGAGCATCCTCCTCTTTCTCATCTCCCTCTTGCCCTCCCGATATCCAGCCGCCCGCCTCCCTCCCGCCGATATCTATTATCATCCGGCGTTGCATCGGCGTGATCTGGTTAAAATAAAAACAAAACATCTTGAGGAGACATTCATTGACTCCATTATAGATCATTTTAAAACCAATACTTCTTTTTAGATTTATCTAACAATGCCACTTTTCCAGGACACAGAGGGAAAAGTGCAGGAGAGATGGAAGATAGGAGGAGAGGTAGAGGATATAAATGAAAAGTACGGAGGGACAGGAGAAAGATAAGGAGGATAGGAAAATTAAGATAAGAGAATAGATATAGAAAAAATGCAAGATAAATTAAAGATGGAGAGAGAAGGGAAAAAAATGGCTAAAGATGCAAATGAAAAGGGAGAAGAAGAAAGATAATAGAGATATGAGCTGAAAAAAAACAAGAATAGAAGCTGAGATAGAAGGGAAGGGAAGAAGAAGGAGGAGAAGGAAGAAGAGGAAGAGGAGGAGGGGGAAGAAGGATGGGAGGGAGGCTGATAATTGGGAGTAGGGAGTGATATTAAACGAGAGTCGAGGAGTGAGAAAATTGGATGTCCAGTCTACTTCAATGACAGCCGATAAATTGGTAGCGAGACGTCTCGGGGGAGGTGACCGATCCTATGAATGGCTGATTGTGTGTGTGTGTGTGTGTGTGTGTGTGTGTGTGTGTGTGTGTGTGAGAGAGAGAGAGAGAGAGAGAGAGAGAGAGAGAGAGAGAGAGAGAGAGAGAGAGAGAGAGAGAGAGAGAGAGAGAGAGAGAGAGAGAGAGAGAGAGAGAAGAGAGAGAATGGCAGATAATAAATAAATAAGAGAGAGAGAGAGAGAGAGAGAGAGAGAGAGAGAGAGAGAGAGAGAGAGAGAGAGAGAGAGAGAGAGAGAGAGAGAGAGAGAGAGAGAGAGAGCGAAAGAAAAAGAATGACAGATAAACTAATGAACATACAGACATACAAACACTCAAACAAGCAAGCTAACAGACAAAAACACACAAACAGACAGACACAGAGACAGACACACAGGCAAGCAGAAATAATGACACTGCCTTAAACCTATGCAAATCAATCTATATGAATGTATCTTTAAATAATGGAATATATTCAAACCTGACAAAGGAAAAGACTTCTGACACGAATGCAAACTACTTCTCGTATTTTTTCTTGCTTTTCTTTGCATTTACTGGAACGGAACAACCACATATTAGTTAAGTGGGCATTTTTATTCTCCAAGGGCCTTTTTTTCTTCAAATGGGCATTTTTTCTCTTCAATAGCCATTTTTTTTCTTCAAGTGATCTTTATTTTCTTCAATTGGGCCTTTTTTTCTTCAAGTGGGCCTTTTTTCTTTAATTGGGCTTTTTTTTTTTCTTGAAGTGACTCTTTTTTTCAAGTGTTTTTTTTCTTCAAGTGGGCCTTTTTCTAATATTCATTTTTTTTTTTGCCCTTAGTAGATCTCCCTCTTACACAAAATAATAAATAAATAAATAAACAGTATTGCTAAACCAGAACATTTTCAAGAATCACAATTTTAGACACTTAAATCACTAATCTACATTCTTTTATACACCAAAACCAACTGAAAGCCATTAAAAAAAATCTTGTGACCCTTGAGCGAAAATAACACATGAGAGAAATAAAAAGAGGGAGAATAAAAACAAATCTATCTGCTGAAAATAGCGCAAATTAAGTGAGAATACAACAGCTGGTGAAGAAAAGAACAGCTGGTAAAGATAGAAACATAACACACGAGACAAGAATAAAAAAGATAGCATACCAAGAATAATCACGGAACATTAAGAAAATAGAACTAAAAAGAGACAAGAAAGAAGGAAAGAGGAGGAGGAGGAGGAGGAGGAGGAGAGATGGGGAGGAGGTAAGAAAGAGGATCAGGACTCGACAAGAAGAATGACCAGCAGAAGAAGAAAGAAAGAAAGGGAACAGTAAGAGGAGGAGGAGAAGGAGGAGGAGGAAGAAGAAGAGAATGTCTGCAGAAGTCGAGATAAATTAAGTCGAAGGTCGAGGTGCTGACGGCAGACTGACCTCGAGGCCACAATTATCCAATCTAATGTACTCCATCTCCCCGTTCCCTCCACGTCCACCCGTCACCACCACCATCACTTCCACCTCAATCACTACCTCCGCCTGCAATCCTCCTCCAGTGCCTCCATCTCCTCCTCCATTAATCATGAAGAATCCAATTTACTAACCCCATTATGAGCGAGGCTAAAAAAATCAGGTACAAACGTGAGGACTCCGAATCCTATCAAACTGAGGCTCACGGAAGGAAGAGAAGTGAAGGAAGAGCAGAGAGTGGAAAAAACGTGTGAATCCTTTGACATTCTGTTGATTAAGAGGAGCAGCAGCGGGAAATATAAACAAGTTGATGCACACGAATACTTAAAGATGATTGGGGCGATAAGAAAAGTAACCCATGATCACCTTTTGAGACAGGGTAAAGAGATAATGAGAGAGATACACAGATCTTGTCAGTACACACCACCACCACCACCACCACCACCACCACCCATCAGATAACTAACCATTAGACCTCTTAACTTATTTCACACTTCAGTTTTTACCCAAACCACCATCACCACCACCACCTCCCCTGCTCACATTAACACCATCATAACACAATCATATCACGTGCAAATCTCAGCTTATGTAACACCTCTCATTTCAAAACAAAAGGAAAAAGGAGGTACTGAGCAAATCCAATCTTAACAATTAACCTGTAAAACATATTCATTTCTAATCACGAGAGGAGACAGGTGAGTGGTGAGCAGGTGTGGGAAATGAACCAAAAACACCAGCAACTCCACGGCGCACCTGACAAAACAGTGTGTATTGTGTTAGGTGTGTTCGAGTGGCAGGGAAGTGAGATAACAAGATGCTTATCCGTCTGTAGCGAGGTGGATCTGGCGTGCTTACGTTACAACGAAGCAAATGCATACTAAGGAAAGAGTTATAGTGGAAGGCTCCGCCACGCCCCTGCATCTGTGCGGCCTGGCGGGAAAAGTAATTAAGACCGCACTTCATAATAGAAAAACATGTTTACACTCACATTGTAAAAAAAAACATGATGAGGAAAGATGAAGACCGCGATCCTTATTGCAAACACTTAAACACTTGTATATTAACAGAGCACGAATTGTTATATGAAGGGTTAGGAAGACCACACTCAATACTAGAAAAAGCAGTGAAATGTATACATCCACATAGCAATAATCATGAAAAAAAGGTGAAGAGCTCAGTGCAAAATGGGGAAAAAAAGTAAAACACGTATATATTAATAGAACATGAAACATTATGCAGAAGAATTAAGACCACACTGCGTAATAAAAAGTAATGAAAAATAACCACATTCACATAACACGAAAATTAATATCATGGAGTAAAAAATTTCAGATCGCGCAACACAATAGAAGAAAAGAAAAGATATATATATTAAATGCACACTTATTCAAATAGCAATGAACGCAATAGGAAATAATAAAACCACACTTCATGATAAGAGAATTAAACACTTATAAATTTAGTCAGCAAGAAATATGAAAGGAAAATATTTAAATGACTTGCCAGCTGCTGATTCTCCGGCACCTTATATGGCAACACAACGCACTCTGGCAAACCGTAAATAAAAAAAAACACGATTAATAAAATGTAAGCAAATTAAACAGAGTATTTGAATGTTACTTTATTAAGACATTCCTATTTGCCTACATCTCAATGATCAATACTTTTACTATGCCACCTCACCCACGAACTCCAGTAAACGCGTAACAATCATAACCAAGATATATCAAAGAGCATTTATCTTACATTGCTATTCAAGTCACATCCATTCCGCCGCACGCTCCCCTTCTCGCCAACTCAAGCAACCCTCAATCTTTCCCAGCACACTTTCGCACTACAAAACGCTTCTTCTGTAATCACGTTTTACTGCGACGTTTGCAAATTGAGTGACCTTTGAGGCGCGTTCGGCTTCTGGGTCTGGTAAATAAGCTGCAACTAGAACTGATCTTTCCTCTGCCTCGCTTCGCTTCACGTTTAACCTCTTCAGTGCTGCGACGCATTTCTAGATTGATTTATGGGTATGATTAAGCGATTTTATTTACATTAGGAAGGGTCTATGGAGGTCAGAGGATTAATGGCCACAGTCTTCACTATTTTAATCCCCACATAAGTTTCTGAAGCTGTATAAAATCGCTATATAGTAAGCAGAATGAATATGGAAAAGCGTACTGGTACTGAAGGGGTTGAGTCACTAACATTTTTTATCACGTGACACACTTTACAATTACAGTGCCAGTCAATAAGCAAGGCAATAGTGATCTCTTGGTGCAGTGCATGAATCTTTCAGTCTCAGATATGCTTTCTTGTTTGCCTCCTGTACAAAACTAAATAACTATGCAGTGTGACAACTTATTCTTCTCGACAACAGAGGAGTTTGGTAAAGAAGGCACGAGTGACCTCTTATCGTATGCAGGCGATGAATTCTCAAGTGCAAAGTAGATAGCATGTATTCTTATATTTCTTTATTAGGTGAAATAACTGTAAAGTATCACAATCTATTTCCTTCAATTGAGAGGCATGCTGTTAAATAAAGAATAAGTGATCTTTTAACGCACTCAATGCACGTTTCAATCTCGGATATCACGCTTTATTGTATGTTTTCTTACAAGACAAGATAATAAGTAATAAAAAAAATCATCTCAATTTATTCTTTTCCATTACGCAGCAGATTACTAAGCAGAGAATAAGTGATCTTTTAGCGCAGTCAATGAACTTTTAAGTGCAAAATATAAACCTTTACTGTATGCTTGCCAGATTAAATATAAGGCATCGCGAGTTAGCTCATGCATGTCAATAAACTTTTACGTCGGTATGAAAATGAGGAGAGCTTATAAGGCATAACCTCATTACGAAAATCATGTTGGTTTTACCTTGTCAATATCGAAAGTGGAGGTCATCTCATCTCAATATCTTTTTAACAGTCTGCTCACCTGCTAGTCTACTCACCTGTGCTATTAACTTTCGTCATACAACGCTGAACAATTACTGACTTTCATCCTTCTTCTCTTATATGACTGAGATTGAAATTCCGTCTTCTCGCTTTTGTTAGTTGAAGAGAGATGATGTAAAGACGAGAGAGAGAGAGAGAGAGAGAGAGAGAGAGAGAGAGAGAGAGAGAGAGAGAGAGAGAGAGAGAGAGAGAGAGAGAGAGAGAGAGAGAGAGAGAGAGAGAGAGAGAGAGAGAGAGAGAGAGAGAGAGAGAGAGAGAGAGAGAGAGAGAGAGAGAGAGAGAGAGAGAGAGAGAGAGAGAGAGAGAGAGAGAGAGAGAGAGAGAGAGAGAGAGAGAGAGAGAGAGAGAGAGAGAGAGAGAGAGAGAGAGAGAGAGAGAGAGAGAGAGAGAGAGAGAGAGAGAGAGAGAGAGAGAGAGAGAGAGAGAGAGAGAGAGAGAGAGAGAGAGAGAGAGAGAGAGAGAGAGAGAGAGAGAGAGAGAGAGAGAGAGAGAGAGAGAGAGAGAGAGAGAGAGAGAGAGAGAGAGAGAGAGAGAGAGAGAGAGAGAGAGAGAGAGAGAGAGAGAGAGAGAGAGAGAGAGAGAGAGAGAGAGAGAGAGAGAGAGAGAGAGAGAGAGAGAGAGAGAGAGAGAGAGAGAGAGAGAGAGAGAGAGAGAGAGAGAGAGAGAGAGAGAGAGAGAGAGAGAGAGAGAGAGAGAGAGAGAGAGAGAGAGAGAGAGAGAGAGAGAGAGAGAGAGAGAGAGAGAGAGAGAGAGAGAGAGAGAGAGAGAGAGAGAGAGAGAGAGAGAGAGAGAGAGAGAGAGAGAGAGAGAGAGAGAGAGAGAGAGAGAGAGAGAGAGAGAGACAGACAGACAGACAGACAGACAGACAGACAGACAGACAAAGAGACAGAGAAAATAAATAAAAAGTAGAGAGAAATATAAAGAAAACAAAAATATGAAAGAGAGGAAGTGAAAGAAAAAAAGAAAAATAATAGTAACGGGAAGAAGAGGAACAAGAAACAGAAATATAAGTAGACAAGAATAAAGAATGAAAACAAAAAATAAATACAATAAAGGAAAAGAGAAGAGAAAGGAAAAGCAGAAACACAAGAATAAAAAAAATAGAGTATACAAGAATATAGAGGATAAAAGAGAAATCAAATGTGAGGAAGGAGGAGGAGGAGGAGGAGGAGGAGGAGGAGGAGGAGGGAGGCAAAGGTGACTTGAATAACCACAAGAACACACGCTACACATGTGACTTCCTCTGACTTCAAAACGCACGTGCAGTCATGAGAAGATGGGCGTGTACTTGTACGTGTGATTGCGTGTGTGTGTGCGTGCTTGAGCGAGAGTGCGTGGGTGCATGTTGCCAGAGTGAAAAGCTGAAAAAAAGTAATAAGACTGCTTGTGGTTTCATACAGATGCAAAGGCCATGAGGAAAAGAATGTGCACAAAAATAAATAAAAATACGAAGAAGTGCATTGTCACACCAGAGAGAGAGAGAGAGAGAGAGAGAGAGAGAGAGAGAGAGAGAGATAATAATAATAATATGAAAGAGAGGTAATGAAAGAAAATAAGAATAAAATAGTAACCGTGAAGAATAGAAACTAGATACAGAACCGTAAGTATTGTCACACTCGAAGGAGAGAGAGAGAGAGAGAGAGAGAGAGAGAGAGAGAGAGAGAAATACAAGGCTTTCACTCTCCTAGATACTGTGCAAAGGTGAGAAACTATAGAACAATAATTTTCATCTCATATCAAAGACAGATAAAGCTTTAGTTTTCAACACACACCAGACATACAGACAAACAAATGACTTGACTCACCCGCCTGACTCACTCCCTCACGCGCTATCAGGAAGGAACCCTCTGAGATATTTCAACGAGGCTAAAAAAAGGCTTAAGACTGCAAAGAAAACATAAAGAGTGAATATTTTGCTGGTTTTTGGCATGCATATCGATTCCTCAATTTTACCGATTATTGAAACACAGTATATTAAGAGGAGGAGGAGGAGGAGGAGGAGGAGGAGAGGAGGAGGAGGAGGAGGAGGAGGAGGAGGAGGAGGAGGAAGAAAAGATGAATAAACAGATAATGGAAGATTCAATGACATAATGGAACTATATATTGTATTAACATATTAGTGAGAATAAACTCAGAGAGAGAGAGAGAGAGAGAGAGAGAGAGAGAGAGAGAGAGAGAGAGAGAGAGAGAGAGTAAAAGGGGGTAGACAGACATGCACAGACAATACATATAGAGTGAAAAGTAAAGAAGGAAACAAGAAGAAAAGTCGGATATAAAATGGAAATTGAACAAGGAAGGGAGAGGAGCAGACGTGGAGCAGAGGAAGTGGAGAGAGATGAGGGAAGTGAGAGTGGCAGAACTTTTGTGGATGAACTGGAAAAACAGAGAGACGTGAACTGACTGACACACAGATAAGGCTGATTAATGGACGGTGAAGACGCATAAACACACACACACACACACACACACACACACACACACACACACACACTTATAAAACAATATATATATAGTAGTAATAGTAAAAAAATATATAAATAAGTCTAAGAGTGGATATGTGGAGAAAATATTACCTATCGTTCCCAAAACAACACCAAAAATCAAAGAAAAAAATTATGAGACACTTTAATTAAAAACAAAGCGACTTTACAACTGATGTTCCTGAAATAAGATTAAGACAATGAGAGAGAGAGAGAGAGAGAGAGAGAGAGAGAGAGAGAGAGAGAGAGAGAGAGAGAGAGATTCACTAGGCTAAAAACAACACACTTTTCACAACGTATACTCCCTTTCTTTTCTTTAATCTCTCAGAAGACACACCGCATTATATTTCTTTTTTACATATTTTCTTTCCCCTTCCCTTGACATTGATGGAGGTGTTGCCCCTTGCCATATTTCATACTGTCAATTGGCAACACTCCATTTCATAAGGAGACAGAAAGTATAACACTAAAATATAAAAATATATATAAAAAAAAAAACGTGACACTATAAACAGAATAACACTTAAGAGGAAACAGGAAAAAAAAAAAAAAATGAGTTTGGGAATAAATGGGTTTTGACTTCGTAATTAATTCTAGCTGTCAATTAATTATCGATTAGAAGAGAGAGATGATCAGTAAGTGTCAAAATCAGGCGAGAGGAGAGAGGGAGAGAGGGAGAGAGGGAGAGAGGATGAGGGAGAGTCGTGCCCCGCTACTCTGAACACTCATTAACTCGCCATCTAAGTTATGACGCTTATCGAAATGACAATACTCTCACGACCCCTCTGTCTCTGTCATCCCCTGGCCCCTCCTCTCTCTCTCTCCCTCTATCTCACACACACACACACACACACACACACACACACACACACACACACACACGTCATTCCCTAGCCCCTCCCCGCTCTCTCACTCCCTCTATCACACACACACACACACACACACACACACACACACACAGAACCTTATTACCGTGATTGGCCGTTCAGAATCACAGGTGCGGCAGCAGGTAACGTTAAATAATTCTCAGGCACCTGAATTTACACTATCAGTCGACGCTCTCACATAAAACAGGTGAATTTTTTAACACACGTACATTGACATAGAGAGAGAGAGAGAGAGAGAGAGAGAGAGAGAGAGAGAGTCTTTTCTTACTCCCAAATATCATGTCCGCGAGTAACTTTATCTGCCACACTTCCTAACGCAGACCAGAGAAACAGCGGTGGCGGTGATAAAAGAAAGAATAAATTTAACATAGCATAAATCTAGCGGAGACTGGGACGTGTGGTGGCGCGGCGACAAGGGCCACGCCAACCCCACGCCAGCCTCACCGCCGCGGCCCTCCACACTCCACCACACACTCCACTACACACGCCTGACGGGAGCTTAGAGAACAAAAATTTAATAGCAAGGTGGATTGATTCAAGAATAGTTTAGATGAAAAAAGAAATGATTTGGGTACGATGAACAGCTGACAGGAGAAGAAAGAACAGAGGTAGTGGTGGTGGTGGTGGTGGCGGTGGTCGTGGTGGTGGTGGTAGAAAAATTTACTGTTTTTTTTCTTTACTTTCTCCTGATTTAGGTTAATGTTAATCTCTTCTCTGATGTTTATTACTTAATGTTCTTCTAATGTGTGGAATTAGAGCGTTTTATCAATCTTGACTTCAGTTTATTGTCATTATAAAAGCGCGAGCAAGAAGCATTAAGTGATACTGCAAAAAAACACGGAACTTTAATATTCATTCGTTCTAAGTCAGATAAAAAGTCAAGCAGAGCGGAGACAACAAAATTGTATCCTGTCCCGCGTGTCACCTGGTCCACCTTTACCTACACAAATCTAATCAGGGAGTAATTGCCCAATCCACCTGTAACCAAACTTTTTACTCAGTGATAAGGTCAAGTAATCAATTCTATTCCCCCAAATTCCTATTATAAAATCAATGTTTATGTCTTCTTTGAATTTAACTCTGACTAAGGAAGAAAAATAGAAGCCATTATAGTTTTTTTATTCTTCTAACATACAGTGATGCCCATTCCTTTTTTTTTTTCCTGGTTTTACTAAGTTGAGCTATTTTCTTGTAAGCAGTAAAACAAAATACACATAACAGCAATCATGTTTCATAAAAAGCTCATCTACCTGATATAAAATTGAAGAGTCATTCATTCACATTCTTTCACAGCCACTTACACTGTCCGATCAATGAAAGCAAGTGAATTAGCAAAGGCCTGCAGCGTTCAACTTTCCCTTTGCAACAAGTACGCATATATTCCTTTTTGCAATGTGGCGCTCAAAACTGAAGCTCTTTGGACAAACTGACACACGGGCGAGACAACGTACAATGGGGACACCTTTTGGCTTGGATTGGATCAGGTTTTTCCAGGGAATAATGGGAGCGAGCAGATGGAGCAGCAGGTGTCCCCATCTGGCGGGCGAAAGAGGCAGCTCCCGAGTACACTTTGTCCACGAGGCAAACAAGAGAGGGCAAGTGGTGGCGAAGGGAGGGAGGCAGACGGAGAGTTATATGTACGACGAGAATCAAAGGAATATTTCAGACGGAGAGATGATTGGATCTGAATTCCGTATTGAATTTGCTGCGATATTGCCATGAAAAAAGACGGAAAAAAGAAGGGGGGAGGGGGCAAGCATTCTTCTCTCATCGGAAAACTGCTCGATTTTTTTGCCCTCTCTTCTTTGCTTTACTTTAGGAAAATTCGAAACTTCCAATAATTCAATAAAAGCTATTAATCTGTCAAGTCAAAAATGTCTTTTATATCTCGCACTTATTGCCTAGGTCGACAGGCTGCCCGAGGGTGGAGCTGCACTTTTCTGGGCCGCGGCCTTTGATTCATCGTCAGGGAGAGAGCAATCGTTCATACAGGAATTCACACTCTTTAGCCCCTCTGGAAAAACTGTAAATAAACGGTTCCAGCTTCCTTTTTAGACCGCTCAGTCACACGCGCGCGCACGCACAAACTCACACTCACTCACTCACACACACGCACGCTAAAAAGACTAACAGAGCCCTGGATGCCACCGGAACACAAAGAATTCTGGCAGCAAGAAAGGAAAGGTTTGGCATAGTGACGTGTAGAGGGAGGCACTGAGCGGCAACTGTCATGGCGTCACATCCGTCACACGTCCTTCACTGACACCAGGGACTCACTTTAACCTAACGTGACCTAACCTACCGTAACCTCGCTGCCTTAGAATTGTTTGTGAGGAGAGAAGGGGTGTTTTTGCACAGGAGAAAAAGGGATTTTGCTAGGACGAAAAGGAGAGGAGTAAAAAGAGTAGATCTGAGTAAAAAAATAAAAGGGAATTTGTGAGAAAAAGGATGAAATTTGTGGGAAAAAGAGGGATAAAAATACGGAAGCACCAAAGATCGCCAAGCTGCAGAATGGAAAACGCACCAGGATACGTTCTTCACTTCCTTTCCTGATGGTTTTCTGGACACTCCAAAGCGGCCATCGGTTTCTAAGCCTCCATTTACCGAGAAAATTGAACACCGATAGAAAAAACACGAGTCAGTTTAAGGAATTAAGAGGAGTGAAAGGATGAAAAGGGAAGGACGGAACAGGGCGAGTTAGAAGAGAGAATAATAACAAGAGGGTGGCAACGGGAGGGTGAAAATGGCAGGGCAAGAGAGGGAGAGTGGCAGGGCGTTGAGCGGCACTGAAGGGAGGGTTTATTGCATCAGTTGGACTCCCTTTGTTGTCTGTCCCAGTATTAGCGGCTGCCTCTGATCCCGGTAATGGCCCGTACATCAAACTTCCTTAACTAACAAAAAGGCGGCACTCAGCCCTATAACCAAGGTACAGGGCGCGCCGTCACCTGCTGCACCTGTAATCAAGCACGCCGGGCACACTCAAAGGCAACACGGGCGGGAAGAGTGAGGCGCAGAAAATGTGGAGTAAACGTGAAGTGAATGCGTGTTATCTGTTATGGTCTGTGTGAAGTGCGAATGAGCCGTGTCGAATTAGCGGTAACATCGTGTCTTGGTGTCGCTACACAGGACGACAGGCGAAGGTGGCTGGTTGGTCGTCCCCGTGGGTGGGTCGTGGCGTAAAGCTAAAGCGTTGTCATCGGCCGAATGTCACGACCCACTTGCAATATTGAGGGTCGTGCGCCCTGTTGCCAAGGCTTGGATCGCACACTCCATGGCATAAACACAACAAGTGACCAACTTACCGCTAAGACTGGGTTAAAAAGACCACCTTATCCTTAAAAAAGCAAGGCACACGGAAACCAGATGGATGATCATTGCAGTATTAACCAGACGCGACATTCAGGTCACTACAAGTAAACAGAGCACATGGGGCCTTAAAATCGTGCATCAATATAAGTCATGTGTTCCCCGCCGCGTCCTCCCTGCCATCCCTTCGTCAGCTCGCCTGTCGGAGTCACTCAGAGGTGCTGCAGGCCACGCTATGCTCACATTTTATATTTCACGTGCCAAAAAACAGAAAACAGGACTTCATCTGGTACGTGTCTCGTTGCTTTTGCATAGAGAGAGACTTGGCCATTACAAACAGTCAAGAATTTATTAGCTCGCGCCCTTGTTCCCGCAGCGCTTGTCTATCGCAAAAATTACCTATTCATTTTTCTCCCCAGCAAGCAAAACGCGTAGGATGTCAAGGATGAAACAGGAATTACCTTCACTTTTCTCTCACTTTCACGAGTTAAGGACCTTTGTCTGCAATATGGTGAACTGGTGAAGCGAGGAGTGACTTTTGTTCACCTTAGCCTTACGCAACGCACATAAGGGAACTAAAAATGGACAGACAGAAATGAAACCGAGAAATGGAGACAAGGAAAACAAGATAAGGACAAGGGACGCTGGACAGAATCACAGTTTTCTTCTTCCTTCTTTTTTTTTTTCCTTTTAACTTTGCGGTGATCAGCTATGAAAAAAATGCCAAGGAATACTAAACAAATATTCAATGTACAACAAATACAAATAAATGCACGTACGTAAATATAAGCATTGACATTTTCCATATAGTAACACGAATCAAGAATTGAAAAACCAAAACACACCAACACATTTTATAAAACGAAAGAAGACATGAAAAGAAAACAAGAATATGAAGACCAAATATAAATTATAAAAATGGAAACTGCGACAGGAGAAAATACACCGAAAATGGGGTGAAGGTGTGAACAGAGAGAGAGAGAGAGAGAGAGAGAGAGAGAGAGAGAGAGAGAGAGAGAGCAAAGAGAGAGAGAGAGAGAGAGAGAGAGAGCAAAGGTCACATCGCCCCTTACTGCCACGTGAATCAGAGAGAGAGAGAGAGAGAGAGAGAGAGAGAGAGAGAGAGAGAGAGAGAGAGAGAGAGAGCAGTATATAAAAAAAATCGTTAATATTTTCCTGTAAAAAAAATCGCTTACGTTAAATCCATGTTGAAGGAGAATTACATATTTAATCAGGCAAAACAAAGACCATGAAAAGATGAATATGTGTCCATTTTTTGTCTTCGATGCAGCAAAAAAGTAAGAATGTGTATTGAAACTTCTTTCTCCCTCACCAACGAGCGTACATATTTGTTTTTAGCTTCAGGACGCTACCCTCAACCCCTCCCCGTCCCCCAGCCACCCATCACCTTACCCATCCCTTCACCCTGCTTGCTCTCACTTCTCCCACCCTTTTCCTACCCGTCTCCCCTCTCCTCACTCCCTTTCACCTTCCCTCCCCTCACCTTATCCCCTCACCTTACCTACCCTCTCTTCTCCCACCGATTCCCTCTCAGCCTCCCCTCTCCTCACTCCCTTTTACCCCTCCTCTCCTCTCCTCTCCCACCCCTCCCTTCTTTCTTCCCCTCTCCTCATCCACACCCTCTCTCCCTACCTCTCCCTCCCTCTCTTCCTGCCTCCCCTCTCCTCACCCACACTCTCCCCTGACCTCTCTCTCACACCATCTCTCCCCTTCCCACCCCTCCATCATCTCACCTCTCACCTAAACCTTCCCTCTCTCCCCTTCCTCTCTCCCGTCCATGCCTTCTCTCACCTCTTTCCCCCTCTCTCCTCTCACCTCTCACTCTCTCCCTCCTTCCCCTCCCTCTTTCCTCCCCTCACCTGTCTCCTACTCCGTCCTTCTTCTCCCTATTTCCTTGACGCCTCTCTATCTCTTTAACGTCCCTCTGCTCCATTCTTCCCTTTACCTTTCATCTGTTACTATTTTTCCTCTCATTCCTTCCTCTTTCTTCCCACGTCCTTTTCGCCTTCCTCCTTCCCTTCCCCCTCCCCATC
The DNA here is from genome assembly GCF_017591435.1 of Portunus trituberculatus. NCBI lineage: Eukaryota > Metazoa > Arthropoda > Malacostraca > Decapoda > Portunidae > Portunus > Portunus trituberculatus. Next base: position 2,187,083 of record NC_059283.1, on the reverse strand, counting down.
AGGACTCCCGAAGGGGTTTCACGGATCCAAAATGCCCATAAAAGTTATAAAGTGAATAATTTTGCTCCCTGCAGTGTAAACAGCCGCGAAAAGTGTTAATAATGAAATTTAAATGTGGTGAAGCGTTTTTTTTAAATCCATAGAGCAAAGAGTCACCCCGCCACACCGCTGCGAGACCCCCGGGCCGCCGCGCCTCTCAGCCCGCGTGAGGGGAAAAAAAAAGTTGCATTATTAATTGATGAATATTCTGAAAAATTAACAGAAGTTAAGGTTTCGTTGGATGACTGAGGAGGCGAATGGGGCTATACGGTAAAAGTCTCTATGTATTCATCTTTTTATCCATAACCTGGTTCCCTTATCTTAGAAAATTTTATACTTACACTTCAGATTATCAAAGAAAATACTTATTGATGTTTATTTTCATTTTATTTTCATTTTTTTTCTGTCAATCATTCCACCTCAAAGCACACAAGGCGGCCTTCCCTCCAGGGGGCGCATCTCGGCCTGATTCGCGGGCCTTTAGTTCGTTCTTATTTTTCACCGTTTTAATTTGCATCGTTTCTTGTTTGTTATTTCCTTCCACTCCTTTATTCTAGAGTTTGTATTTTTTAATGGTCTGTGTTGCATGTCCGCACCACTTTATTTTCAGGTTTCTTTCTTCTTTCTTCATCTTTCCACATATTCTTTCATCCTGTCTTCCCCTTCTCCCTCCCTAAGCTTCTTCAAGACCTTTGTCAGTGATTGAAGGGAAAAAAGTTAGATAAAAGCGTAATGCAACCATACATTCTATTGAGTCTGCGGCTTGTGTCTCTCCCTCCCTCTCCCTCTCCCTCTGCCTCTCACTGCCTCTCTCTTACGGTAGGGTTGATCTCCCTCTGTGTGTGTGTGCGTGTGCCTGGGCTGCCTCCCTCGCCTCCCTCCAGCGGGTTCGCTCCCCAACACACACGCTCAGTAAAGCTTGGCCCGTCCTCCAGGCCCCGCTAACTGGTGGTCCTCGGACTAACGAGCGCCAGCCTAGCACCAATTAAAATACTGAAGAGGGTGCCAACTTTGCAAAAAATGGCAAGGTGGTGTTTCGTTCGCTTGGTAAAGGTTAATTGTCTCTACTTCAATTTAATGACGTTTGCTGCCCCTTTCCCGATGAAATCTAGTAAACAATTAAAAGTTTGGCCGGGGAATATATGGCGGAGTGGCCGGAATAGTGTGTGAACTTGTTCTAATGGAAAACTGGAGGCCATTACAGTCTGGAACTGCTTTGGAAGTTCAACTGCATAATTTTCCGAGTGGAAATGGCTCTATGGGGCTCGAGTGATATTCCCTTTGCAGCGTCCCCCGCCCGCCTCCAGGCGCCGCCGCAAATTGCTCGTGAAATGGGAAAAAAAACGCAGTCTTGTTGAAAAATAAACCCTCCAGAACATCTCGCTACACGCAGCTGTCTCTGGGCCGAGCTGTGTCCTCTACTCAGAACTCTGTGTCTGTATATCCACATGTCTTTGTTATATATGGTTGTTATCAATCTATAGACATGCGTTCAAGTGTGGAGTCATTACATTCTATTTCCAGTACACTTACTTTGGAATATCAGATACGATGCATTAACAATTGAATACATCGCCGCTGCATTTAAACAATTCCTTCATATTCGTTCTCAATGTCGTGTGAGTCCTGCAAGCATGTGGTCAGTGAGGCAAGGTTGAGGTAAGGAAATACTGCATTATATCTTAGTTTTCTTTGTCCTATCCCTCCTTCTTCTATCCTCTCACATTGTCCTCATTACCAGTACTCTCTTCATCACGTCGTACTCCTACATGATCTGCCTTATAAACTCCTTCTCACCCCTTTTCTCTATTTCAACCTTTTCCTCCCTCGCCGTATGTCTCTCTTACTCAGGCAGTCCATTCTCCTTCCTCTCTCGGCAGGACAGTACCAGCTACCTGTGGCTCCTAAAATGTACACTGAGACAGGCGGTCAACAGCAAAAGTCCTGCCGCGCCGCCCTTCCCCATAAAGCCTGAGATTCACAAACTCGAGGAACCGAAAACCAGTATATCAAAATATTTCCCTTCCATCTGCTGCTTCAGTTTCACAAGTTTCGAGTCTCTGGGTTTAAAGAGACAACTCGAGTGAACCATTTTTCTCTCACTTCTACCTACAGCAGCTAAATGTTTTCTCTGCTCCATTACTCCGTGCGTAAAAACTCGAAAAACTATGACAAAATGCATCTACAGATTTCTTTGTTGTTTCTAAACTATTTTCCCGCTGCATGCAAAACGTGGACATCCCTTTAGTAACAAAAAAGAAAAATACTGACATGATTTAGGATTTTATTCATGCACATACATTCCCGAATACTGAGAACATAAAATATATACTTCTTGTCGCAAATAATCGGAAAAAGTAAAAATGGCTCACAGGAGAAAAAGTTCTAATTGACAGGTTGAGGAATGACTACCCAGATGTTATTAAGAAAGAAGCAAAAAATAGAATGACCTTGGAATGTGAAAATGGAGCCAGATTGGACAAGTCAGGTAACACGCAGCCAAAAGGTCACCGGTGTGTTGGAACGAAACAGAAATGTAATTTTTTTCCCTTTGTAATATTCGAATGCTGCGAATTTTACATTTTCGTTTATTCGTTTTCACAAGGATTCAAAATTCTTTTCTTTTTTTCCTTCGGGACAATCAGGTTTTTGGGCTTTGGGACTTCACACATCGTGGTCTGTCGCTGCCACCATTTTTTCCTGTGCATTTTTAATCAGACAAAGAAAGTACAACGTCCGCGTCCGTTGTTTAGTAGAATAATTTACATTGTTTTTTTCTTTTTCCTTTTTAAGCATGCATACGACTTCAGTTTGAGTGAGTCCTCCTCCCCCTTGAGTACTGCCTGGGAAATGTGCGGCGGGTAATGCTAGAAAAGTTAACCTTATGCTGGTAGAGAAGGGAAGAGTGAATGGACGGACGCAGGGAGGGAAGGAGGGAAGGAAGGAAGAGGGGAAGGAAGGAAGAGGGGAGAGAGAAAAGAGAGAGAGAGAGAGAGAGAGAGAGAGAGAGAGAGAGAGAGAGAGAGAGAGAGAGAGAGAGAGAGAGAGAGAGAGAGAGAGAGAGAGAGAGAGAGAGAGAGAGAGAGAGAGACGCAGATATTGACGAATACAAAAAAGCTAGAAAGGGCAGGTAGGAAAAAAAAAGGAGAGAGCAACACGACCAACCACAGGACCCTAGACAGACGCCCTTGAGGAGTGTGTCGCGGGGCCTGGATGACGAAGGAGAGCCAATAAAGGTCCTACAAGGGGGAGGGAGAGGAAAAGCCCTTCGTCTCCTTCGTCAGGTGTTTGGTTAGCTAAGATGAAGCTATGAAACTTTCCTTTTCATAATTAGTTAAGAGATAAACATCGTTGGAAGCAAGTAATTTATTAAGGCGGGGAGTAAGGGCGAGAGTTGGTGGGGACGAAGGGTAGTCTTGAGCCTTACCGCCGCGCTAATGAAGACAAGATGGCAGCGTGGATACATTATATAAATAGTGGCTTTCGCATTTGGCACCATCAAATTTCTCCCTTCGTAATTAGCGAGAAGAGAGAAAGAGAGAGAGACTGAATGAAGCGCTTTTGAAGATGCGTAATTCTTAGTTATCTTTTTTCTTTACCATCTCTCTCTCTCTCTCTCTCTCTCTCTCTCTCTCTCTGGTGGCAGTAAAGAGAGTAAGCAGGAAGCGAAGGACGAGGATGCGAAAGATGATGATAACAAAGACGAGGACGAAGAAGACGATGATCTACACGAGGACTTACATGTTCTCGCGAGACTTGGAGGTACAGACAGTAATTGTGTGGCACAGACGACAAAAAGTGGAGATGCGTCTTTAATTGGAAGCAAGATGAGAGGTAAGTCGGATGCGGCATGTTTTTCTATATACATTTCCCCTTCTCTCTCTCTCTCTCTCTCTCTCTCTCTCTCTCTCTCTCTCTCTCTCTCTGCATCCATTTCTTCTTCATGCTCTTTGTCCCCTCTCCCCTCTCTTCTTTCCCCGTTTTCCCTCTGTTTCCTCCTGTACTTCCCCTCTGCCATCGTTCCTTTTCCCTTTCCTCCCTCTTTCCTCCCTCTCTTCCCTAACTCCTCTCCATGTTTCCTCATCTATTTCTCCTTTACTTGGTAACATACGTCGCCTCTTCCTTTCCCTCCCTTCCCTCCCTCTACAATTTCCCTCTCTAGTCTCTAATATCAGTTATGCCTCCCTCCTCTTGCTCCTTCCACTCCCTTGCCTCCCTCTAAGTGGTAACATCAGTTCCTTCTCCCTCCTCCTCCTCCTCCTCCTCCTCCTCCTCCTCATCCTCTTCGTCAGTTGGAAGGGTATGTTGTCAGTCAGTCGGCTCAGGCTTATTAGGCGACCGACAAGATGGCTGCCCTCTGAAGAACATTAGTTGGTATAAATAAAGACGTTTTTCTCTCAGCCATGTTGAGTGTGCCTCGTCAAGTGAGTGTGTCCCGCCCTCTCACCTCTCCCTCCTGCCTCGTACATCATCCGTTCGTTCGTTGGTCTCTCTCTCTCTCTCTCTCTCTCTCTCTCTCTCTCTCTCTCTCTCTCTCTCTCTCTCTCTTTGAGCTTGCTTTAATTATACAACGCTAACTACATAGAAAAATAAGTGAAAAAATCTTACAAAAATAAAACCCGGAGCGGAATTTTAATGTATACAAGATTCACACACACACACACACACACACACACACACACACACACACACACACACCTGCTCGTCTCGCCACTCCCCTCCAACATCAAGGTAATGATCCGGCGAGACCTCAGCTGCCACGGTTCTTAATGGCCTCACCTGAATACTAACGTTATTGAGAATGAGAGGGAAAAGTGTAGAGATTATTCTGTACGTTAGTGAGCCGCCCTCTACTCCTGTGCGTCTCCCTCTACCTCTCCCTCTCCCTCTCTCTCTCTCTCTCTCTCTCTCTCTCTCTCTCTCTCTCTCTCTCTCTCTCTTGCAGGTTCATCCGTAGGGAGAAAGTTTGCTGTATGGTTGCTTGTGTTGTCATTATCCTTCATGTTTTAGCTTATTGTTCTTTGGCGGTTCTTTATATTCTTTGTTTTGGTGTGTGTGTGTGTGTGTGTGTGTGTGTGTGTGTGTGTGTGTGTGTGTGTGTGTGTGTGTGTCGATACCCAAATTCAGCTCGCAGCATATCTTAATTCGCACCAATCAGGAAAACAAGCGAAGACAGAGACAGTTCTCGAGACAAGTCCTCTGCGTGGAGCGTGTCATGCCCTGAAGCACCACAGACGCACAGCACCACACCCACACAGCACCACGCCACCCAAGCCTAACCTCATAAAATCCTAACCATAATCAAGTCGTCGCCTCAACTTATACCAGTCGCGGGCCACCTCACCGCAGCGCGGCCCCACTACCTGCCACCACACTCCGCCGTCACCTCAGGCTCGTCCCTCCACTCGACGCCACACCAAGGGCAGTAAATCTTCCGCGCCTTAAGAACCGAGGACCAAGTATACCGCATTCCTTAACCTATCTACATAAACCCGAAGCGCCTTTCCCATTTCCAGTAACAGGAGAGACACGAGTGACACCACCACCCACCTACCGCCTCCTCCGCCGCCACACTACCACCAGCCACACCAGGTATTCTTATCAATTAATTGTAGAGTGCAGCCGGGAGAGGTGCGCGGGAGTAGGGAGAGCGACCGTGTACCTATCGTCTGGTAAATCAGTTCCGACCAGTTTCTGAATATCAAGTAGATTGACCGACAGTTCCTGACAGACCAAACTGCCCCAATAGCCAGTTAGGGCCCGAAACTGGTCCCAGATAAAGTTGAAAACAAGGAAACACTTAATTAGACGGCGGTGATTAACGACGTCCCGCTAACTAGTTTAAAAGATAACAGAAGTGGCTCGTCAGAACTGATCGAGGTGACACGCTTCTTATCGCCTTCCCTTCCCTCCCCTCCCCTCCCCTCCCACTCCCACTCCCATTCCTAAACCCTCCCCCTTCTCACCACCTCACTCTGGGGACATTTATGACTTTTTTTTGTTTTTGGGGGGCGGCAGAGTATGTGCGTGTGTGTTCATCACTGGTCAGGTGATTGAAGCTTAACTTGTAGTAGTATAATGAATCGTGGTGTGTGTGTGTGTGTGTGTGTGTGTGTGTGTGTGTGTGTGTGTGTGTGTGTGTGTGTGTGTGTGTGTGTGTGTGTGTGTGTGTGTGTGTGTATTTACCTAGTTGTAGTTTTACAGGACCTGGGCTTTATGTTAGTGTGGCCCTGTCTCCATATTTACACTTATCCAATTTTTCTTTAAAACTGTGTACACTCTTTGCTGACACCACTTCCTCACTCAAACCTGTGTGTGTGTGTGTGTGTAGCCATTTAGTTCTGCGTGAAGAATGAAGCACAATTTGATAGCATTCTTAACCTTTATTCTACTTTATTACAAGTCACAACAAAACAGCGAGTCACAAGGAACCTCCGAGTAGTAAAGCTTATTCCTGTGCCTTGGAGTGGGTGGGCGGCGAGGGAGGGCAGCACGGGAGCACGGCAGGACCCTACACCATCAATGGCAGAAATAATTGGGGCCTTTTAAGTGACAGGAACAATAATTAAAGCAAACTTGTGGACCGATCGCCTTCACTGATATGGCTAAATGATTTTCTTAATTAATTTGGAAAGTTAGAGAGCGTCAACACAAGGAGCTGATAGGACGATAGTTCCCGGAGTCTGGAATAGAGGAGGAAATAGCGGCCAGCCATGCACCACAACACCACAAATGGTCTAATTATATCTTTTCACCGCCAACTATTTCTTCCCTGACAAAGCGAGTCCAATGAAGAATTAATTTACGTAAAGAGCAACCTTGGGAAATAAGTCATAATGCATTTAAAATTTGCTAAAAATAACATCACTTACAGAACAAAACCACAAGAAATTAACAAATAAAATCAAAACCCTCCAATAAAACATAAAACCTAAACAAACCATATAAGAAACACAAAAACCAAAACACTAAATAAAAACACGAACAAACTACAAGAAAACAAGACAAAATACGAAATTCCCCGAAGCAGCATCACATATTTGAGCAATCTGAGTGCTGGCGTAATTGTGAATATGTGTGTTGGTGTTTGTATGTGTCACGGGAGCAGCTCTTGTCGGCCGCGTATCACACAACTTGACGGGAACCTCCCCTCGCACTCTCCCGTGGCAGGCACTGATGGCTGGACTTGACGGTATCGTGGACGCCCACAGAGGTGCCCGGCCCAGCTCACCTGCGTCTACCTTCCCTCCCGTCACCCTCCTCCTCTCCCTTCCCTTCCTTTCCTCTCCTTTCTTCTCTTCCTCCTGTCTCCTTCTCGTCATGTGTCTCTCTTTCCCTCTCCATCTGTCATTTTGGTTCATCTTTCTCTACTCTTACCTTCGTTTTTCTTTAGTTTCCTTTTTCTTATCTTTTTCTCTCTATTTCCTCTTCCTTTTTTCTCGTATTCTCTTCCTTTCTCTTACCAGTTTTTCTTGTTCATCTGTATCTACTTCAGTCTACTCTCAGTCTCTCTCTCTCTCTCTCTCTCTCTCTCTCTCTCTCTCTCTCTCTCTCTCTCTCTCTCTCTCTCTCTCTCTCTCTCTCTCTCTCTCTCTCTCTCTCTCTCTCTCTCTCTCTCTCTCTCTCTCTCTCTCTCTCTCACCGCCACACCACACACTCATCCACACACCGCGCCACGCCAACATGTCAAATACGTTTATTCAATACAAGTTTCTCTTCTCCCTGTCTTTTTTTCTTCTTTCTTCGCGTGTGAGTTTTTTGCTGAAGAAACTTATTAAGCCGCTGTGCCGCATCTTCCGCATCGCTTGACGCTCTCCTCTCTCTCTCTCTCTCTCTCTCTCTCTCTCTCTCTCTCTCTCTCTCTCTCTCTCTCTCTCTCTTTCGCTTCACACCCTTTTATATCAAGACTACATCCTTCTCTCTTACCAGGAAAAAAAGTCTATAATGGCATTTCTCATTATAAGTCCTCTTTTTTTTTTTCCCTTTACGTTTCTCCTCATTAAATTTCTTCCTGACTCGTCCCTCCGCTTCCCTGACCGACGAAAGACGACCTTCACTGCCATTATTCCTCCTATAAAACATACATCAAGGCGTTAATTAGACGGTGTAACAACCATGCCTCCGTAAGTATAGCAAATTAGTAAACATAATGACACTAACAACTAGGAAGCGATTTTATACACACACACACACACACACACACACACACACACACACACACACACACACACACACACACACACACACTCGACCGCCATTGATTAAAGGAAGAGGAGAAAGGCGAGAAAAGAAGAAGGAGCAGAAGAAGCAGGAGGGAGAAGGAGAGGAGTATTTTAATGAGGGTTACAGGGAAGCAGTGTAGCAGTATAGGTACAAGGAGAAAGGCGCGGCGAGCGTTTTAACTAAGATCGACAAAGATAAAGGTGGGCCCGTCCCCCGTACATCCCCGAGGCCCGCCACCTGTACCATATATCCACCTAATGAGATAAAGCCATGAATTATACGCCAGCCACCGACCGATCAACATTAGCGCTTCGTAGCCATCCCGCGCCGTGAGTTAAGGACGAGTATGTTATAGTTTATCACAGGCTTCTCGTCGCGTCGCCACTTAAGGTCCCCGTGCCTTAATAACTTGTCGTGCGTTTTATGTAACAGCCACACAGCCACAGGGAGTCACTTTCACCTCCAGGGCGTGATGAGGGCGTGAAGGCGGGGAGCTCCAGCCACCAGGAGCCCTCGCACAAGATCTTAAAGTGGGATGTGCTGGGGGAGGCATCTTCGGCATGTGCCGCGACCAGAACATAAACAAACTTGTGAGGTTCAAAGGGCCTGGTGGAGGGTGGCGCTGGTGTTGCTCAGGTTCGCTCAGGTCAGCTGCCTCGCCGCCTGGAGGAGCAAGCCTCTGAAGGTGCTTTGCCGCGACTCCCCAAGGATTAGTGGTATGGATATTGGTGGATATATGTATAGGCACTTATTATAATGTGCAGTTACGGACATTAGCCGCTTCCTCTCAATACCAAGTGTTTTTTGCTGCTAAGAATGTGTCAGTCTCAAGATCTATACGACTGGTGTATGATAAAAGAACAAATAATCAAGGAATAACACTAAATTGATATATAATGTAACTCCACTACTGACTGTGCTAAAACCTTTGATTACCACACATTTTCAGAACATTACATGCTTCTCTTTCCATTTTCCATGACTTGACACAAGGAATCTGGCAAAAATCTAAATAACATTATCAAGAAATATTTACCCTTTGTGTTTACTCCCACGAAACAAATTAACATTGTTTCCTCCAAGAATAAATGGCAATCTAAACTTCCTTATTGAAGCAACAACAGGTAAATCTGAAAGACGTTACAACTTCTAATAAACACCTTTACTTTCTCCTCAGCACCGTGACATCTGGCGAATACCTGACTCACTCTAAAGAACAATGAACCTGCCCGTTTGTCCCCACCTCCCTTATGCACACACGCTGGCACGCTACAACACACACACACACACACACACACACACACACACACACACACACACACACACACACACACACACACACACACACACACACACACACACACGCACGCACACACACACGATATATAGCATGATGTATTACACTTAAGATTTCTCGGTTATTCTAATTTGGGATTCGCTCCTTTTTCCTACATGCTATTCATCTGTTTGTTCTTATTCTTCCGTGCTAACTATTTTTTGCTGCATTGCCTTTGTGTCCTTCTCGGAAATCGCAGCGCTTCTGAGTCATTGTCTTGCGGTGTTAGTAGTAGTAGTAGTAGTAGTAGTAGTAGTAGTACACTAGTAGTAGTAGTAGTAGTAGTAGTAGTAGTAGTAGTAGTTTTAGTAGTAGTAAGAGTAGTAGTAGGAATAGTAGTAATATTAGAAGTAGAAGTAGTAGTAGTAGTAGTAGTAGTAGTAGTAGTAGTAGTAGTAGTAGTAGTAGTAGTAGAAATCGTAATAGAAGCATGAACTTAATTATAAAAACTCGAATAAAGTAATCAAAAGAAAACACTGCACTGCATCGTGTGTGTGTGTGTGTGTGTGTGTGTGTGTGTGTGTCGACGCGCATGCCTACCTCCCTGCCAGCGTGCGTGTGTGCGTGCGCGAGGGACGTAATGTTAGCATCATCCTTCATTAGGTGTTGACTTACACTGCTTCATTAGACTCTCTTTTATGTCATCTCGAAGAAGAAAAAGGAAAAAAAAAATCGCCAAACACGTGAACTTTATTTTTTTAACTTCCTTTTTCGCTCCAGATTACCGACGTCGCAACCTGTTCATTAATTAACCTGCGCAGGCATAAAATATTGACAAACATAAATACCTGTCGTCAGAGAGAGAGAGAGAGAGAGAGAGAGAGAGAGAGAGAGAGAGAGAGAGAGAGAGAGAGAGAGAGAGACGGTGTAAACTTGCCAGCAGAATAAATCATAAAATTCCATCAACCTCAGTCACTACCAGCGCTGATAATTACATTTTCCCATTTTTTTCCCTATCAGTTATAAATTGCCGGTGTAATGTATTTTCCGATGCGTTCACGGCGGCTATTTATGCTAATCCTATTCAGTACATAACGCATCGGTCGCCTCTAATTGTTAAAACTGAAGTAGCCGAAGTGGAAAGAGACTCGAGATAACACGGGAGGAGAGGAACACAGGAGAGCAAGTAGTTTTAACAGTACGTGTGTCTGTCCGGAGTTGTCAATTAGCGGGTATCTGACACTGATTAGGGGAGACAGGTTGGCGCCTTCTTCCCATCACCCTCCCATCGCCCTCCCATCACCCCATTACCCCTTTACCTCACTCCCTTTCTCCCCCTACAAGACAAGCTATCCCTATGCGTGCCTCTAAAGGGTAAAGCGGCGAGGTGAGGGTTCGGGCGTCGTGTTATGGATGTCACAGGGTGTTCGGGGGTCAAGGGAGGCTGTGAGATGGGGTTAAGGTAAGGGTGAGGGTGCAGAGAGAGGGTTCAGATTCGGTTTTAGTTAGGTTAGGATTGTGGTGTTGCAAGATCGTAGCAGGTGGAAGTCTGTGGTGCGTTTGATTAGGTAAAGTTAGGTTTTGTTTCCGTGGATGAAGGATTATTAGGTTAGGTTGGGTCAGGTTAGGTTAGGTTAAGTTAGTTAGGTTAGGTTAGGTTAGGTTCAGTTAAGGTTAGGTTAGGTTAGGTTCAGTTAAGGTTAGGTTAGGTTAGGTTAGGTTAGCTTGGGTTAGGTTAGGGTTAGTTAAGTTACGTTGAGTTAGATTAGGTTAGGTTAAGGTTAAGGTTAGGGTAGGTGAGGTTTAGTTACGTTAGGTTAGGTTTAGTGACGTTATAAGACGGTTGAGAGATAAAACAACGTTATATTAGGGTAGATCAGTTTAACCCCTTCAGTACCATAACGCGTTTTCATATCTATTCTGCTTACTATCTGGTGACTTTTTTTACAGCTTCAGAAACTTATGTGGGGATTAGAATAGTGAAGACTGTGGCCATTAATCTTCGGACCTCCACAGACACTTCCTAATGTAAATAAAATCGTCTAATCACACCCAAAACTCAATATAGAAATGCGTCCGAGTACTAAAGGAGTTAATTAAGTGAAAAGGAAGGAAGGTAAATATCAAGTCTGGTTTGGTAAGGTTAAATCAAGTTAGGTTAGGTTAGGTTAGGTTGAGTTAGGTTATGCTGCAAGGTGAAAGGACTAAAGGTTAAGTTTGTTGTGTAGAGTTGCTTTAGTGTAATGAATTCTTTGTTCTATAAGTCATTACGTTTATTTCAGTACAGTCCTGCGTGTTCAGAATTACGAAAGAAGCACAAAATATGACGTTGATTTCTTAGATGCATTTTGTGTCAAGGGTCAATTCCCGTGTGTGTGTGTGTGTGTGTGTGTGTGTGTGTAAGAGGTGAGGAGTTGAAGTGACGAATAACAACATTCAAACCCTAAGTGTAGTTTGGACTTTTGATGTGCATTTGTTTTTGACAATTACATGTGTGGCAAGTTTAGTTTTTAAGTTTAGTTTTTTTCTCTTCTTCTGTCTCTGTTTCTCTTTCTCCCTCTCGGTCTCTTTCCTCTTGCGGTCTGTAATTTTCTTATTTTCTTTCTCCTCCCACTCTCCTCCCAGTAATTATTTCCAGACCCTCTCTGCCGCACACCTTCTCGCCAGAAATACAAAACTACAGAAACACAGGAAGCAGTGAACTCCAGCGGTCCTATAAATTACAAGCTTGGAAACTCAGCCTTGTTTTGCTTTACCCACAAAGCCCCACCGACAGCGTTGCCAGATTAAGAAAGATGCCATGTTCTTCGATTTCAATTATAAGTTCTGATGAGTTTTCTGACGCGAATAGAACAATCGCCAGATGGTTTACTCGTGTCACGCAATGCTGCAACACCCCACGCCCTTTCCCCTCCTCTCCCCTCATGCTCACCACTCTCCTCCCCTCCCTAGTATCCTTCGCCACAGTCCTCTCCCCCTCCTCCCTTCGCGTGGGTTTCGGCTGCGTTGAAGAAGACGCAGAAAGGCTCTTTGCTCGCTTTGTTTTATCGTCTTAATGAGAGGACGTGGTTTCCTTGTTTTCATTACTTATTTTTTCTATTTTTACCTCAGAGTTTCTTCTTGTCTTGCACTTTGTTCTGGCCGGGAATATTTGACTGTAACAGGATGCGAGTTTTCTGCGAAGTAATTTGCTTTAGCTCAGGTTTCACATGTGGGGGATACATTTATTTATCTTTTCAATTACCAGGAAAGAGAGGAAGTTTAGCGTCATTCAAATCCATGTCAGTATAGCATCGAGTGGCTTATTCATGACCAAACTTAACCTCCAGAAATGGCTCCAGTGTGTTTCTGATAGACATTCCTGATAGACATTCTCGTATGAATATATTATGAACCATCACGACCAATGCTGAGGCAAATACGTCACCGTCATTTTTGAGAGCGAGGGGAGAACCTGGATGGACTCGACCACGTGCTATAAAACCATTCCCCTTTGGCAAATATCTTTTTTTTTCGAATCTCGTTTATATTTCATCACCACTGACAAGCTGAACCATTAATCATCGTCTGGATATATTTTTTTTCGCCCGAGGGTTTGACAGCAGCTTTGACCCACAGCTACACGTCACCACGACCACTACTACTACCAACACCACCACGACCACCGCCACCACCTCCATTACTGCCACTGAATGCTTTCACTCCAAGCAAGGAAGTGACTTTACACATTTATCGTTTATTAACGTGAATGGCAAAATGCAAAGTGTGTGTATTTTCCTAGCAATCGCTTTCAACAACAATTTTCCTTTTTAAGCGAGGATTTATGAGTACATCTGGTCAACTCCAACTCTTGTGTAATATTTTCACTTTTCCACTACATATGCTTCAAACTCTGACTTCTATATGAGCAAATGGTCTGTGATTTCCTCCAAGATATATTTCTCTGATCAATGCGAGCCTTTGTGTTCAATTGCTTCCTACATCCCTCCATCGTAGTATTGTGTGCAGTGGTCAAAAAGATGTTTGTAACCAGGACTTGCTGCGATATTTCAAAGTTCTTTGGTACCTGCAACTCCCGGCTATTTATGTATATATTCTTCATACTCCGGATTATGCACAGTGTTCTGAAATGTTGTCTATTTAGGAATTATTTGCAATGTTTTGAATTATTCTTTCGTCGCTGCAACTGTCGCACTGTTTTGATATTCTCTGTGCAATGATCAAAAACACTCGTTAAACTGGAACTCATTGCAGTGTTTCTAGGAGTTCTTTCCTCAGCGGCACTCACGGATTCTACTACTTTGGAATTTTCACACTTTTCATCTGCTACAATTTTGACATTCTCTCACACACACACTCCCTCTTATCCTGCCACGTACACAGAACTTGACAATTTTCCCTCCAACACGTACTTACTCGTAATAACTCGAACTCGCATGCATGACTGACATTTGCTCTCTAACTTGGACCAGCATGTAATATTCGCGGACCAACAGCGATCACTAGAGAAACAAAGGCTCGAATCCCACCCAGCTGGAGGCGAACCCAAACTAGAGGCTGCACGATAACATGGAGTTTTAATCTTGTTGTCAATAGCTTTTTATCCCAGTTGTTGCATAAATGATCGGCTTGGAATACATGATTTAGTAAGCGTTGTATTAAGTCATGGGGGGAGACAGGGTGCTTTAGGGGGCATAAGGGGAGGGAGGGGTAGTAATACAGACTGCAGGTGATTATGGTGACGCAAGAACATTATTGAAACGTAAGAAATTCATGAGGCCTTGATTCACTGGGTCTCGTCTGGGAGTGAATATTATTTTGATTCGTTTGGATGGGAACGCAAGGTACGGTGGAAAGTGAGAATCTTATGAATACCAGAGTCAAGAGACTGTAGCAGGAATCCATAAAAGGAGCGCAGGGAGCAAATACACCGTAGGGGCCTTTTGAGACGGCAGGATAAATATTAAAGCACAACTGGGACACGCTCGTTTTCCATTACCAAAATACAAACATCCCATTTTAGATGAACCTCCAGTGTGTGTGTGTGTGTGTGTGTGTGTGTGTGTGTGTGTGTGTGTGTGTGTGTGTGTGTGTGTGTGTGTGTGTGTGTGTGTGTGTGTGTGTGTGTGTGTGTGTGTGTGTGTGTGTGTGTGTGTGTGTGTGTATAAGAGGAGAGATTGGGAAAAGTGTAGTTTCTTAAGGCAACAATAGCTTCATCACAGCCAGGTAATGCGAGGCTCAGGTATACAAGTTAATGCTCATGTGCACCTGCGTGTGTTTAATTAGCGTCTCAGGTGCTCTCAGGTGTCGGATTCCTCATTCTTACGTGTGATTATGACAAGACACACCTGTTGCTTCATTTAATTATCTTTTTTTTTTCACTTTCCCTGCCATTGTATTTTTATCATCAATGTTACTTAATACACTGGAATAAATCGACTCCTTTTTATTCTTTCTTATTTTTTTAATGGCTTAAGTTCCCAGAAGCACGCGATGATTTTTATCTGTGGGAAAATTCATCACAAAAAAAATAGATGAAACTAGAATATTTATAATCATGCAAAATAGTAAAAAAAATAAATAAAAAATAGTACCGCAAATTTATGTTCGTCAGCATTCATGTTTGCCGGAATATTCACGAGTTGCACTGAAAATATTACACGTTGAGGTGTGAATGCGCATCATCAAGGCGAAAATGCTTTGATGGCTCGACATTTTATTTACTTCTAATACATGTTTGACTTCACAATGCATCTTACACCTTCATGTCTCATCTTTAGTGTTATTTGACAATGTTACGTTCGGTAATCAAGTAATTCATTAGTGTTGTGTGAGTAAAAATCTGTAAAAGATTAGGTAAGTTAATATTTAATAGGCGGGTATAGTAAGGGTTATTTAAAGCGAGTTTGTAGAGGAACTGTCACGTCTTTTATCAGCTTTTCTTGTGTTTTTATATTCAAATACCTTTTACATGTATAATAGGCAGGTATAGTAAGGTTTATTTATAGAGGATTTGTAGAGGAACTATCACGTGTAGGCCTATCTCATTTATCAGCTTTAATTCTGTTCTTATGTTCAAATACCTTATCCATTACAACATATCTCTCTTATGCATTGTTTTCATCCTACGTTCTTTTAATTCTTCTTGTGAATTATATCTCTAGTCATAAAGAAGGGAAAAATTCAAGACTTTCTGAATAAGTTTGAATAAGTTAAAGACAACAAAGCTGTTTATAATGACATGGGCTTTACACTATATTTTCATTATGTTTTACTTTTCTTATTCATCCCAAGCATCCTCCACTCTCTAATCAACGGCATTTTTATCCTTATCACTCCATTTCCTGTACATTCAATAATATTATCTTTCTTTAATCCTCCAAATGACAATATTCTCACCCTTACCACACTTCTTCATCTATCTTATCTTTCTATCTTTTCTTATGAGTCTTATCTTCTCTTATACCTTTCTATCTTCTTATCCATCTTCTTATCCACACACTCTTTTACTATAACTGAAGCTTTTGTCTATTTCAGCTATCTTTATTTTGATGACTACTTTTGTGTACATCATTCTATTATACACCAGTTTGTATTTTATCTATCGCTTCATTCACACCTCTACTTTCTTTTTCAGCTTGATATGTCCTAGTACAGCATTTCCTTCTTATGCTCTTATCTTTCCCTATACTCAGTCTCTTGCTCCCTTATCTCTCATCCTCTATATCTCTGTCATTTTTCCATCACCTTAGCATTTCCTTCTCATCATTCCTTCTCCCAATCTAGTTTTAACCAATCACTCCTTATCTCTTCCTCCCCAAATCTCCCTATCCTTTCCTCCCATCACTTCCTCACCATCTCATCCACACCATCATTCCCTTCCAGCATCCCCTTCCCCATCACTTCCCCATTACTCTCTCAGCTCAAGAGTGAAGAGCAGTTTCCCCCATAAAGTTTGTGATACAGTATTCATGTAAGGGTAATATTTACAGAGGGAGGTGGCCACTACTAATGCCCCCTCCCCCCCCTTGTGTTTACTACCCTAACCAAATATTCTCCAAGTAAATAGCATGCTTGAATTTACACATCAACTCGCTATACCTGTGATAGAAGGACAGGTGAGTCTTTTTTATATGTAAGAGAGGAGTACTGGCTAAGGGTAACAGGAATATAAAGAAAAAAAAAGCCAACTCATTAGCCAGTCTTCTTACAGAGCCGATAGGATTAGCCAAAGGACAGGAACAGATATCTTGAAACCTCCCTCTTGAATGAAGTCATAGGAAGTTGGAAATACACAAGCAAGGAGTTCCAGAGTGTGTTTTAGTTTGATAGTGTTTCTTTGGTGTTAATACTACATGAGGAGAAATGTTAATGTGTGAGATTTTACAGTGAGATCTCCCTCGCTCTCTACAGACACCTACTTAGTCTCGTTTACCTGCAGGATGTGAGGCAATTAAGCTCACCTGGTTATTAATGAGTGTTTACCAAGGTGTTACTCCTCTACTCTCATTCTACCGCGGCTTTGATTGCTCGTTTCTCCTCTTCTGTTTATCTCTTCCTCCCTACCACTCTTTGTCCTCCTTTCTCTTACTCTTCCCTTCCATTTCGTATTTCAGATATTTATACCTATTCCCTCTCGTGTTTTGTTTATTTCCTTTTTCTTCCATTTTACTGCAGCTCTCATTGTTCGCTTCTCTGTTTATCTCTCCTTCCCTCGCACTGTTTTGCCTTCGTTTTCTTTCCTTATTTTCCCCGTCTCCGTTTTTTATATGGTTATGCTTATCGTTTTTTTGTGTGTTTTGCCTTTTTTTCCCTCGTGTTTATTTATCTCTTCCTCCCCAGCACTGTTTGTCAATGTTTCTTCACTTTTTCCTCCTCCTTCTTTCGTATTTTGCTGGGTTATTAAGTTTGGTTTTATTTCATTTATTCTATTTTCTGTTTTGTGTTTTTTTTTTATTATATACTGTCAAATATTCTTTTTCACTGTATGTATTTTTTTTTCTGTATATATTCAAGTACATTTTTTCTTCACCTTTCTTTGTCTTTCTCTGTTTCCTTGTCTCTCTGTTTCCATCATCAGTCATTCGCTGCTTACCTATTCCACTGCCTGTCTCTCTCTCTCTCTCTCTCTCTCTCTCTCTCTCTCTCTCTCTCTCTCTCTCTCTCTCTCTCTCTCTCTCTCTCTCTCTCTCTTCTCTCTTCTTCTTCCTATCTTCTTTTCTATTTCTCTCCCTGAATTTCTCTTTCCTTAGCAATATTTTTCTGTATCTTTCACTCCCTTTATTCTTTCCTACATCTCGTCTTCTTTCTCCCCTCCGCCTCCTTTCTCAATGCAACACTTATTGCCTCCTCCTCCATTCCCTTCTTCTATTTCCCCTCCTCCATATTCTCCACTCCCTCCTCTCCTTTGCCGTTATGCTTCACAGTTATTCCTCCAATCTTTCCTGCCTTACTCTCTCCTCCTTCACACATTTCCTCCCCCGTGTCTTCTCCTCCCCTTCTAATATCTCCTCTCTCTCCTTTTCTCCCTCCTCCCCTTCCTTTTCTCCGTTATGCTTTCACAGTTATTACTCTAATCTTTCCCCCCCTTCCTTTCTCTTCTTTCTTCACACGTTCCTTTCTTCATGTCCTTCCTTCCCCTTCCTCCCTCCCTTCCTCGGTGCCTCACTTCTCAATCCACAAGACATGCATTATAAAGTTTTGCATCATTGGATCTCCCTCTCATGCAATACCTCATTTATGTATCACACTTTACTATTGCCGCCAGGATCAAACGGAATATAAAGTGTTTAGTTATTTTGAGCTCGCGAAATGAAGGGAATAGTTACGTAGCCTGAGTGAGAGTGAAGTGAAGCATCCTCCCAACACACTCCCGTTTCTCATTTATGTATCTCAGTCTTCCTTCTTTCCCACCTTCGCCATGACAACCAGACGCGTGTGTCGTGATGGCTGGCACTGATATGGCTTACTAATGGAATCTTTGCCTCTCACAGCATATCCTCAGCCGCCAATGTGTCTTTACCCTCAAGGAATTCGACGGGTTTATTAATAGATTCCTGAAGCTTCAGAAACACGTATCGCCTTTGAGAACCCGCACTAACATTAATCAAAAGTTTGGATGTAAAGAAGATTGGAAGGAATAATACATGGCAAATATTGATTAATGCCTATTTTCGCTTTCTTTTCTTTTTTACTTAACTATATAAAAAACTGAAAAAAGCGGAAATTAGAAAGATTGCATACAACATTCGTTAAAGAAAATCACTGAGGTCATTAATCGAGGGAACTGAAAAGAAGGAAAGGAAAAATAAAGAAATGCAAGGACTGAGGACACATGCTCCATTTAAAAACACATCCTTTTAAACACATGGATAACTATTTAAAGAAAAGAAAGGAAAACTAAAAGAACCTTAAGAATATATCACTAAAAATTACAAAAAAGATTGCAACTTAGAAAAAAAATGGATTATCAAAACTATGTACGAAGAAAAGAGGCCAAACATTAATAATACCTTAAAAATAAACTTCCAACATTAAATAAAGAAGAGAAGAAGCCAAGGACCAATACAACGTAATAAATTACCAATACAACGTTAATAAAGGACCAATACATCGTTAATAAATTCTTCGCTTAACACAACGTAAAAAGCGACAAACGAGAGACGCACGCATTCACCTTCCATCCTCACAACTCGCGTCAGAATAAAAACAGAATCAACACACTTAACACAGGTGTGGCGAGGCGTGTCTGCCCTCCACCACGCCGCTAATGAAGACGAAAATAACAGGTGCACATATTTACACTTCCTCGGCCGGCGTGACCACCTGAGTGGGCCGCCCTGGGGAACACCTCAGGCCCTTCAGTGGACTTGAGCGGTGACTAATGGACGGGACAATGCGCAGGTAACCCTCCAATAGATGAGTGTTTGTCGGCCACTTAAAAGTTAATCACACTCTTGCGTCTAACACCTGAGTGACTTCAAAAAATTTAAGCAAAAAAATACAAATAAAAGACACGCCATGTAAACAGTCTTTTGTACTTTTTTACTTTGAAAAAAAGAAAAAAAAAGGTAAGATATATAAAATTAAGACGGTATTTTAGCTAAGTGTTTAAAATAGAATTCTTGTGGAGTCTTTAGTGAATATATTGTATAAAAATATTTGAAATTGGAAGGGTAAGCAAGTAATGTACATTATTTTATCTAAAATAATAATAATAATAATAATAATAATAATAATAATAATAATAATAATAATAACAATAACAATAGTAACAATAACTTCAATAACAGATTACATTACTCAACATAATCTAATTCAACCAATTCAACCTAACGAAACATGACATAACGCAACAAGAACCACCACCACCACCACCATCACCATCACCACAACAACACAACCCACACCTTGAAAGCCCCAACCACCACCACCACTACCACCAGCACTAGACGCCCTCCATACCCGCTGTGATTGTAACGAAGGAAAGGGACAGAGCGAAAGAAAAAAAGACCCACACACACACACACACACACACACACACACACACACACACACACACACACACACACACAGAAAAACACAGCATTGTCAATTAACAACGTGCTAGCTGCCGATGTACACTCAACAACAGTCCAATTTGCGGCAACATCAAGGCTGCTGGTTAACATTGGCCGCGGGCGAGGCTCACACAAAACTGTTTAAATGATTACAATTGTTTGTGTCCACGCAGAGCCACCCACGTAATTTTACCCCCCGTAATTAGGTCGCCTTTTTTTCAGCTGCAGCTTTAATGATGCGATATAAATACTCTCACGATGAGGGCGGCGAGGTGTGAAGGTGAGTGTATTGTGTGTTGGGATTGTTGGCATTATGGGAGAGAGAGAGAGAGAGAGAGAGAGAGAGAGAGAGAGAGAGAGAGAGAGAGAGAGAGAGAGAGAGAGAGAGAGAGAGAGAGAGAGAGAGAGAGAGAGAGAGAGAGAGAGAGAGAGAGAGAGAGAGAGAGAGAGAGAGAGAGAGAGAGAGAGAGAGAGAGAGAGAGAGAGAGAGAGAGAGAGAGAGAGAGAGAGAGAGAGAGAGAGAGAGAGAGAGAGAGAGAGAGAGAGAGAGAGAGAGAGAGAGAGAGAGAGAGAGAGAGAGAGAGAGAGAGAGAGAGAGAGAGAGAGAGAGAGAGAGAGAGAGAGAGAGAGAGAGAGAGAGAGAGAGAGAGAGAGAGAGAGAGAGAGAGAGAGAGAGAGAGAGAGAGAGAGAGAGAGAGAGAGAGAGAGAGAGAGAGAGAGAGAGAGAGAGAGAGAGAGAGAGAGAGAGAGAGAGAGAGAGAGAGAGAGAGAGAGAGAGAGAGAGAGAGAGAGAGAGAGAGAGAGAGAGAGAGAGAGAGAGAGAGAGAGAGAGAGAGAGAGAGAGAGAGAGAGAGAGAGAGAGAGAGAGAGAGAGAGAGAGAGAGAGAGAGAGAGAGAGAGAGAGAGAGAGAGAGAGAGAGAGAGAGAGAGAGAGAGAGAGAGAGAGAGAGAGAGAGAGAGAGAGAGAGAGAGAGAGAGAGAGAGAGAGAGAGAGAGAGAGAGAGAGAGAGAGAGAGAGAGAGAGAGAGAGAGAGAGAGAGAGAGAGAGAGAGAGAGAGAGAGAGAGAGAGAGAGAGAGAGAGAGAGAGAGAGAGAGAGAGAGAGAGAGAGAGAGAGAGAGAGAGAGAGAGAGAGAGAGAGAGAGAGAGAGAGAGAGAGAGAGAGAGAGAGAGAGAGAGAGAGAGAGAGAGAGAGAGAGAGAGAGAGAGAGAGAGAGAGAGAGAGAGAGAGAGAGAGAGAGAGAGAGAGAGAGAGAGAGAGAGAGAGAGAGAGAGAGAGAGAGAGAGAGAGAGAGAGAGAGAGAGAGAGAGAGAGAGAGAGAGAGAGAGAGAGAGAGAGAGAGAGAGAGAGAGAGAGAGAGAGAGAGAGAGAGAGAGAGAGAGAGAGAGAGAGAGAGAGAGAGAGAGAGAGAGAGAGAGAGAGAGAGAGAGAGAGAGAGAGAGAGAGAGAGAGAGAGAGAGAGAGAGAGAGAGAGAGAGAGAGAGAGAGAGAGAGAGAGAGAGAGAGAGAGAGAGAGAGAGAGAGAGAGAGAGAGAGAGAGAGAGATAATAAATTGATAAACAGACAAACATAAAAGAGAAAGAGACAGAACAAGAGAAAGAAACACAGACGGAAAAGCAGAGAAACAAACCTACCAACAGATAAACATAGGTGTGTGTGTGTGTGTGTGTGTGTGTGTGTCAGGTAATAACTCAGGTAGCGAGACTGATTCCAGCGGCCAGGTGAGATCATTATATCGCTAATGAAGACCCTTGTTATGGGGAGACGAGCGCAGCAAGTAGTTGTTAGAGAACACGAAACTGAAAACAGGTTAAAAATGGGGATAAAAGTGATAGAAATAGAAAACGAACCCGAACATTAGCCAGTAACGAGCCCCTAACTTGCGGTATATGACTGAGTAACAAGATAATGGCGGGACTGTAAGATTATAGGTGGGTTCTTCTCAACTCCATTATTTTTTCCTGTCTCCATAATGTACCTCCTCAGCGTCTGGCTTCTAATACTCTCTAAGCCACCATTTTCTGCAAAGCTTCCTCCTCCATTACTGCACACAAAACTTCATAAGTCCGTAATTCTATCTCAAGTTGAATGCAAAGTGATCAAGCAAAGTCACTTCACCTCAACCACTGCTTCATAAACCAAGTCATTTGAGATTCGTAATGCTCCTCACTCTGTCATCTTTCCGAGGCTTGACTGTCCAATACTAGGTTCAAAAATCATGCACAAGCAATTCAATTTAACTTAGTAATGTAGCAAGACCAGGCAGCGTCACCTCGAATCAACTGTTGCTTCATAAACCCTGCTATTCGAGACTCGTGAAGTGAAGCAGCATGTTTATTTTCCTTGGGTGTTATCAGTCGACTAATAAAAGGATTTACTGAGTCATGCGAGGCGACAGAATTTTTACTGCCGATTAGAATTTGACTGTGATAATTCTCATGTACACGAAGGGAATGAATGTTGTACCGCACTCACATTAATCCAACGCAGCTCTGATATTCACTCACACCATGAACAAAGTGGATACAATGGCTAATATAAATTGTAATAAGTGCACACAAGAATTACTGCTAAACTCTTGAACTCTCTTGGTGATTATGTTCCCCCACTTGCCGAGGACTACAAGAGGGTTAACTTTTAATCACTTTCCCTTTAACATTCACAGCAGCTACTTCTCCACTACATCTTGTGCTCACCGAAGACATTACTTTCTTTGTTTCCACGAGAGGAGGATGAAAACAGAAATCCCTAATAAAGCATCACTATTACAAGAGAGACTTTATAACTTACAAGACTGTAGCTAGTCATACATACAAGTAAATACGAGGATACAGATACCATTTAAATAGTACTAATAACGTTCACCATAACGAGTGGTAAGCCGTTAAGGAACTACTGCTACACACAATACTTAGACCCCACTCACAGACGTGCTCG
Source organism: Portunus trituberculatus (assembly GCF_017591435.1). NCBI lineage: Eukaryota > Metazoa > Arthropoda > Malacostraca > Decapoda > Portunidae > Portunus > Portunus trituberculatus. The sequence continues at coordinate 2,164,049 of NC_059283.1, read as the reverse complement.
ACCCAACACTCGTTACGGCCCAAGAGTTGATCGTAAAAGAAGGTTAATTACTGAAGAAGTTTACATTAGAGCTTCTGATCATTAGCTGTAAGACCAAAACAGCAAAATCGTGCCTATTAGACTAATCGACAGATAATCAATATAATAAACACGTCTGCACTCGTAAAACGGCCACGTCTTAGATGGCAGGAGAGATGCGTGCTGCCCTAATGAACAGCACGCCAACACCTGAAATGCCCTTTTAGTCTTCACTTTGTTTTTGTACGAACTCACAATATATTTACTTTTAAAAAATCGGAATATTCTCAAAACAAATCTAAAAACACTCCCAAAATCACCAGAAAAGAAAAAAATAAATATTAGAAACTTTAGATTATGTGAAAAAATAAAAGTCATGGACAACGAACTATTCTTGAAAGGAGGACATAATAAAAGCAGAGCAAGATCAAATAAAGATAAAGCTCCAGCCGAGTACTACATTAGAGGTACAGAACAAGCAACATTTTTCGAAACCTAACCAGCAGAAGGAGATAAAGCCAAGACCAACACAAGGACAGCCGGCGGTCTACACTCATCACCACAGCCGCCGCCACAGTCCACGCGGGGGAAGCAAACTTGCGGTGGTCTTCGAGGATAGGGAAAAAAATAAATAAACAAGGCGAGTTGGTAATGACGAGCGGCGGAGCGTGACTCTTACTCTTGGGTTCAGCGTTGCAGACTGCTCACAATGCCGCCCCGCCTAAGCTCTTACCTCACTCTAAGTATCCTGGGAGAACATCCGCTCGGGAAAGAGTGGGAGAAAAAAGCTACTTCGCCAGCCGTCCCCAGAGACGATAGGTGAGTTAGGGGGTGGAGTGGCCTTTTAGGATAATTCCCCCAAGGCCTAGCGCCCCTTCCCTTCCCCCGCCCCTCCGCCCTAGCCTCCTCCTACTCCTCCACTTCTATCTACTCCTCCTCGTCCTCCTCCTCCTCCTCCAGCAGCGAGATGGAAGCACTCACCCATTTCCGAACTGGTTATAGTCCGGTGCGTTTTCCACTTCGTGTGTGACTCTCAGATCGCGGAGTAATCTATCCATCCACCTGTGAGTGTCTCAAGAGGTGCAACAGGCATTACTTAACCCCACTCTCTCTCTCTCTTCCTCTCCCTCTCCCTCTCTCTCTCGCGATATAAATGTACCACGTATTCCCCCGTCTGCTACACCTTCAGTATTTCCCTTAATCCGCCTCTCCTCCATTACACAGCCCTCCTGCAGCCTCTTTACTTGCACTCCATCGATTAAGTATTCTGCTCCTCTTAATGTTCTACGTGCGGCTGTGTTGTGTTGCCGTGAGCTGCTGTGTGTGTGAGTGCGTGTGCTTGTGTATGTGTGTGTATGTGTGTGAGTTGTGGCGAAGAACAGGTAAAGTGTAGAAGGTGGAGCTGGAGAGGCAAGTAGACAGGGACATGAGAAGCAGCAGGTGAAGCAGCAGGTGAGGAGAGGCGCGTCACATGAGATGGCTGGTGTCAGGTGGTAAAAAGTGCGTGTAGGGAGGTGCTGTGACTCTACACGAAGAGGACAGCTACTGCTCCGATGGAATGAGAGGACACTGCACACAAAGGAAAACCGCGTCCTACTTGAATCTTCGAGGAAATGGTACAAGTTAGAGAAATTAATACTAAAAATACTAGATTGTTTTAGACAGACGGAATGTTACAGGGCGAAAATGTAATGTGTGTAGAATATTTGTTTATCAATTGCTGACTAGTAAAAGAGATTATGAGTGAGAAGGAATGGAGAAATAGGGAGGAATGGGCAAACGGTGAAGGTAGAAAAATAAAGGAAGAGAAAGGGAGAGTGTCAAAAGAGTAAGATACACTTGATTCATTCTCTCTCTCTCTCTCTCTCTCTCTCTCTCTCTCTCTCTCTCTCTCTCTCTCTCTCTCTCTCTCTCTCTCTCTCTCTTTCTGCAATCTCCCTCCCATCTACACTGGATACTCTCTTCCCTCCATCTCCTCCAGCATCTTTTCTCTCCTCACTCTTTGTCTCTCGACCTCACCTGACACCCCCTCTCTCCTCGCCCACTCTGAGCCAGTATTATCTTTCAAAACTAAATACCTGTTGTCTGTCCTCATGGCTCTCTCTCTCTCTCTCTCTCTCTCTCTCTCTCTCTCTCTCTCTCTCTCTCTCTCTCTCTCTCTCTGTTTCATGATGGTGTTGAAATGCAAAGAGTGTCACGTTTGGATAGAGAGGAAAGTTGGTGAAAGGCGAGGAAGGAAGGAGGATGAGGTGTCGAGGGCGCAAGGAGGGACCAGAGAGGAAGAAGAACCTCACAGAACCCAAAGAACCTGCTGTAGAAGTTGCTGAAGAGAGAGAAAGAGGGAGAAGGCAGGAGGGAAGGAGATTAGGAAGTCATTGTTGCTTTGGAGTAAAACCTTAGATGTCAAATGAAGCGAGTAAAAGCGAAGTTCGAGGCCCAACCAGGCAGCGACTCGTGCCAAGTGTTACGTTCACGTCGAGAGGGAGCGCAAAACTAACGAAGAGTGTGAGGAGTGTGGCGCAGCAGCGAAGTGATGGGAGTACTAGACGTGCTACGGAGGCAAACAAAGAGGGAAGAGTGACAGAGAAGCACCACGAAGAGTAATAAGGAAAAACATGCAATAAAAAGGGTGAGGAGAAGACGCAGGCAAGGGTGAGGTGTTGATGAGTGAAGGCAGAAGGGAAAGGAAAGGGAGTAGGAGAGGAGGAGAGGAGGAGAGGAGGAGAGGAGAGGTGGTGGAGAGAGCGACCTTATCTCTTCCCGGACAACTGTAATGAGTGAGGGGAACTTTTCCTGCGCCAGGGGAGACTTAGGAAGGAGTGAATATGACACTCAATTACACCAAACTTCGTTGTATCAAACACCGGGTGAGGGAGAGACAGGGAGAGCAGCAGGAGAGCGCCACGCCCGCCAATACCACGATGAACTAACGAATTAAAGAGGCTCCGTCTAGTATGGCAGTTCATAGAGACCAGCTGAGGGAGGTGTGAGAGGAAGGAGAGGCAGGGAGAGGGAGATGGAGGGGCAAGGTGGAGGGGAGGCAGGGGAGGGCGGCAGGAAGGGGATGGGTAGTGGGGGTAACAGCAGCAGCCGCCAACTACTGAGTGACATCTCGGTGGTGGCAGAAAGGCGTATGACCCGCGCGGCACCGCCAATTATGGACGCTTGTAATCGCTGTCTTTATGGTGACTTGCGACGGTTAGTGAGTGCGAGAGGAGAAGGGAAGGAGGCCACACGCCCTTGTTTTGTCCTTTGCGAGAACTAATTCGAGCCTTATTGCAGTACAGAAGCCACGGTTAATGATTTAGCAGCTCATTAAAACTAAAGCGAGGCGATGGTGATAGGCCCTTGTTGCTCGCTCACGTTCGCCTGTTTTTTGTTAATTAGCAAACGCCCAGCTCTACTAATGAATTCAGTAATGACTTTGGGAGGAGAGGTAAAACTCCCAACTCCCGACTAACGAAGTCCAATTAGACAGCCGTGTTTAGGGGCAAAGGCGCGCGATGCACTTTGAAGGCGAAACCTGACCCACCCTTCCCGCTCCGCCAGAAGTTTGGAGAACACGACCCGACGACCATCACGACCACCTCGGCGCTTGGGCACGACCAGGGCTGAGGGAGGACTGAGGGACAACTCGTGCAAGGAGGTAATGAGGACTCACCCGACGAGGCAGCAGGAGCGACAAGGAGGCGACGCTGAGGCAACACATGACAGGGAGGTGACGGAAGCGACAGGAACGACTGCTGACGGAGACAACCGCGGAGTTCACGCTAAAATGAGGCTGAAATGATGGCCATACCTGCTGCGTGTTGCTGTTGGAAATCGACCGCTGGTGAATTAGTCCACATTCCTAAAGGGGAAGGAAGGATGCTGCGCGCCATAATAAATCGGAATCAAAGGACAAATCGAGAGGGACTGAAGGAATACAACCCCACACGTGATTCAAACCTTCATTAACTGAGGAAAATAGTACAAAAGATAGTGGAGACTGACGTAACGTAAACACAACGCCCCTCAAAGTACCACATCTAAAAATATGAACGAATAAAACTAAATATAAAAGTAAGAGTGAAGAAATGCCACTTACACTTAATTCAAACCATAATTAATTGAGGAATGTAGTAAAAAAAAAAAATAAAGGCTGACGTAACCTAGACACAACCCTCTAAAAATACCACAACTTAAAAATACAATACGATGAAATGAAATAGAAGAGTTGTAATGAAGAAACACAACATACACGTGATTCAAACCTAAATAAAACAAAAAAACTGAACAAAAAACAATTAAGACTGACATAACTTAAAACGGAACTCCACTTACAAACATAACAACTCATCTACCCTAAAGAAAGAGATAAAAAAGAGAGAGAGAGAAAAAAAAAATAACCTCATTAAAATATCCCACAGCCTTTTTATCCCCTCCCCTGAGCAAAAAAAAAAAGGGAAAAATATGCAAAAAAAAAAGGCGATAACATCATAGAGGTACAGTTGAATGGACAGATTTATTACACATCACAAAAATTACAGGTACACGTACAGGTATTAATGAAAATAAACACCAGTATACAAAGACTGCCATTTGCACACAATAAAAAAAAGAAGGAAAAAAATATACCTAACCTATTTTTTCATCGAGAGAGAGAGAGAGAGAGAGAGAGAGAGAAAGAGAGAGAGAGAGAGAGAGAGAGAGAGAGAGAGAGAGAGAGAGAGAGAGAGAGAGAGAGAGAGAGAGAGAGAGAGAGAGAGAGAGAGAGAGAGAGAGAGAGAGAGAGAGAGAGAGAGAGAGAGAGAGAGAGAGAGAGAGAGAGAGAGAGAGAGAGAGAGAGAGAGAGAGAGAGAGAGAGAGAGAGAGAGAGAGAGAGAGAGAGAGAGAGAGAGAGAGAGAGAGAGAGAGAGAGAGAGAGAGAGAGAGAGAGAGAGAGAGAGAGAACCGTCATTCAAACCCCATTTTCAAGCCAAAGACGAGACGTTGGAAAAGTAAAGTAACAGGATGAAAAATAACACGAGGGAAAAAGACTAGTGATAAAGTTACGGCCACGATAATTACTACCAGGCAAGGCAAAAAATGACAGAGCCCCGCATTTAAGGCTTTGAGGGTCGCCCCGAAAAAAATATCTTTAGGATTAGTGATAGTTAAGTTGAGAGCACAAGTCTAGAAATACGACCTTTGGAGTTTTGCCCAGACGAGAAGCAGGGAGAGAGAGAGAGAGAGAGAGAAGGAGAGAGTAAAGTGGGCGGGAAGTGTGGGCGGGAAGAAACGCTAAAGGGCGGGGACATTTTATGGAAGGGCGGGATGATATTTCTACAGTAAATGTCTTCTCGGTAGGGACGGGAAGAATGTTGAGTGAACGGGACGAGTATGTGAAAATTCTATGCAATGGACGGGAAGAGACATTTGATGACCTGGGAAAGTAAAAACAAGGGCGTGAAGATTGTTTAATAGGCGGGAGGACGTCTTAATGAGCTACAATATTACCTGATGGGCGTGAAACATTGTACGGAGTGAGCGGGAAGACATTTGATGACTAGAGAAAGTAAAAAACGGGAGTAAAGACCGCAAGACTGCAAGACGAGCGGGAAGAATGCTTGATGTCTTATGAAATTACATTGTGGGCGTGAGGAGACCAATGGAAGCGTGAAGACTTGGAATAAAGAAAAAAAACAGCGTGAAGAGCAAGGAGGAGGAGATGTGTGAGTGTAGGCGTGAAGAGTGACTGATGGGCGGGAAGACTTCACAGTAATGTTCATGTGTTGGTTTCGTGTTTCATTATTTTAGTCTGTTTCCCCGCTTCCTTAACAGAGAAAATAGAGCATCGGTGTTATATTTTTCCTCCTCATTAAGATGCTTAACAGTGTCCTCGTGGCTTTGCGCTGCTTTGTTATGAAGGGGATCTATTTTCATCCTTATTCTTTCCTCTTTGGTTATGTTCATCCTCTTGTTCCTCATTTTATATATCTATTGACGTTACCAGAAGTGGTAGTAGTGGTGGTGGTGGTGGTGGTGTTAGTAGCAGCAGTAGTGGTACCATTATCACTAAAACCATTCAATTTCCGCTTCTACTCATCCATTCTTCCCTCAGTGGTCTAGATGGACGCCTCCCTCCACAAAATGACCTCATAACTTTCGCTGGTGTAATATAACTCATTCACAGCGTCTTTCTCCTCAATACTGCAAACATTTCACGATGCCTACATATTCTCTCATTTAATCCACGAATATAGCCTCAATTCACCCCAAAAAGGTCATTCAGTTCGTGTCCCTGTTACTCATGACCAGTACAGTGACCTCTCTTGCTCGTTACCCATGACAAAGGTGACCTGTAGTCTGCCCATCCTATCCCTGCCCCCTTCCCTCTCCCTCTCTCTTCCGCCATTCCTCTCCCGCCCTCGTCAGCTCCGCATTATTCCATATTGCCTCTCTGGATCAGCTCATTTTTTCCTTTCATCCTATTTAATAAACGGAAATTACCTCTCCCGTGTCAGCAGCCTTCCTCATCCTTCACATTTATATTATTCATAAGGTCGTATTTTGCTGGTGGGCGATATTCCCCTTCACGGATCTCGCTCCTCTCCTGTTTGTCTTTGTGAGTTACCTCTACTGTCACGCCGCCATTGTTATATTACTCAAAGTATTTTAAATTACAACGTGGGTCTGGAAATTACACGTGGCATAAATTCCTGCAAGAATTAATTACTAGCAACCTTGCACGTCCCTCCCAATCTTTTGCCTCCCGCACTGACACCGAGGCGATGGTCGCGGCACGGCTAATAAGTTTTAATATATCCGCACTGTCTTCCCTCCCACTTATAAAGCAGGTGGAGTCAGGCGTGTGGATCTTGACAATCTACAATATCCGCCTGGCCGCCACCGATGGGCCATCCCACGCGCATTACGTCAGAGTAATACAAAGGAAAGTTTTGCAATATTCTGCCAGAGAGTGAGAAAGAGAGAAAAGTCGAATTTAAAAATGCATGTAATATCAAAGTTCTATATCCTCACAAAGAACTTACTTCATAAGCAGGAGAAAAGAGGAGTTTTTAGTCGCGAGAATGTGAAATTTAATAACATTAATTGCCTCGCTTCAACTTGGTAATTACATTAATTTCACAGTGGTAGGGGATACTTCGCCTTTATGTAATCTGTTAACGCTAAGGGAGTGACGGGAAGCTGTGCACTTACGTTATATCAGTGAATTACTCTTATTGATCATTAAGGTAACACTCACACGCGAGAGGGGCGGGAGGGAGGCACGGTAGGGGGGAGCGTGAAGAGAGAAGCAGAGTGGGTGGAAAATGAGTCAGCTGGACCAGGAAGATGAAATAATCATCATGAAATTCGTCACTTGTCACGATTCTCTTCCACCAAACGAGGTAATTTTAGAAACGCCGGCGATAAAACATTGTTAACGCGGAGATAAATCAGGAGACAGCGGAGGGGGGAGGCGCGGCGGGATGGATGGAGGCGTGGGACGAAGGCGCGAAAGAAAGGCGTGGGTGGGCGTGGCAATGCACCAAAAAAATCACTATCATCATCAGCAGCAGCAGAAAAATTGAGACTAGACTGAAAGAGATGTAAGATCAGTAGCACAGAGAGAGAGAGAGAGAGAGAGAGAGAGAGAGAGAGAGAGAGAGAGAGAGAGAGAGAGAGAGAGAGAAACCTATTCGTTAAGCAGTCAAGGTAAAAGTTGGGATTACCTGGAAGAAGACTTTTAAATATATGACAGATATAATTTCCTCTGCCGTTGAGAACAGGAGGAAAAAAGGCGAGGTGCATTTTATAATCACACTGCAGCATGATAAGAAACGTACATTACTGCTGTGCTTGCAATCAGCTAATGCATCTTACCAACCTTGCAGCACCGTGATGAAAAACACCAAGCCATGACACTCGACAGGACGCTAGTGTCACGTTAACACTCTTTCCCGCCTTACCTGTCGAACCTATTTGATTACACCTGTCCAGATCTGCCTCACATTACCTGCACATTACTGAGACTCTGCCTTTGTCTGCATTACCTGTATTCCTGCTCCTATACACTTTCCTATACTTAATCACACTTTTACCTGGTTAATTATACATGTCCAGATCTCTCTCATTATTACCTGCGCATTACTAAGACTATCTCCAGCATTACTTATCTTCATGTTTCTCCAATACATTTTCTATACATCTATACACAATGATATGGTTGCCTATTTAATTACACCTGTTTCTTGACCATTACTGACTCTTTCCAGTATTACTTGTGTTGCTGTTCACCTTATACACCTTTACACAGTCATACACCTGAAAAGTCATTATTACCCACAATATGCCTATAAGATTCTAATATACATACATACAGACAAACATTTCTTCATACTTGCCTTCCTAAATGAATTACTTATACATCCCTACTATCTCAACACACAGACATATAATTAAAAGATAAACACAACTTTTTCTTTCACATTCCAATATACATACATACAAACATTCCCTTCCTAACTGAATTACCTATGCATCCCTACTAATACTTCAACACACAGTCACAATTAAAAGATAAACACAACTTTTTCTTCACATTCACACCTACATTTACTCCCAGCACTAATTCAGGGGAGTTTAAAAGCAGAATACCTGTCCGAGAGGTGTGCTAAACAACCTGTATTACCTTTAAGGGCCATTTGTGTGGGCTCATTACGTCTCTCCCTCCACTTCCCAGGGGCATAGCGAGACGCCCTCACACGCTCATGCATTATTCCCTCACCAGGAGTCTAGGGCGTAAGGTTCCACTCAAATCCTCGCCCTCACTGTGTTGTTGTCAGGACTACTACGCTAAGCCACTGCGTCACAGGGAGGAGG
>NC_059283.1:2142684-2147684 GCF_017591435.1 Portunus trituberculatus | reverse complement strand
ATTTCAACGCACTACTCTTAAAACTAACGTCCGTCTCGATGGAAGGAAAAAAAAAGGTAAAAAAAAAGACTGAGAACTTCACTAAAAGCGCACCTCTTTGGTCCTCCATTACGCTGTGTCTCAATGGCTGGACTTAACTCTGCGCCGAAACAGCCTGCTAGAGTGTTTAAAAACTTAATGTAGTTTGGAAGTCCATTAAGGTCCTCCAAAACATTGTACAGCATTTGCAGATTCTATCAGCCAGCGGGTCACATATAAATGGGTCTGCGCATTAGGCTTTTAAGATCTCGTCCGTTTTTGTGAGCGAGTTAAGTGGTACTGGCTTAGGACCAAAACATCGGCGCCTCACTCAGCTCGAGGGAGTTTATTATGATTACTCAATAGTGAATTACTTTGTTCAGTTCCCGGCTTCCCTGAACACTCTGGTGAGGGAGCGAGTGGCCCTGAGTGGCGCGAGTCTTTGGGGCGTGTTGCTGCTTCGTCACGGGCAGGGAATCGGATGCGTGGCCAGATCCATTCCTCGCCCTTCTAAAAGTTTGAACAGAGAACTTAAGTGACATAGTATTAGAAAATTAATATGTGGATACTGAAAACGCGTGTTCTTGTGAGGATGAGCGACGGAGGAGGAGGAGGAGGAGGAGGAGGAGGAGGAGAAGGAGGAGAAGGAGGGAGATACAGAAAAACCAGTGAGAAATAAGGAAGGGGAAGAACTGTGTTATCGGAGGTGATGTTCATCTGTTGGCGTCGTTACGTCCGAACGCATTTCTAGGATTAGGGAGGACGATCTAATCCGCTCTCCTCTGTCCACGGATTTGAGAGACCGTAAAATTTTAGATAACCTCTCTGCAGGCTTTCCTGGATGGTAATGAGAAGTTAGTAGTCTTACTTTGGTCCGCACGGGGCATGAGGGAGCTACACCGTATTTCTTTACCGCTGTAGCAAGAGGGAAATGAAGACAGAGTGATGAGGGCGGAGCGTCGTGAAAGGAACACACGAACACACTAACACACGATACCCTTACATCGAATCAGGGCCCGAGGAAACCAGAGTAAAGAAATGTACAGCGAGCAAACAGGAGGTAGGGTGAGGTATGGCAGGCAGGCTGGGAGGAAAGAGCCCTTCCCTGTTCCCTTACCACAACACAGACTCCAGAAAGCTTCCGCCGCCCCCGCCGCTCGCGACTGTCATTTGTTATTGAGTCAGAACGCATTAAGGCGACCCACTCCTCTCTGTGGCCGCGGTATTGGGCTTGACCGCTGCCTTAACAGAACCCTGCCAACCCTCTTTTGCTCCTGACGCTTCCGTATACATATATATTCAGAGAGAGAGAGAGAGAGAGAGAGAGAGAGAGAGAGAGAGAGAGAGAGAGAGAGAGAGAGAGAGAGAGAGAGAAAGGGGAGGAGTAATTTACATTTCAAATTGCATCTAAGTAAAAACGTGGAGAGTGAAATACTAAAAGAGGGAGAGTTAATGTGGAATCGTTTTTTTTCTCTCTCTCTCTCTCTCTCTCTCTCTCTCTCTCTCTCTCTCTCTCTCTCTCTCTCTCTCTCTCAAGTCTTGGCACCACTTCTTAAGACAGCTTCAAGTCACATCGATGCTCTTCTGTTTGCCTGAGTGCTCTCTCTCTCTCTCTCTCTCTCTCTCTCTCTCTCTCTCTCTCTCTCTCTCTCTCTCTCTCTCTCTCTCTCATACCATTACCTATAGGAGAATTTTGCTGCAACTTTCAATTTTACAGGAATCTTTTTTGACTAATGATGTAAATTATATAAAAATATCCTTATTGAAAAAAATACTGCAGTGTTTATAAATATGTATTTTCTGTAGAACAAAAATGTACTGAGTCGACTAAAGAAGCACAAAAGCAACAATTTCGCAATGTATTTTGACACGGGGAACACAACAGAGCACTAAGTATCATTTGTATAATTCACAATATTTCATCATGCCAAGCTTCTTTCGGAGATGGAAAAAAAAGACATGGACGAAAAAATTTAAGAAAAATACTTGTAGAGTCGATAAGAGAGACATATCACGTGACAAAAAAGCTTAACATATTTTAATTTTAATGTTTCACTCGAGGATTCAAACCACCACCACCACCACCACCACCACCACCACCACCACGCAAATATTTCACCGAATTATTACACTTTCATATTTTCTTCTCAAATAATTCGTAGTCGCTAATTAATGGCATTACTCTGTTACCATGTGTCATCCGCGAACTCAAGACACTGCCACGCCTTCCTGACCCCTGACCTCTTCTGACCCCTTAGAGAATACCAATAATGTGACCCTCCTTAATCCTATTGTCATCGTAATTAGCTTAAGACTTCATATAGTTATCAGTCAATGAAAGATAATGAAAGTATTTAAAGAAAGCTAAAGAAATGTGTCAATCTATGAGAATACAATGTCATGGGAAAAGTAAGGAAAAAGACCTCGAGACTCTCCTTTATCCTATTGTCACAGTAATTATCATGAGAATTCATCATATTGTTATCAGTTAATGAAATAGTGAAAATAATTAAAGACAGCTAGAGAGATGTGTGAATTTATGAGAATAGATGAGAAAAAGTCAGAAAAAGGCCTCGTGACCCTCCTTCATCCTACTGTCATTAAGAATTCATCATAAATGTTATTATCAGTCGATGAAAGATAATGAAAATATTTAAAGAAGCTAAAGATATGTGTGAATTTATGAGAATACACGGGAAAAGTATGGAAAACGAAAGGAAAGTGACTGAGAGCGGAAAAAAAAACGTAAAAGATTGCAGAGAAAAATAGGAAAAACAAAAGGAATTGACAAACAAAGGAGACAAACATAAGAAGGAAGCACCGAGCGAGAGAACACACGCAGAAAGTACTGTAATAACTTATACCAGGAAACACGTACACGAGGAACACCAGGGACGAAAACAAATAAAAAAGAAAAAAGAATAAGTAGGAAACAAAAAAGAAGAAAGGGAAAAATAGTAAAAAAAAAGTTACCTGTGAGAAGAGATTGACATGAGAGCGAGAACTGATAGCGGAGAGAGAGAGAGAGAGAGAGAGAGAGAGAGAGAGAGAGAGAGAGAGAGAGACAATTGACAGTGTAGAGAGAAAGAGCTGAGAGTAAAGTGCAAAGCGAACTAACAGTGGCCAGAGAGAGTAAACACTGAGGAGAAAGGGCTGACAGGAGAGCTGACAACAGAGGGACTGAGAGGGCCTGACAGAGTGCCGTAGAGAAAAGGGTGACAGAGATGAGGAGGGACTGGTAGGGACTGGTAGGGGCTGGTCGAGGGCTGGCAGGGGACTAAAACTTATGCAGGGTGGCTGAAAAGCTTTATTATTGCATCGGGTACGTGTATTGTCTTAGCTGGCCAATTAGCGGGTCGTTAGTTGCGTTAATTAAACCTGCTTAACGAGGGGGGTAATTAGAACCTTCCGGAGAACAACGCAGTAATGATGTAGTTCGGCCAAGCAACGCAGGAAAACCCTATAGAGGAACGCAATTTGTACGGTATTTCGGCCACTCATTTGCGTTTTTTTTTTTCTCTCTCTTTTCTGTGTTAATTTTTTTCATTTTTTTCGTATTTCACGTTAGCGCACCGGATTTGTGTTCATTACTTTTATCTGCCGTGAATTTGTAGAATCTTCTGGTCCAATCGTATTTTATTATTTTTTTAAGTCTTTTCTTTCAATCTTTGTCTTTTTGTCCTTTTTATCCTCCTTTGAGTCAGTCCGCATTTATTGATTTCTTTCCTTATCGATCCAAAAACTTGCCGAGTGTTTTGTTTATGGATTCGCTGGTGTACATTATTCGAGTTTTAAAAATTCTTTTGATTACGAAATCTTTCAAAGCTCTTCTTCAAACTCAAGCAACAAATTCATCCATTTTATCGTTCATCCATCATTACATTCTGAAAAGATGGTAAACAAAGAAGCAAGCACACGAATGAAAACAAGGAATAAAAATGAGTTTCAAAGACAACAAAACGAAATTAATAATGCAGATGATGAACAATACACTTCATTAATTCAAAACCTTCATATCTTTTGCATTTTTTTTTCTATCATATCACGATTTTTCCCGTAGCTCCTTCAGTGCTGGGACTCATTTCTACCTGAGTTTTAGGTGTAATTAGGCGATTTTTTTACATTAGGAAGGATCAATGGAGGTCAGAAGATTAATAGCCACAGTCTTCACTATTTCACTCCCCACATAAGTTTTTTGAAGTGTATAAAACCATCAAACAGTAACCAGAATAAATATATAAACGCGTCATGGCACTGAAGGGGTTATCTTGTATAGCATACCACAAACAACCTTTTTAAAACCAACACGTTCCCTGATATTTGTTCTTCAATCATGTTCCTTTGTGTTTCTTCATAACATAACAGAAAGAGGTATCAGGTAACGCGTCCTCTTCTTCATACCTGCTAACGAATTCCCTTAATGAGTCTGTATAAAGGTGACAGGTAACAAAGGTAAGAAGCCTCGTTTGTAAAGGTGATGGTAACGTCTCTATGAGTGATGAGGTAATTGACACTACTACTACTACTACTACTACTACTACTACTACTACTACTACTACTACTACTACTACTACTACTACTACTACTACTACTACTACTACTACCATTACTACATACTGGATCAATCATCATTAAGACTCTAATTTTACTGAACAAATAGAGGAAGAAGAAAACAATTATAGAGACAGTGTGTGTGTGTGTGTGTGTGTGTGTGTGTGTGTGTAGGTGTATAGGTGCGTGTAAGTGTGTGTATGTAGATGTGTGTGTGTGTGTGTGTGTGTGTGTGTGTGTGTGTGTGTGTGTGTGTGTGTGTGTGTGTGCGTGCTTAATTGTATTTGGTAACGCAAGCTGATACTATAATGAACATCCCTTCGTTTAATAACAGCTCCCTCATTAAATGCATTTACATAATGACGGGAGGCACCACCTAAATGGACACTCAAGGCACCAAACAGCGCACACCACCTACAATAAGGCACCAA
>NC_059283.1:2135184-2137684 GCF_017591435.1 Portunus trituberculatus | reverse complement strand
GACACGACAAATATTACTTCTACTTATATTACTACTACTATTACTACCACTACTACTATTACTACTAATAATAATAATCACTTCTTCTACTACTACTACTACTACTACTACTACTACTACTGCTACTACTACTGCTATCCAGAGGCGAGCTAAGGGCAGACTCTACATGTCTATTCACTTTATGTTCACTTAACTAAGCTATAAAGATAAAGAGTTAGAAAGGTACCAGTTTCACTTTGGATGGTGTAGAGGTCACCTGGATGGTCGCCTCTCTCCCTCCCCCCTCCCGCAGGCTGCCCAGTGACCCCCAAAATCAGGTCAAGAGTCACAACAGCTGCGGTGTGTCGACCACGCGAAACATTTTGCCGTAAATATTGCCAATAAAACCATGACAGTTCGACTTGCCTCGTAATAGATTCTCGGTAAAAATAATTAATTAATCAAATTGTGATGGATTATCCTTGATAAAATACATTTGGCTAATCATCAGCGAGGCGTTTGTATAAAAGGCATCCTATATTTCAAAAAATATTTCCCTATTATTGATACCGGTAAAATATTCAGCATTCCACATTGCAAATACATGATAACCGCTGCCTCTCCTCCCGCATTATTATTATTATTATTATTATTATTATTATTATTATTATTATTATTATTATTATTATTATTATTATTATTGCCACCACCATCATCATCATCATCAAAAGAACCTGTCACTCGCTCACTCACTCACTCAGTTCCTCTCATTACCTCCACCAATTCTTCATTCATTACCAGCTTCAAATTAACATATTCAGATAGAAAAAAAGAATAAATAATTACCAGCGCACATCATCAAGAACTGCGTTACATTTTCACACAGACACTATCGCTGCTACACCGCCACGCCAACACAACTCAACAAAACTCAACTCAACACAACACAACGCAACACACGCGAGCAGGGACACGGGACAGGGAGGCGGTGAGTGACTGTTTCCCTGACGACCGAGACGCTGCAGGCACAGGAGGAGGAGGAGGAGGAGGAGGAGGAGGAGGAGGAGGAAGAGGGGAATGGTCTCCGCACCCCAGCTGGAGAAGACGTCAAAGAATGGATGGACGGCGGGGGACGGCGGTAAGAGGGCGTAATTGATGGCGCTGAGGAGGGAAGGGCGAGAGGGAGAGGACGGAGAGACGAGACCAATAAGAAGAGAAGTTCGTCAGCCTCACAGACTACACACGCTCATTACTTCCCAGGCCATCATTTTCAATACCGCCTAATCGGTAAATATAGCGTCCTTATAGCATTTTCTTGTGCGTGAGGAGAGGATAGCGCTGCCCATCTATATTCGTTAATCCGTAATGGCTTCAGGTGTTTCATAATCTTATATTTCATCACCACTTACTGCCGTGGCCCAGGGAACCACTTCTCATTTCCGGGAGACAGTGTTCCATCTCCTGACGAGGAAGAAACTCACACTCACACAGGTGCAGTGAGTGACCAGTGCGCGGAACACCTGAGGGAGCCGTGGAGAATAAGACCTCGGAAAGTAATTACTATGCTAAATGATATTATCAATCACCAACTTTTACCTCCGGAATGAACCAAGCCTGTAAAGTTGGGAGAGGCCGGCGGAAACGGCGAAATTCACAGGGAACTCAGCTAAAAATTAACTCTGTGATTGCTTCAGGGGCAAGATGGAATGGAGGAGGAAGGGAAGGGATGGGATAGGCGCTCGGAGGAAGAGGATGAGGTACAAAGAGAGAAGAGAAAGGAGGAGGAGGCAGCGGAAGGACACCGATGGAAGAGAAGGGAAGGAAAAGTGCAAGATACATGGAGGAAGTTTTGATGTAGGTAGTTCTCAGTAATGGCTTCTGTATTCTATTCAAACCTTATTCCATTTGAAGCTCTTCCCTACTTTTTATGTGAATTTCCATCCTGGCTAAAAATGTAATGAATACGATGCAAAACACTCTTTACAATGCAGCAGCAGCGCCTCCAATCATGCACACTTTCATTACAAGCGAGTTTTGAGTTTCGCAGTTTTTTGTCGGCATGAAAAAACCCTGAGGTGTTCTTGTGTTTTCCTGGTAGTGACAGGTACGCCGCGAGCCGAATCACAATGGCGTGGTAATCAAAGGTAACACAATACTGGTACCTTGAAAAAAAAAGTTACTTCACACAGGCTTTCTATGTATGGATCCACTTATATTTCTATGCGCGCACTCACGCCTTGCCACTCCCAATCAACAAAAAGTAGAAGTTTTTGTATTAACGAGTAAATACTGAGGGAAGGTACCGAGGAAGAAATGCGATATTCAGTGAGAAAAGAGTGTCCCGCAATAAGCCAGAATTAAGATACATTCAAGGGAACATTCCTGACAAAGTCGTTTTTGAAGTGGCGGCGCCGCGCCACTCTTGGGCCTCGCGCGCAGCCTCGTGTGTCGTGTATGAATTACTCAGTGAAATTTGACCCGCACGTCTATAATGGAAAAGGCCGCGGCGGCGCCTAATTCC
>NC_059283.1:1907684-2130184 GCF_017591435.1 Portunus trituberculatus | reverse complement strand
GAAGGGCGCCGTTCGTTGTACTGTTACTGCCGTTGTTTCTCCCTCGATCAGTGTTCCCTTCGGCGTCCCGGGAAATCTCTCTTAACTTTAGTCACCTGTAACTATTTATTCAACAGGTGACACTCAATCATCAGCCTATACGCAAGACAGGTAGCGGTGTGTTCCTGAGTGCATCATAAAGGAAAGTCTCTGATCACACTGGGAAATTAAATGCTGTCAGTCCTCCGTGTTAAAAAGTTGCGATTTTACATTGTCGAGATGAGAAATTTTATTGTCCCCATCGAACTCCTGTGATTCGAGTCGACATCTGAGGAAAGTGCCGACACTCTGCTAAAATCTCGAGGGGACAGAGAGAGAGAGAGAGGAGGAGGAGAAGCTGAGGGGAGGGAGAGAGAGAGAGAGAGAGAGAAGGTTGCGAGGAAGGTTGCACGAGAGAGAGAGAGAGAGAGAGAGAGAGAGAGAGAGAGAGAGAGAGAGAGAGAGAGAGAGAGAGAGAGAGAGAGAGAGAGAGAGAGAGAGAGAGAGAGAGAGAGAGAGAGAGAGAGATTGGGGAGGGGACGGGGCACAGAAAACAAAGAAAGAACAGTAAAAAATTGTCGTAAAAAAGATTAACACGCAAGTTTTCGAAATGCTGACAAAGAATAAAAAGAATGAGAACAATAAAAAAAAACTCACAACACTGAAAGAACTACAAACAATCTGACGAAACAAAAACACTAAATGAATAAACCAAATAGTGATGAAAACCTCGCTAAAAAAAAAAAAAAAAAAAAAAACTAACTCAAAACTGGAAATAAAAAACTCTAAAAACAATATGAGCAGAAAGCATGTAATTACACGAACCTAGATGGCTGTTGGTCGCTGCAATAACACGCAAAGAAAACAAGTGACTATTTCAAAACGTAAAGTACAAGAACATTATTGATTTTAAAGTGGAATAAGAGATATGATAAACAAAATACCTAGGGGTTAGTAAACAGAATAGGAGCAGAAGTAACGGGTCAGTCATGTGAAAGATAGATTTAATAAAGGAGATAGGAAGACATTGACTTTCAAATGGAGAAGTAGATGACCGGAATAGCTTCGGTAACGAGGTTGTTAGTGCAGAATTGATAAAGAACATCAAAAGATTAAATAAATTTATGGATACTGATGAGAAGTGGATATATTTTTATAAGGAAGCTCACACTTTTTTTTTAGCTTCCCTTATCATCGTATGTGTGTGTGTGTGTGTGTGTAATTCACTGTTTGATCTGCTGCAGTCTCTGACGAGACAGCCAGACGTTACCCTACGGAACGAGCTCAGAGCTCATTATTTCCGATCTTCGGATAGGCCTGAGGCCAGGCACACACCACACACCGGGACAACAAGGTCACAACTCCTCGATTTACATCCAGTACCTACTCACTGCTAGGTGAACAGGGGCTACACGTGAAAGGAGACACACCCAAATATCTCCACCCGGCCGGGGAATCGAACCCCAGTCCTCTGGCTTGTGAAGCCAGCGCTCTAACCACTGAGCTACCGGGCCGTGTGTGTGTGTGTGTGTGTGTGTGTGTGTGTGTGTCCTATCTCAGTATTTCGGCCTGAGTGTGTTTACCTACCATCTTTTTCGACACAAATGCAATACTAAGCTTCAAAAAATCAGATAGAAAACAAAAAAAGAGACCAGTAATGAAAAATAAGGCATTAAGCAGCAGTGTTTACTCAGAGTGACTCCACAACACCTTCCTTGCAACTAACAACTAAAAACCAACGGAAAACTGAACTCTACCATTGCATTCGGGTCGGCGAGACGAGACTGACGAGCAGCAACCCTCAGCCTCCCACCTCCTGTCACCACCTGATTGACACCTGAGTTTTTCTCCCCCAGGTAACTCCCCCAACCAGAGATCCGTGTGTGTTTTTTTTTCAGCACTTTTTTTTCCTGTTTGGGGGTGAAAGTGGGGAAGCAACACGCACTCCTCATGCCGATTGTATTATTGATCCCACCACGCCTGTGTTACTTTGTTATCAGTAAACATCGAACTTGTATTAAGAATGTGATTAATTTATTCTCCGCCCAAGACAATTAACGTCTAATGAAAGCAGTGGACAAGTTTATATAACGTTATCTCGTTTATATTATCGAGTTCTAATGTTCATGCCGAAATTTTGTTCAAGAGGCAATTATCTCCAATTTACTTCAACAATTAGTCTCCACAACAAGGAAAACTGTCATTGATACCATCTCTTCTTTTTTCTTTCATCCAGTTGACTTGTTCATGCCAAAATTTTCTTAACAGTGCAATCATTCTTTGTTTATTTTAACAGTAAGTCTTTAAAGAGTGACGAAAATTGCCATTGGTATTACCTCTCATATAGATGACGATTTTTTCTCCCCCAAAAAAGGAAGTAGCATTATGAGGGGAATGGATCTGGTGCAGTGCTTGGTACATCATCTAAAGGATTCCAAATCGATTCTTATTCACGATAATTTCTTACTAGGGATGGTATCACCTTTACATTTTCTTTACTACTTCCTGAACTCTTTCTCCTTCTCTCTAAGGCACTATCCTTTCAGTATTGTGGCCCTCACTCTTGAGAGCATACCACCTGCCAGGCACCATAACTCTCAATATTCAATCACTTCAATATCAGCTGTAATATAATGTCTCGTCATCGTACCGCTCCCATATAACCTCGTTGGAGCGGCCCCATAACTCAGTCCCCTCGCAAATACTTCTACACTGGTTATCAAATACGTCACGGAACACGTGGTTCTGAACCGCTCCCTCCAAAGATCATGAATACCTAATGAGTTAATGAACCGACCCAATTGTACTCTGAGAATTACAACTTGATGCTCCCCATTAATAATGCATAGTGTAATTTTAACTTAATTTCAGAGATGACATACTGCAATGCATTCCTTATGGCGCGAGAAACAGGGATGAAAAAATGTCCCCCGCTATAATTGAATAGGTACCATGACTCTGGGAGCCACGCATTCAATCAGCACTGCATCCAAAATTTATCAGGTAATATATGAGACTAATCAATATGAGATGACTCATTAACCTCCTGATTCCAGATGCAACCCGCGACGAATATTTATGACCGGGATGTCGCTGTGTTTGTTATTTCTTCGCTAATTTCACTCAAGATCACGAGAAGCTGGGATGATTTCGTGACTCAGAAACGTAACACAATGCAGACGATCAGGGAAGAACCATAAGCTCAGTAATGCCTTAATAACTAAGCTAATTCCTACCATGAAACACTGTATTTACTGAACCTAATGTAACATGATGCACCAAATGATTCAAACAGCTCTTATATCATGATTGGTTTAAATTTTTACTTCCTGCATCAACAATTTACTAACCAATATTTCGATGCTTTTACCAATAACCTCGTTAACCCCTTCAGTACCGGAACGCATTTCTACCTTGAGTTTTATGTACTATTAGACGATTTTATTGACATTAGGAAGAGTATATGAAGGTCAAAAGATTAATGGCCACAGTCTTCACTACTTTAATCCCTACATGAGTTTATGAAGCTGTATAAAATCACCAAATAGTAACTAGATGAATAGGAAAATGCGTCATGGTACGGAAGCGGTTAACCACAACTAAGCACCACCAATCATTACCACCAACATTTACATGCTTCCTGCCGAATTGCTACCGCCTTTCCTCCACCAGCCACACAGTGTTTATCACCCACCATATTGAATCAATCTAGCTCGACGTCTATTCATTCTGCAATACCACGAATGCAATTAAGGTAAAGAACAAAGGTAGATTAGGAGCACAGCTTGAGGTGACGAGAGGGTGTCCTAATGAATAAGGGAAGAAGCAGGAACTCAGTGGGCTTATACACCAGTCTCAGCATGAAATATTTGTACCTTTATACTCATCCTTATACATATATTTATCTAATCATTTAACAATTCCTTATTAACTTGGCGATAACATTCTGATTACTACATATATTTTGATTACTACATATATTGATTACTACATATATGACTATCTCAGGACTGACGATAACATTCTGATTACTACATACATTCCAGCCATTTATGACTATCTCAGGACTGATTCTTTAATGTATTTTTATTATTCTTTCTTTTATCTAAGTCTCTCAAGCATGAATACGTCACTTCTTCTCTAATCCTGATAACTATCTGCTAGATGGCTCTGCGATGCCTGGAGTCACTGTGGGATGAAACACACATGCTCTGAAGAACAAAATAAAAGCACAGAATGTAATAAAGAAAACGAGGACCATATCTGTATTCGGGTTTTTGAGTCATAACAGGATGAAAAATAGTGACTCGTTATCTCGTTTCATACCAATTCGCAACGTCCTAAACTACTCTCAGAAGGGTCCTGTAAGTCCCTCCTCTTAGTCCCTCCCTCCTGCCGAGTCCTGTTCTTTGCTAGGAGTTAAACTTGGTGAAATGAAGACATATGGTGTGTTCCTTCCCCTCCTCACCAGGTTCACGACCCAGGAGCGGCCCGTCTCTCAAGGAATCGGGCCGGGATGCGAGGACAGGTCAGACGCACAACAGGAACGTCGCAAGGTAATTATCCAAATGGGTTCATTATCTTAATGTTCGCTGATGAAGATTTAAACAGACTGTGTGAGTGTACTGCATTCCCCGGAGACGCCACTAAGTCGGGCCTTCTCTCTCTCTCTCTCTCTCTCTCTCTCTCTCTCTCTCTCTCTCTCTCTCTCTCTCTCTCTCTTCAGTCCAAGCTATTTTTACAGGAGAGAGGAACGGAGGAAAGTAAAAGAGTGAAAGAAGGTTGTTCTGGAGGAAAATTTGGATGTGTGATGCTCTTCTGAAACTGGACCTAGAAGAAATTGAGTTAAAAAAAATGTGTGTGTGTGTGTGTGTGTGTGTGTGTGTGTGTGTGTGTGTGTGTGTGTGTGTGTGTGTGTGTGTGTGTGTGTGTGTGTGTGTGTGTGTGTGTGTGTGTGTGTGTGTGTGTGTGTGTGTGTGTGTGTGTGTGTGTGTGTGTGTGTGTGTGTGTGCGTGCTCATTTTTTCGGTTCGTTAGTTCTTTTTAGTTTTATTTCCCTTGATAATGAGTGTAATTTAATTAATGTATTTCATGAAAATCTCCCTGACATTTTCCCATTTCTCTTATTCTGTTTACCTTCAGCGTGTATGTTTTCTCATATCCTCTCCTTCTTTATCCTCATTTCATTGTTTGTTTTTCCATTTTCATCTTTTCATTTGACATACGACCTTGAAAAAACGTTCATTATTCTATAGCCGACATTCAACACACACACACACTCTCTCTCTCTCTCTCTCTCTCTCTCTCTCTCTCTCTCTCTCTCTCTCTCGTTAGTGTTAAAAACGTACTGGTAAACACTCCTGACATCTGCCATCTCCTCCCACCTCCCACGCACGTCACAGCGACCTAATTACTACAAATCAAAGAGCCTACAAAGGACATACTAATATACAATAACAATACATAATGGTACACCGCACATTGCAACGTTTCATGCTTTCCACTGCTGCTCGCCTGCTCGCTTCTACTGACGGTGCGCTGGACGGAATCAAACCCACACGTAACCTAACGCATCAATACCAAACAATTATAAAGAAAACACTCACATTTGTCTCTCCTCTGCAGGTGGCCGGTGGTTCTCCTAGCCAGTGCATTGGTGGGGGGAAGATTTACTCTCATTAACATACTTCTCTTTCCTCAACACCTTTTCCTGTAAACGTTTCAGTATCGAATAGGAATCTTAACAGTTTAATTGTGTTATCATTAGGAAAGCATCCATCAGAATACAAGCAAATAATGAGTGGCTTATGATATAGATCTTTAAGCCCTTCAGTACTGAGAGGCATTTTTACCTTTATTTTTGTGTATAATTAGACGATTTTATTTGCATTAGAAAGAATCTATGGAAGTCTTAAGATTAATGGCCACTGTCTTCACTATTTTAATCCTCCCACACAAGTTTCTAAAGGTGTATAAAATCATCAAATAGTAAGCAGAATGTATATAAAAACTGGTTAAGACTGTGAGGTTTTAAAGATATTGGAAATGAATAACAGGATGAATATCAATAGCAAGAAAATAAATAATAATAACAACGTAATAAGGATAAAATTTAATATGACAATTATGAACGATGGGTGATGAAAACAATGGCGATGATACCACAGTCACAACAACTACTGCAACTATTTCTACTACAACCACAACCACAATAACAGCAGCAGTAACAACAATAACAACAGCAGCAGCAAGTCAGGGGAAGCAGACGAGGGGAGAAGCGGGGCGAGGATGAAGGGAGAGTGAGGGGAGGGTGGCGGTGGGAACTCCTGGGCCTGGGGCGGGACAGCCTGCTCACCCTAACAATCCTGAAGACAAAATTGAATTCCGTCACAGAGGAGGAGGAGTCACAGCAACCACTGGGAGTGTGAGACGCCATGGACACGGACACAAACGGAGGAGCAGCCATTAACTTGTCTTTACAGTAATAGAGGTGAGAGTTTGGTGAACAAAAAAAAAAATCAAAATTCCAAGTAAAACAAAGAAATGCAGTGTTTTTTGGGGGGTCGAAGTTAACTTCTTCAATACTGGAACACATTATTACTTTAAGATTTGTGTACGATTAGACCATTTTATTGACATCAGGAAGGATCTTTGGAGGTCAGATGATTAATGCCCAGAGTTTTAACTATTTTAATCCCCCACATGAGTTTTTGAAGCTGTATCAAATCATTAAATAGTAACCAAAATGAATATAGAAACGCATCATGGTATTCAAGGGGCTAGGAACAAAATAGCATCATTGGGAGAACTAACAGACCCCAACCCCCATAAAGCACAAAACACGGACACCAGTCATCCATCAG
The DNA here is from genome assembly GCF_017591435.1 of Portunus trituberculatus. Taxonomy (NCBI): domain Eukaryota; kingdom Metazoa; phylum Arthropoda; class Malacostraca; order Decapoda; family Portunidae; genus Portunus; species Portunus trituberculatus. The sequence goes on along the minus strand of NC_059283.1, from coordinate 2,123,304 downwards.
AACGTCCATCTATACGAACACAAAATCAGACATCAACTTCTTTATGTACAGACGTGAAATCAGTCATCTTGTTTTCATGTGTCTATTCGCACGGACACGAGGACAGACATTCACTCATCCATCCAGACGGACACAGGATCAAACATCAACTTGTTTATATACACAGGCAAGGAATCAGCCATTAATTCCAGACACCGGGTCACCATTAACGTATCTATATAAAAGGGCGCGGATTGAGTCATTAACTTATCTATATACACCACACAATCCACTTAACTTAACCAACATTCACTAGACACGCATGAGAAAGAAATACACAAGTAAGTATCTGCAATTCATTTTGATTTACGTAAACACAATTTTTGTCTTCAGATGAAGTTAGTAAAAATGTTATGCAAATATATGCGATAAGCACATTAGCCAGTCACTACTAGTCTTGTGGAGGCAAACAAGTCATCTTTCTCTAATATCTAATTGACGATCATTACAAGTGTACGTAAAGAAATAAAATTACTGTCGTCTTACATAAGTAAATATATTTCTAACATATATTTAAAAAAAAAACAGTTTAAAAGTAAATATAAAATAAATATTCCTTATCTACATTTACTTCACTCTTTACAAGCAGTTAACGAAATAAAAGGACCGACGGTGATAAGCGTGAGACAAACTGGTGAAACTTCAATTACATGAATTGAATCTATTAAAATCAGGCAGTGTGTGTGAAAAGGTTACACTAATTACAGGTAAATGAATAAATAGTTGTAACTGATTGAAATTTATTACTTTATAGGAAAGGTTCCTCTTGGGTTAACTGTTACATGGATGGATGTCGAGGATATAAATATTTTTACAATATACATATATATATACATATATATGTATATATATATATATGTATATATGTATATATATATATATATATATATATATATATATATATATATATATATATATATATATATATATATATATATATATATATATATATATATATATATATATATATATATATATATATATATATATATATATATATATATATATATATATATATATATATATTGCTAAGCAAGAGTTAACAAAATGAAAACAAGAGTTAAAATTTGTCCAGTAATTGGAAACTTGCTTCATTTTGGATAAAAATCAAAGTTGAAAGAGAAAACAAAGTGAAATACAAACTTGAATAATTAAAGTTACTCCCTCCAGTACATTCCCCCATAATGCTCTCCCTGGCACTCCAGGCTGCGACGCAACACACCTAATGTAGACACAACGACGACAGACTACTACAACACAAAAGGAACACTATGGACATCAGTGCGTTAATGTGATACACCCCAACACAACCACGACACATCTATACACGAACCATCCACAAAACAGCAACACAATAACATGATGAAGCGTCAAATAACAAACTCAAATCAAACGAGCATAACGCAACCGAGACTCTTACGCAACACATTAGCATAATACAATAACTCAATATCAATGTGATGCATATACACAAGGAAACAATTACATGCAACACAGGAATATGACGCAACGTATTTCGACTGCATAGAGTAACGATGTATAATACTTACACAATACAGTATACCAAGGGAGCAACACAGTGACGCAACATGAAGTAATTATACGACAGTAACGTGATAACAAATAAATTGGAACACAAGATAATGCAACACAGGAACAGCAACGCAACACGGGGACCAAAACACTAACGCAACACACTGAAGAACTCACACAACACTAGCACAACATAAAAAAAAACAACCTAACAACACAAATGCAAGATTGAGATGACACTTAAGAACGAGGAGATATGGATAGACTATGACTGACACACACACACACACACACACACACACACACACACACACACACACACACACACACACACACACACACACACACACACACACACACGTAAAGCAGATGATGAGCGGGGAATGACACACTCACTCCATCCACGTCAGGAAAAGACCAAATAAACAAGAGAGCCAAATTAATTAAATTCTTTGCATATACGAAGACTAATAACGAGGGAGGATAAAAAATGATGCCACGACGAAAAACCAACAAAACGTGCACCGCCAAGACTGAGACCTTCATTAACTAGGTCTGGCTACATATCATTTAATATCCAGGGGAAAAAAAGTGGGCTTATTAAGAACATTCTATAAAAATGCATTAATTAACTCACAACTTTCCCTATATACCGTGGAAATGAAAAACACTCCGGGCTGGCGGGCTCGGGACGCGGGGTTTCAGTTAATTATAGAACCTCATTGTCGGGTTACGGGAAACCTCTATCACTGCCTCAGATTAGAATATAAAAAAAGACAGAAAGGCTCCTTGGAAGACTCCTCGAAAAGGCTACGTACTGAGGTGCCGAAAAAAAAAAGGAACGCACTACATGGTCTTCTACTTTCTTAATTTCCTTCTATTTCATCTATTCTCACCTCACAAGTCAAGGAGAGACATGAGCTTTTTGTCACCACCAATACTTGTCACTATGGCAGTTCATCCAATCTCGCCTTTATAATCTCGTTACATTGTCTTCTACTTTATCACCGACTTCTGTTTCATGTCTTCTCTTCTATCGAGACAAGGAAGACTTTTTTTTATATCTATTCATATAAGATTCATATGTTTAAAAAAAAGTCTTATATAATCTTCTTTTTGATCATTTCTCTCTATTTATGTGCTCTCGTCTTTCAAGTTAAGAAAAAATCATGCACTTTTAATTAGTAATATATGCTATCAAGAAAGTTTCCCTAATTACTCTCTAATGATCCCAGTACAACGTCTCCTAGTTCTATTATTCTCATTACATATTCGTGTCAGTCAGGGAAACAAGTCATACTATTCATTATCTAATATTTATCACTGCCAAGATTCACTCTATAGTTCATTCAAAGTCACATTACAAAGTCTTCCAACATTCTCTTCAGGTTCTTGTACTTTCTTCACTCACATCAAAGAGTCTTCTTGCTCCTTGTAGCAGCGATGACTTGGATTTACTCTGTCGCTTTTCTTTGATAGATTCTAAACACGGTATTGTATTGTGCCGCATATCCATCTATTTCGTGTACTTTCGTCAGCCATGGAGGGAATAAAACTTCAAGTAAATTCACTCATTAGTAAGGTTCGCTCTATTACCTTTTTACAAACACTTAACGCTGTATTGTTGGCACGAGTCAAGCCACTGGGTCATTATTACGATCTTTTGCGGGTCTTTTTCTTTTCTTTTTAATCCATTCCAAGATTCTGAGAAAATGTGGACTTCAACTCTTTATGTTGTTCTTAAGATAACATTTGGCAAGGAACTCTTGAGTCAACAGTGAGGGAATGTTTAGTTTGCTCCTCTATTTCGACTTTGCAGAGAGAGAGAGAGAGAGAGAGAGAGAGAGAGAGAGAGAGAGAGAGAGAGAGAGAGAGAGAAGAGGGAGGGGAAGAGTTGAGCTAGTACCGTACCGAGAACTCGTAAAGATGTGCTTAATCTCTCTCTCTCTCTCTCTCTCTCTCTCTCTCTCTCTCTCTCTCTCACCTGGCAGAGTGAATGCATCAAAGCTTCTCCTACTGGCTTGGATCGACACAGGTAAGAAACACTCCTACACTCGTGTTGGTCCATCTCGCCACTCTCTCTCTCTCTCTCTCTCTCTCTCTCTCTCTCTCTCTCTCTCTCTCTCTCTCTCTCTCTCTCTCTCTCTCTCTCTCTCTCTCTCTCTCTCTCTCTCTCTCTCTCTCTCTCTCTCTCTCTCTCTCTCTCTGCAGCGGTACAAAGACGCGCAGAAATGACAGGAATGACAGCTAATCTCGCCCATGCACTCCGCCCACTCCTCATCATTACCTTCCCTAACCTACACACCTTTTGTTAATGTGCTTCCTTTGTTAGCAATTCCGTCCACTCATGTCTGTTTCCACATTTACTGTTTACCACCTAACCTAACCTAACCTAATCTAACCTAACCTAATCTAACCTACCTTCCCAAATCTACATACCTTTATTTATGTGCTTCCTTTGTTTGTAACAGTCCCACTCATGATGGTTTCCACATTTCCTGTTGACCATTTTACCTAAACTAACCTTACCTAACCTAACCTTCCCCTAGTAAGTGCTTTTGTCATATTTCTATACTTATTTTCATCTATACGTTTGCATCCTACGTTGCTTCAAATGTTACTCACGTCAGGAGCTTTTCACAAGTTCCACACACGAGCGTTGCATTAGCCGCACAAAGCCACTACAGCCGTGGAAGGGAGAGAGAACGGTAAACACATCCATTATTCATTACTAAACCGATGCCACAGTTTCATCCCATATGTGTAATTAAAAAGGCATCATTACCTTCATCGAGGAAAAATTCTAGCCGGAAAAATCCCAGGAAATGTCCAAAATATAGCAAAATGTGCACACGAGTCTCTTCTTTTGAGCCGGAGCCGCTTCAACGCAAAACGGTGGCTTTGAAATACTCCTGTTTTTCTTCCTCTCAAAAAATCCTCAGCATCACAATGATTCTTCCGCCCGTTCGGCTGTGAACTGGGTAAAAACGCGGTCATTGTTGCGATCCACAAAGGCTCCAGAGATAAGACAAACAAGTGCAATATCTTAAGCAACGACTGATCACTTTCTTCAGCACAGAGAAGCGCAGCCCCGTGCAAGGCCCACCTCCAATTCTCTTAATAGGTCCTAAACAAAACTTCTTTGTGTTTTATCGTTCTCTCAAGCTTTCATCCTTTTATTGTACATCCGACGTCGCTATTTTTACGCGGAATCAAAGAAGGACGCCTTTTCATATTTACACAAAATTCTTGAAGAAAAAAATGTGGAGGACCTTTTCCATATTTTGATAAGCATTCGAAGCTGTAGAGCAGAACACGACCAATACTCTCGTCCCGCACCACGTTTCATCTCGGCGGGCAAAGAAAGCAACAAAGTCCTGCCTCTACTGTCTCGTGCCTGTTCTCGCATTTGTCCAGAATATGCTAATGCCAGATGCGCCTCATAGATACGAGAAACCCACTTTCGTCTCAAAATTTCATCCCTCATCAAGTAGCATCACCAGTGCGCGGGACTTGCGACTCTCTGCTCAAGTGGCGATAAGACCCAAAGTTGAGATCTCGCTGCAGCTTCTGATTTAGGAAGAAGAGAAGGATGCCGGGATTAAGCGTCGTGTCTTTTAAAAGTTCCATATCAACAAATGGATTGCAGCGCCTCTTGCGACTGACTATTCTCCTTCGCGTCCCTCCTCCAGACACTTCCAGCCCATGCAGTGAGACTTATGATGATTTCCATGGATCTGATTGGCTGGCTGTGACCTTGGAAAATTTGTCATTTGTCCTCTCACTGTCCTCCTTTTAAGTATTTACTCTTGTTTGGGTGTAGGTGTTGTGAGAGTGCATTTCGTTGTCCCCCCCACACACTAACTTTTACCTTAATTCTATACTTGTGTTTATGTGTGTGTGTGTGTGTGTGTGTGTGTGTGTGTGTGTGTGTGTGTGTGTGTGTGTGTGTGTGTGTGTGTGTGTGTGTGTGTGTGTGTGTGTGTGTGTGTGTGTGTGTATACTTGCATTATAAATTTCCTGTATGATCATCTCTTTCATTATGAGCCCTTCTTCTTGTGTGTACGTATGTTCGTGTGTGTGAGGGTGTAGCGGTGTCGATGCATGGGCGGGTGTTTGTGTTGCTTTGGAATTGTTTTTGCCGCCCGTGTGTTGCTGCGTCGCCCCGTTTGTGTTGGTGCGTTTTAATCATGGCGAGTTATTGTTTTCAGTCCGCCCGTCTCTCTCTGGTGTGAAAGCCCCTTGAGGAGGAGAAATATGGATATCTTTTAACGAAAGCCTCGATTTTAAGAACTCCTGGAAATGAGAGATGACTTTTCTTCTTCTTCTTCCTCTTCTTCTTTTTGTTCTTGTACTGTTTCTTCTTCTTCTTCTTCTTCTTCATCATCTTTTCCTCCTTCTTGAACTACTTTTTTCATTCTTCTTCTTTCTCTTCTTCTTCTTCTTTTTCTCCTTCTTGAACTACTTTTTTCACTTCTTCTTCTTCTTCTTCTTCTTCTTCTTCTTCTTCTATACTGTTTCTGTTTTTTTTCTTCTTCTCCCTCCAATGTAGTGTTTCTTCTTATTGTAGTGTTTATTTTCTTTTCTGCCTCCTTTACTATCCTTCCGTTTCCTTTCCTCCTCCTCCTCCTCCTCCTCTTTCTCTTTTTCCTTCTCCTCCTCATTCTCCTCCTTTCATTCCCTCTCTCTACCTTTCATTTACCCGCTCATTTCTCTCCAGTTACCTCTTTTCCTTCACCTAATATTCGTCATCTACTTCTCATCGGCAATTCTTCCTGTAAAGTTCTAATATTCTCTCTTACATCTATTTTTTTTCTCTGAGTATAATTTGCCTCGACTTCCTTTACGCTCGTCTTACATTTTATTTTGACATTTTCGCGACAATTCCCTTTGATCTTTACGTCATTTCAAACTCACTACTTGGAGCAAAGTTTCTACATTATTTTACTCTTATTATACATCGCGGCAAGTTCTCCTCGCTCTGCTATGGCTGGTATCAACTCTTATTTCTCCTTTACTCCTGCATCGCCCTCTTTCTCCTCTTCTCTTTCTTCTCCCCTCCTTCTCCTCCTACTTAGCATTATCACCATTATTCTTCCCCTCTAAAACTTTCCACCATAGTTGTTTCTCTAACTAAGATGAAGGTGTGTGTGTGTGTGTGTGTGTGTGTGTGTGTGTGTGTGTGTGTGTGTGTGTGTGTGTGTGTGTGTGTGTGTGTGTGTGTGTGTGTGTCGCTTATTTCACCTGCCTCGCTCCCTCAACCTCTATCACTTTATTTTATCTTATCTCACTCTTTTCCTCCCTCTTGGACACAACTTTCCCTCCCTCATTCTGTTTCCTCTCACCACTAACCTCTCCCTCTCTCTCTCTCTTTCCTCCTAAACCTCCTTTTACCTGCATCCTACAATCACGTAAAATCATCATAATTCCCCTGTTTCCTCTAACCCCTCCAATGGATATTACCTGTCAACTTTCTACCTGGATTTCCCATTACTTTGATATCTCACCCAACTTGATACATATACTTCAAAGAATATTTTTTTTTCTTAATTCTTCTTCATTTTGTCTAACTGCCAATTTGCTGACAAAACACCTGGATTTCCCATTACTTTTGATACCCTACCTAGCCTGATCAATACATGTACTTCAAAGGAAAGCATTTTTTTTCTTGATTTCTATACACTTCGTCTAACTACCATTTTGCTGACAATATATTACTTCTTTCCCTGATTTGTACGTATTTCTTCTAACCATGAATATTCTTTTCTATATATAAACGCTGATCAGAACATAAAGACTGTGAGATACGAGTATTTTTAAAAGGATTAATAAATATTTCACAATGTTTGCATTTGTAGTTAGTGGACAAAGAAAATGAAGAGCTAGGAGAAAACACACTCATTCCCCTCACACACACACACACACACACACACACACACACACACACACACACACACACACACACACACAGAGCAATGATGAACAAGATGACCTCCTATAGTTCCTTTCATTGGGTAGTGTTTGTGTTGTCAATAGTTACATTATCAAACCAACCATTTTTGTACCGGTGTCATTATCAGGTATAGGTTCACCCCTCCCCGCCTTTCCCGTAACCTAACTCCCCACCCCTCCAAGGCCCTCGTGACCCCTTCAAAAAAATACTTGACTCTGCTTCCTCATCGCCAGTTTTATATTCCATTAATTAAATTAGGTGAGAGAGAGATACAATGCAGCCTTTGTAAGGGACCAACAATACAGTCAGCCCCACTGTTTCCCGAAGTTTTACACACTCTCTCTCTCTCTCTCTCTCTCTCTCTCTCTCTCTCTCTCTCTCTCTCACAAAAGAGAGAGAGGGAGAGATGAGAGCTGTGCAATGGTTGGTTGTCATGCCATTGCAGTGTGTGTGTGTGTGTGTGTGTGTGTGTGTGTGTGTTGCTTCTCCCTAGTAGTATTCTCACTTACGCTCTATAAAACAACACAGTCAAGACTCAAATAAGCATCACAACACGCGCCACCACCAAACACAAGTACCAAAAGTAAGAAGCGCAGGAATCTCAATAAAAAGCGATTCCTTAGACATAAAAAGCAGACTCGGGAGCAAAATCACGAGCAGAAGCTACAGAAGAGACGCAAAAATTCCTCTTGGATATAAAAGTAAGGATAAAGAATAATGAAAACACTCCGGAATCACTTAATGAGGAGCTGAGGTTGCGGAGTAAGGAAGAAAGAATGAAGTGAGGGGAGATGATTACATGAAATCCGAAGAGGGGAAAAATAATCGTTATTGCCAAATAAATGGCGAGGGGACAAGACAAGAATATCTATTTAATGAGATAATTAAGAGGGGAAGTGAGTAGAGAAAGAGAGACAGAGAAAGAGAGGAGGAGGAGGGAGGAGGAGATGAAGGAGAGGAGAAAGATGCAGACTCCTGAGAACAAAGTTACAATAGGGAAAATGAGGAGCTATTTGGCCTTCTGACTTTGTTCATTGAGTCAGTAAGATTAGGAGGAGGAGGAGGAGGAGCAGGAGGGAGGAGGAGCAGGAGGGAGGAGGAACAGGAGGGGATGAAGGCAAGGACAAGGAAAAGGAGTTCGACAAGAGGAGAAGGCGGAGGAAATGAGGAGGAGGAGGAGGAGGAGGAGGAGGAGGAGGAGGAGGAGGAGGAGGAGGAGGAGGAGGAGGAGGAGGTAAGGCGGACCAAGGGAACAGAGGTGACGCGAAAATTACTGACGCAGGAGGAGGAAGCAGAAGATTTAATCCATTAAAGCAATTTTGAGGAGGAGGATTGTGGGTAAAACTTGAGGGATCGGGAGAAAGAAAGTTATAAATTCTGTTCTGAAATTATTATAAATCAGTCTGAACGTCGAGTGCAAGGAAGAGGCTCTGGGTAACACTGCATTATTCCACACCGCTGTAGTCATTTCCGTAGCCATTTCTGTGTTGAAGAGTACCGGTCAGAACTTGAAAGGAGTAAGAGAGAGAGGGAGAGAGGGAGAGCAAGGAGTATTCGAACCTTTAGCTTTCAAGGATCGTTCGCAATACGGAAAGATAATCAATCATAAGTGCAAGTTTCTAGTATTCCTTTCCCGTCCATCGAGGCTGCTGCGGGTGCTGTTGCCTCACACTCGACCACCGCCACCGATCAACACCGCACATGAATACCTGATGCGATACATTAGCCCAGATCGAACTCACTACCCCCAGCCACCACCACCGCCGCCGCCGCCACGAGGAGGGGCTGAGTGGGGCCAAACATGCGGTTAGTAAGACCCCCTGTGATGCTGTGGCGCGATGCAATTTAGTGGCGCGTGACGGGGTGAGGGAGTGGTCAGAGTGCAGTGTTCAGTGGGAAGAGAAGTAACGGGTGAGGGGAGGGGTGACGGCAAAGTGTGACGCATTGTAGTGGGAAGGAAGGTAAAGTATAGAGGAGAGGTGATGGTGGTGAGAGAAATGGGACGAAGTGAGTGATGGCGTGGGGAGGTAGGGGGGTAGTGGATGGAGGGAGGGGTTTGCAGTCTCCTTTAATACTGCAGATTGTCGCCATTCCGAAACATTACACTAATGTACCCTCATGAGTCCCTTCCAAGCAGCGAGAAAGCCACGAGAGTAAGTAGCGCACTTCTTCGATTTCACTAAATTTCCCTCCGATTTGCCGAAAGCTGTCACGAGGGCCACTGCCACCACGAACGGAAGGTGACTCACTCCATGAACAAAAACAGGAGCCGCTGGCTGGGAGTGCCTCGCTGTGCCTCGCTGTGCCTTGCTGTGCCTGGCAGTGCCTCTGGCTGTACTGGGCCGTCATTAAGGCAATGGGTCTGAGTATAATTCAGTAATTCTGCTGCGAGTGATAATGAGAACGACACCGATTAATTTTCTCAACTCTCTCGTCCCATTTCATCTCGAACATTATTTGATGACCATTACGATTGCGACTCCTCTCTAAGGCGATGATGATAACCACAAGAAAAATACGTGGAAACACTCACTAATTCATGTAAGCTAAGAACCAAGACCACTTCAACTTATTTGCTTTACTACCAGGAAAGCCAGAAAAGCCAAATATTAGAAACACTCAAGGTGCAGAGCCTCTTAAGAGCAGTGGCGGGGTGGCAGCGAGGTGTTGGCATACTGGGAAGCACCAATAACCACAATCACCGGAGTTAAGTGATGACGCAATAAGATAAATGAAGTTAAAACGTTTTGGATTCCACGGGGCATCATAATTCAAGAAGCGTGGCAAGAGTGGAGGTACTAACACGCCCTGCACTACCACCACTCCCATCCTACCACATGAATATCTATCCACTCGCATTCTCATCGATTTCAGAGTGGCCGCGTCCTTTTGAAGAAGTTTTAGTGGCTGAGACAGTGAGTGAGTGGGTAAGGCGAGAGAGAGGCGGCTATATTTCGGCCAGTCTGCCTGTCTGTTCCTTTGTGCAAGTTATGGAGATGGAAAGCAAGATAGTGAAAGCCGATGATGAGGCTCTGGAGGCTTCCGGCGTTACACTAAGGCTGTTATGGGCGGGAAATGCGGCGACTTGGCAAGCTCGAGGAGGTAATATTTATGGAGGAGTGTGACGCGTAGAAAAGTTTGGCTCTAAGACGAACTACAAGTGGTGTTCTTGTTGCTGCTGCTGCTACGACCGTTTGTGATGTGTTATGGTGTGTGTGTGTGTGTGTGTGTGTGTGTAGAAAAGAACCAAGTATTTTATACTGACCACATGCACTTACAAGGACATGAAAATACACACTCACACACTCACACACACACACACACACACACACACACACACACACACACACACACACACACACACACACACACACACACACACACACACACACACACACACACATGCACGCACGCACGCACTCAGTATGCCAATAGGTGCATTATAATAATCAGTATTTGCAAATTGAATTTAGCAAATTGTGACAGCCGTCCTGCCATTAAAGACAAGTGAACGTTTCCCGTAATTAGATTGTATCCGCGCAACTCGTCACTAATTACCGATTCGACAAATGACTATTACATAAAATTGATTAAAATGTATAAAGTACAGCTCATCACCCAGCAGTTATCAAATATAAATAATTTAATCGGTAGTTACTTCTGTTAAATTTTCATTATGAGTGGTGGTGGTGGTGGTGGTGGTGGTGGTGGTGGCGGCGGCGGCAAAGGCAACATTACTCTTTAAGCAAGTAACGAGGATTGATATGTGAAAGCGACACAAAATAGAAATAACTGGACGGCGGATTATTTTCACCAGATATTTAAGAGAGTTGATCATAAATATCACACACACACACACACACACACACACACACACACACACACACACACACACACACACACACACACACACACACAGTATAACACATCACTCAGAACCTAAATAATTCACAGTCACGAATACCCAAACTGAACCTTATCGCCAGTTATCAGCCAATATACAAGACGCCCAAGTACCGCAAAAAAAACCGCCCAATTACCGCAAGAAACGTGAGGCGAAGTGCACAGCGAAGTGGTGACGTCACTCCTCCACTTCCCATCATGCCCCTGGGAGTTCCGTTTTCTGTGTTAAAAGCCTTTGTGGATACGGAGGGGGTACCACTCAGGAGGAATTTTCCACGGCAATATGACACCCTCCCAAATTCTTTCGTTTAAAAGCCCCGTCTGACCAGAAACTCCCCTACCGGCTGGTCTTGTGGATGGCACGCCTCCCCTCGCCTCCCCTCGCCTCCCGCGCCTCCGTCAGTAGCGCCACAAGTCTTCGGTGTAGTGAGTTACAGCGTAGTTAAGTGCTGTATCTACTGCTTGCTTTGTCATGATGCGTGATTAACACAAGGCACACACACACACACACACACACACACACACACACACACACACACATACACACGAGAGGAGAGAATGCTAGTGAGAGTGAAAGGAATGGAAGAGTCAGTGGAGGGCCATGGGAGGAGGGAAGGAGGGAAGGAGGGAGGCAGAAGTCAGTGTAGCGGGGTTGAGGCGTGATTGCTTAACACGAAAAAGGCATTTCTCCTCCGACGTCAATTATTATATCAAATCCGAGGAGACGCGAAAGAGTGGCCCAAAAACACGGCACTGTTTTTCCGCCGCTAATGAATAGATGTGCTTGCGAGATGCGGTAATGTGGAGCCGCCGCCCGCCACCACTCGCCCGCCGCCCGCACCGCGCCCGCACCCACGAGGGGAAAAATCCTTTGGGAGACTGGGAAAGATGGGAGGATGGTGTCATTTGCTCGTCAGCTTCACTGTCCCACAGGAAGACTAGGAGGAGGAAGCTGAAGAGTGGGAACGGGAGGAGGAGGAGGAGGAGGAGGAGGAGGAGGAGGAGGAGGAGGAGGAGGAGAGGAGGAGGAGGAGAGGAGGAGTGAGAGTAAAGTGCTTTGGTTCTTGATTTGTCTTTGCGTATCGTTCGTTTTCTATTTTGTTTCTGTCGTTGGTTATTATTTACGACCGTTACTTGTTGCTTATCAGTGGCAAGGACGACGTTTTCATATTTCTGCTGCTTCCTTCCCTCTTTTCTTTCCACTTTCTTTCCTTAGTTTAACTTAAAACCCTTGCTACTAAATTTGATGGATGACCACTTACTGGGTCCTCCCCTGACCATTATTCCCTTTATCCTCCTCTTCCTCCTCCTATTATATCTTCTACTCGTTCCGACTCCCATCTCTTTTCCTATGTATTCTCCTCTTCATATTCTGGAAAAAAGAATCTGTATAAAATTTACTCAAGTGAAAATGTTTTGAAGGATATTACACGTATTAACACAGGCAGCTCTCTATAGCCCCTCTTTGATGGTGGTATTTCTTGCTTGATTACTGCCCTTTTATCATTAGTCGCGGCAACCTTTACTTCCTGTCACGTCGATGGGTTATGATACTGAGAAGAGTGACGATGGAAGGTTGTGACGGAAAGGCTCCAGAGTGAGTAGCTGGTCAGCAATACAAAAATATCATTATAAAGCACGATGAAAGAATACGTTTCCTGCCCCCGCCCTTTAGAGAGACGTAAATGATTCTGGTATAATTTTAAGGTCATGTCTATGCCATCTTAAGATACATCGAGTAAGAATAAGGAGACAATCATGTTTAACCATTCAATACCAAGACGCGATTCCATTTTAGTCTGCTTACTATTTGGTGATTTTACACAGCTTCAGAAATTTACGTGGGAGATTAAAGTAGTGGAGACTCTGGCCATTAAGCTTCTGGTACCCTTCCTAATGTAAATAAAATCGTCTAATCATACACAAAACTCATTGTGAAAATGCATCCCAGTACTGAAGGGCTTAGCATGCACGCTGGCTGAGAGAAACTGTTATTTTCTCCTTAATAGAAAAGGAGAATTCATACACATGACATTTCTAAAAACCCAAAATTTACATGAGTACTGGCTCAGTTAACTATTCTTTCCTTTTACAGATAGAAAACGGAAAAGAACGTAATTAATATGCTAATAAAAAAAAAGACAATTTATCTCTCCACATACAAGAAGCTCGAAACAACAGAAACAGCAGCAGCACGAGTCTCCTACGAAGCAGCAGCAGCAGCAGTATCAGGAACAGCGGGATAGTTTGATGAGTTAGATTGGCCGCAGTTTTGACGCGGGGATTGGAAACACGAGAAGGCTATTAGACAGCTTGCTGCGTGTGGCCGCCAGGGTCTGTCCCTAATGAAATATATCATTGCTGATGCATCACCTCTGCACTGGCGGGAGACGCGAGGGAAGGGAAGTGAGGAAGGGGCGGAGGGAGGCAAGACTAATAAAGCTTCAGATGTCCGGGATGGAGAGGAAAGTCTGGGAAGGATGAGAAAAGGAAGTACGTGTGTGTGTGTGTGTGTGTGTGTGTGTGTGTGTGTGTGTGTGTGTGTGTGTGTGTGTGTGTGTGTGTGTGTGCGTTGGAGACAGCATGCGGGTGATAGGAAAGAGATCCTGTTTATTTGAGATACGGGAGAGAGAGAGAGAGAGAGAGAGAGAGAGAGAGAGAGAGAGAGAGAGAGAGAGAGAGAGAGAGAGAGAGAGAGAGAGAGAGAGAGAGAGAGAGAGAGAGAGAGAGAGAGAGAGAGAGAGAGAGAGAAACAGACGCACAAACGGTCTCACACACAAAAAGAACCCAAACACACACACACACACACACACACACACACACACACACACACACACACACACACACAGCTCATCCCGCCTCCCTGGAGCTTCACAACGAGTTGGGACGAAGAGGAGGAGGAGGAGGAGGAGGAGGTGGAGGCGCGGCGTGTAGGCAGGTGGCGGTGCTCTCTTCCATTACCAACTCTTTGCTCATTCAAACTCCAGTGTGGGCGGCCCGTGTGAGTTACGCTCCGCTAGTCCTACCCAGGCCCAGGTGAGGCGAAAGGTAATTTGCAAAGACCTAATTACGCTCCGTGACCCCAAAACATCTACTCCTTCCTACTCCTGTCACGGCTTTTTTTTCGCATTTCCACTACTTCAAAATCTTTAGCGGTCTGTTGTGATTCTTCCTGGAAACGTTGATAATTATGTCCTTGGGGATCAAACTTAACTGACCTCCAATTCTCCACGACTCTGAACTGTACTCGTTACTGTGCGGGAGTCAGTCAGCTGTTAAAAAGAAAAAAATATACGTATCTCTTTCTATTAAGCTAAAATGTGCAACTCAACAATCAATCACACGATGTAGAAATAATCACTGACTTACGACCGTGTGTGTGCGTGTGTGTGTGTGTGTGTGTGTGTTTCACTGTTTCACTGTTTGATCTGCTGCAGTCTCTGACGAGACAGCCAGACGTTACCCTACGGAACGAGCTCAGAGCTCATTATTTCCGATCTTCGGATAGGCCTGAGACCAGGCACACACTACACACCGGGACAACAAGGTCACAACTCCTAGATTTACATCTCGTACCTACTCACTGCTAGGTGAACAGGGGCTACACGTCAAAGGAGACACACCCAAATATCTCCACCCGGCCGGGGAATCGAACCCCGGTCCTCTGGCTTGTGAAGCCAGAGCTCTAACCACTGAGCTACCGGGCGTGTGTGTGTGTGTGTGTGTGTGTGTGTGTTTAGCATGTCCGCGCTTGCTACAAGATGGAAACGCGAGACATACATTAAGGTGGCAAGTCTGGCTGAGAAAGATTAGAGAATGGACGGAGTAGGAAGTGGCTTTAAGTTTTAAATGCAGAAGGCTGAGAGCGGAGGGCGGAGAGGAGGAGGAGGAGGAGGAGGAGGAGGAGGAGGAGGAGGAGGAGGAGGAGGAGGAGGAGGAGGAGGAGGAGGAGGAGGAGGAGGAAGAGGAGGTGGAGGAGGAGGGCACAAGAGGACAGAAGGCAAGAACTTCAAGAAACAGATATCAAACTGAATTAATTACAGAGCAAGGCGTACACGAGCCCACCACAAATTGAAGGTATGCGTGTATAAAGAAAAAAGAGGCGGCGAAGAATGGGTCTCGTCATCCGTGTAACAGGCAGAGGATGAGGACAAGGGACTGGGAGGGAAAATGTGTCCGTCGCGTTGTAGTTTTTGCTTCTTTCTCGGAAGACCACCAGGACGTACATTATACCAGGGAGGGTGTTGGGTCACTTCTGGGAACGTTCTTCGCCCCGTGACCCTTGTACACGCCTCTCCTACCTGAGCCTCGACGAATATTCATTAACCTCTCTTGGTACGAGGTCGAGGGAGGTTTTCTCCTAAAGGCGACTCCCAGAGGCTCCCTCCCTCACTCGTCTTGGGTTTAATTTGGGAGTCCTCGAAGTGATGACCTTGACGGCGAGATAAGAATGAGACAAGAACTTCATCATCTACGAGGCCAGTGCAAGAGCTGAGTTAATAACGCTGACTAAATGACAAAATACGTAGATAATTGACCTTGAAAGTGAAACGATCTAAGAAATATAATCACGTTATTGAAAAACGAAAAATGCAACCTGAAGTAAAGAAAGTGCGGTCGTGAGGTCAAAATGAAGTGAAAGAGAAAATTAAGACCATCAAAATATGAACGAAACTTTAGGATAAATTCACAACCCTGAAAACAGAAATACAGCTTTAAAAACAAGACAGACAAAAGAATGATCCTGAAATATTGTTCTTAAGAGTGAATGACCTTGTGGGGGGATGGCAAAAGTGCCTTACTGACAGTAAGACGTTTCTGAAGTCTTGTCTGGGTCCTTTTTTTATGAATTATGTGGTGCCCGAAGTCTGCAGACACTCGAAGTGAATATATAAACTTGATATTATCTTACGTTGCTTTCAGCCTAACAGAGAATGAGTATACAAAGACACACAAATGATGACAAGTAATATGTTTGAAGTTTATACATTAGCATACCACTACACTGACTACTGATACAAGGAAACAGAAAAACCAGCAGAAAAGGAAACAGGTAAAAGGAAACTGGGGGCCGCCGTGGTACAGTGGAACCAAGCGTGCTTTGGGGTCCGAGGGATCTCCAAGCGTATGGGTTCGAATCCTGTCCACGGTCCGAGTGTAGGTTGGGCTTCCTCACTCGAGGCAATGGTTTCCTAGCGGGAGGGCTTTGAGATAGGAAATACCCCAAAAAGTATCCCCTTTAGCTCGTAAATTCTCGTGAAAAGCCAACATGGTATAAATAAGAAAAATGTAAAAGGAAACAGGTAAAAGGAAACAGTAAAACCAGCAGAAAGTTTCTCCCCATCAATCCATTCTTTCAGCCGAGCAGGGAGACAATCTATAATGAATAAACAATACTACATAGCTAAGCATTTACAAATTAACCTTTACAGTGGATTATCGCCTCATTGCCTCCTATCCAGTAGAATTACACTATCTCTTCAATTACTCTAAATACTTTTAATTATCATTCAAAAATTACATATAAAAACATTCAAATCTCACCCTTTAGAATTATATAGACAGATCCGTCGCTTCAGTATATCCTCTCAATTAAGATGAGATGATTCCTTCTAAATAACTAACGCTCTTTCTAATTACCAAGAAAAAGCTACATCAGAAATTAATCATCTCGACATTTACACGAACTGCTGCCTCCCTATCACATCTTACATGAGATTAGATGATTTTTCTTATTTGTTCTTAATGACTAAAACTACATTTAATCGTCCTAAAAAACTACAAATCAAACTTCTCGTATTTCAACCTCTATAGACGCAACTGCCACCTCACTCCCTTCCCTTGCCGCCCTCACAAAGCCACCCTCGTCTGCTTCCAATAAATACATGATAAGCCAAGTTCCTGAAGGTGTATGACAGTCGGGGAAAACTTCTGACTCTGCGACGCCGGTGAGCCTGTCCATCCATTACCTGCGGGGAGAGCCACACCTGTGAAATATTAAGGGAACAAATGTTTCTGAAGTAGTCCGCTGCACTGTCAATACCCGGCGCCAAGTGAGACTAGGTTACGTGGATCCCTTGCTTGTGTAGTCTTTTCTGCTGACACGTTTCTTACACCTTCCTTTCAACCGCCAAGAAAGTGAGGGAAATGTAGATAAAGAACTGCGTCTGTGTATACGAAAAGAAAATCGGAGAAATTAAAAACTGGGAGCAACTGGAAGTATCGCTTCTTTAGATAGAAAAAAAGAAAGAAAAAAAAGTATTGGGTGCTTCTAATGGTCAAGGAATGTGTGAGAAATGTAGATGATTAAGTGCGTCTGTGTATGTGAAAAGAAAATTGGAGAAATGAAAAAAACTAGGAGTAATTGGGAGTATTGCTTCTGTGGATACGAAAAGGAAACAGAATAAAATAAAGTATTGGGTTCTTCTAGTCGTCAGGAATGTGAGGGAAAAGTAGATGAAGAACTGAGTCTGTGTATGTGAAAAGAAAATTGCAGGAATTAAAGTACTAGGACTAATTGAGAGTATTATTAATGCAGATATGAAAGGAAAGATATTAAAGTATTGGATGCTTCTAACCGTCAAGGAATGTGAGGAAATGTAGATGAAGAACTGCGTCTGTGTATACGTAAAGAAAATTGGAGAAATAAAAGAACTGGGAGTAATTGGGAATATTGTTTCTGTAGATACGAAAACGAAAATGAATAAAATAAAGTATTGGGTGCTCCTAATTGTCAAGGAATGTGAGGGAAATGTAGATATTTAAGTACGTCTGTATATACAAAAAGAAAATTAGAGAAATGAAACTAATGGGAGTAATTGAGAGTATTGCTTCTGTAGATACGAGAAAGAGATTGGCACTGGGTATACTGAGAGTAACTGAGACCACTACTTTCTACCTCCATTATCATCAAACTCAAGACTTAATGACTTCACTACCCAATGAATAACATCTTAGGAACACAATTATTGATTTCCCGCAGCTTAACAATTGGCAAGATCTAGACACCTCTCAATGTGACCACGTACATTATCTCAACAAATTCTACTCATTCTCAAAAGCTTAACCCCTCCAGTACCATCACACGTTTTCAAACTTATTCAGCTTACCATTTGACGATTTTATGCAGCTTCAGAAACTCATGTGGGGATTAAAATGGTGAGGACTCTGGTCATTAATCTTCTGGCCTCCATAGATCTTTCCTAATATATATAAAATCAACAAATCATACCTAAAATTTATGGTAAAAATGCGTCCCACTACTGAAGAGGTTAAGGACTATAAAACCACCTCCAGAAAGGCTGCCTCCGAACAAGCACCGAGCCCCACAGCGTTAGGGCGTCAGACTAACGTAGAAATTAACATGTAACAACCAATCTAAAATTCTCCTTTTGATTCGCCGCTCAAACAAGGACTCGTGTGGCCGCTCGTGTCGGCACAAAATTCAGTAGAGACGCAAAACTCGATTACAAATTCAGCAAAACCGTACCTGCCTATACTGCCCCCAGCCAGACAGCCACCCACCCACCCAGCCAGCCACCAACCCTCATCCAGCGCCATCAAAAGCCGCGGCTCCTGTTCTGGCAATTATAACAGCAAGAGCTTTATGCACAATATATTCTCAAAAAGTCCAGGATACGAAAAAAGAAAAATACGAAAAGCTAAAAGAAATAAAAAAAAAAGAGAGCAAAAGAAGGAAAAAAAAAAACTTCAGAAATATGAAACTTTGCGTCGGCTCTAACTAGTGTTTTAATGCCAAAACTTTAAATGTAACTCTCTCTCCATTTAACATATTAATGGCAACACGTCAGGGCTCTGTGGACGCCGCTGGCCCATTATTACCTCTCGTATATCAGCCAAAGACTCATTGCAATTCGCGCTTAAATGACCGAATTCTAAAGTGCCTTGGTGGCGGTAAATATGCGGGAGAGAGAGAGAGAGAGAGAGAGAGAGAGAGAGAGAGAGAGAGAGAGAGAGAGAGAGAGAGAGAGAGAGAGAGAGAGAGAAGGAGCGAGGAGGAGGAAGAGAAAGGAGAGAGACGAAGCAAACAAGCAAGAAAGAAAGAAGGAATGAAAGCAATTAGAAAAATTAAATAAGCGAAAGAAAGAGAATGAATAAATGAATGAAAGAAAAACAAAAGCAACAGTAAGCAAGAAAGGAAGGAAGGAAGGAAAGAAGAAAAAAATATAAGAAAGAATGGGAAGCACATGAGAGAGAGAGAGAGAGAGAGAGAGAGAGAGAGAGAGAGAGAGAGAGAGAGAGAGAGAGAGAGAGAGAATAACATAGGGCGAATAGCGGTGGGAGGGGTTGACAAGCCGGGGAGACAGAAATAGGAGAGGAGGTGGAAGGGAAGACGAAAAGGGAAGGTGGAATAAAGAATAAAGAGGAGAGGAAAAGAAACAAGACTGGAGGATTTTCATTATATATTTGAATTGCATTATACAAAGTTGAGAAGGGGAGAGACGAGCAAGAGTTCCCTCCAAAGCAAAAAATACAGAATAAAAAATAAAAACCAATGCAAAAATAATGAAAAAAAAGATAATTTAATAAAAAATAGACGGCCTGATGGAACTAATTTCAGAATCTAGCAAAAAATACACTTTTCATTAACTTCAACTGTAAAAGAATAGAGAGAAAAAAAAATAACAATGATCATGAACAAGAGAAGACAAAACAAGCAGCCTGTAACATTTCCTATCATTTAATTAATTTACCTGAGGAACCGTGACAGTCTTAAGTAACAAATCACACACATAAATTACCCACCTGCAGGCGATCAAGATAGCTTCGAATAATAACCCTAATTACGGGAATTCAAGGGGTTCCAGTGCAGAGGGAAGGACTTAGTAATAAACAAATGAAATGCCATCGGCGGACACAGACTGTTTAATCATCGCTGGCCAAGAATTCAATTAACCTACAGGTATTGATCTGCGGAAGGTCGGACGCTGCTCATTTGTTTTGGATTAGTCACTGAATTTTAATGGCTGGAGAAAATTACTACAGACCAGTTTCGGTATATTAATGCGAATGCGATAAATATACTGGCCAAGAGCTCGCTGTGGGAGGAGTTAATTTAAACTAAAAAAAGATGATAAATAGCGGAAAAAAAGAGGATTCCGAAAAATGTTACAAAATGTTGAATTTGTGATAAGGAAACAAGACGCAAAAAACACGAAGAAAAAAGGGAATTTTCGCATTCGTGGGAGGGAAAATTGAAGACGACTCGATTCCGTTCTAGGAGAGAATAAAATGAGGGAGAGAAACTTGATTATGATCCTCGTGTTCTTGATTTCTGTTCGGACTCGTTAATATTTCATCCACCAATTATGAGTTGCACGTCTTGGCTTGTTCCTTACGAGAGGTGATTGCAGGTGCGCTAACAAATGGCTCTTGATATTGAACTTATACTGCGGCGTATTAAATTTATACTATGTTTGTCTATTATTTATCAACAGCTTTGGAGCCTCACTAAAGTAAGAGTTACAATTATGGCCACAAATGCGAGTAAAAAACAAAATGTATAAAAAGGAAGTTGTAATACAGGCTTGGATCGACACACACACACACACACACACACACACACACACACACACACACACACACACACACACACACACACACACACACAGAAGAGCACCCAGAAAGCAGCTTTAACGATCACGTAAACATATGGAGCCAGCGGCCAGACGAGGCCCTCGACCTATATATAACCGGCAGACTAATGCAGAAACAGGTGAGCAGCAGGAGCAGCAGCAACAGTAGGAAGAAGAGGAGGAGGAGGAGGAGGAGGAGGAGGAGGAAGAACCAGCTGGCCGCCAAAGCTTCACCTGCTGACTTCCAAACTCAAGACAGCTACATACACACACACATACATACACACTCACACACACACACACACACACACACACACACACACACACACACACACACACACACACACACACACACACACACACACACACACACATGCATATACACATGCCTCCATACGCTTATACGTACACACATGCGTGGTCAGATATATAAGCAAGCACATACACACACACACACACACACACACACACACACACACACACACACACACACACACACACACACACTACGTTTTGCTCTCTCTCTCTCTCTCTCTCTCTCTCTCTCTCTCTCTCTCTCTCTCTCTCTCTCTCTCTCTCTCTCTCTCTCTCTCTCTCTCTCTCTCTCTCTCTCTCTCTCTCTCTCTCTCTCTCTCTCTCTCTCTCTCTCTCTCTCCAAATACTGCTGAAACAGATTAGATCAGCACCTGCCACGCCGTGAAATATACTTCTAAGACTGTGATACCACGTACATATTAAGATGAGACACGTCCATATATTTGTGAAATTTATATTACTATTTTCAGAGAGAGAGAGAGAGAGAGAGAGAGAGAGAGAGAGAGAGAGAGAGAGAGAGAAGAGCATGTTTAAGACTCATGTGTGTACTGTGTGTGTGTGTGTGTGTGTGTGTGTGTGTGTGTGTGTGTGTGTGTGTGTGTGTGTGTGTGTGTGTGTGTGTGTGTGTGTGTGTGTGTGTGTGTGTGTGTGTGTGTGTGTGTGTGTGTGTGTGTGTGTGTGTGTGTGTGTGTGTGTGTGTGTGTGTGTGTGTGTGTGTGTGTGTGTGTGTGTGTGTGTGTGTGTGTGTGTGTGTGACCGCTGAGGAATGTCATTTATTTGCTCTGATCTTCACTGCGTCTCTTCATTGCCTTTATTGAGCCTAATTATATATGGTGATTGCACCCATACATACACCACCCTCAGGACCACTGCCCCGGTCCCCTCCATGTCCTATTGAAGACCCACCAGTGATATGGCACCAGCTGAGGACACCATTGCTCCATTACACCATTGCACCATTTCTCACCATAGAACCCGAGTCACTATAGAGCCTCAAGGGTAAAGTATCTTATAAAGGCTTTTGTCACTGCACACATGACTTGGGTTAAGGGTTCTAAGGATTTCTAAAGATTTCTAAGAGTTTTTAAGGGGGATGAATTGCCCCTTTGCCACTTTTCTTTCAGTAAGTGTTGGCTGTTTTTCTTTTCTTTTTTTCTTTTGGTACTTAGGTATTTTCTAATGAACGTAACAAGGTGAAGGTTGGCGGGAATCCACACCAGCAGCGGCAGGTATCACAGACTTATCTCAAGCCTTTCAAATTAGGTTAATTGGTGAGGGGAGCTGGTAAGCCTAACCCGCTGTGACGACTGCCAAGACTGTGGCTTACTTTTCGCAATACTAGTGACAAGCTGGTCGTGTAGTCATATCTCTCTCTCTCTCTCTCTCTCTCTCTCTCTCTCTCTCTCTCTCTCTCTCTCAAGGAGAAGCAATCAGTTAGTCCTATTTTTTCTACCCCCGGAGTAACTCACACCTTGAAAATAATGGACTAGGTTTACTCAAGTGTGAAATGTCACTTACTCAGCCGGCCAGCAAAAAGAAGTATTATTTGATTAGTTATAAGACTACACGGGGGAGCATAAAATCTTTCTTCTCTTTCTTCCTCTCATCCTTTTAATACACTTTCAAGGTTAAATGCCAGCAATTTAACTTTTTCCCCTTTGTGTCTGCGCAAGATTTAAGAGTCTTTTTGTGCCCTAACTAAGTCTGGTCTGCCACTACTAATATTTTCCTTCAGTTAAGTTACACCTCTTGGAAAAATATAGTCAAGGGTGAGTGATCTTTAAAATTTTACACACACTCAGGAGTTCGCAGTATCGCAGTAGCCTTCGTGAGATTTGCGGGAGAGTCTTGGTGTGAAGTGAGAGGTTTTAGTGATCGTGGATAGTAAGAAGCGTGAAAGATTTTGTTCAGAGAGAGAGAGAGAGAGAGAGAGAGAGAGAGAGAGAGAGAGAGAGAGAGAGAGAGAGAGAGAGAGAGAGAGAGAGAGAGAGAGAGAGAGAGAGAGAGAGAGAGAGAGAGAGAGAGAGAGAGAGAGAGAGAGTTTTCTAGGTAATGATAAAAGCATAATGAGGTAAATCGCAATGCAGTAATATATTCTCCCCGCACCTTAATTGTCCCGCACCGCCCACTCCCTCACCTTATCCACATTTCAGTCTGGTGCGCGGTCTGTAACTCAGCCTTTATTCACACTCGCTGTCTGGAGGTTTTGTTCACCGCTCAGAAAATGGAGACCGAACATATACTTTTTATATATACGAGGTGCGAGAGATACACTTGTCTTTCTTGCCACGGAAGGTCATTTTGAGGACGTTATTCCCCTCCCACTCACTACCTTGCTACCTTTCTGCCACTCCCCCCGCAGCGTTAGTGTCGGCCCGCGGCGGAGACACACGCCAGAAACAATATCACAGATGCCTGAATACTTGACTAAATCTTGACTTATCTCGTCGGGATTAAGGCCTTCAGCAGGCTTAGTGTGAGCTGAGGCCAGGCCAGAAAGTCCCCATGCAGTGATGCCTCGGTGGCGTTTCGCTCACCCGTGCGTCGCCGCCTTCACCACCTTCCTTCCCTCACGACACGTCACCCTCACCTGATTCATCTCTATACAATTAACAGAAATAACCAGTCGTTGATTTTCTGGGGCGGACAGAGCACAAGTTGTTGCAATTACTTGATTAACGTCGGTGTTCCTTACGGCAGGTCCCGCTGGCCTTCGTCTGTTCCGCCTGGCTTGGGACGCCCCGGAGTCTGCCAGGGAGGGGCTCACACGAGCTTTTAATTTCTTAGTGCCAGGCGGGCAGAGTGTGATCTCCATATAGCCCCCTCACTTTTTCACTAGGAAGGGAAGCCTTTAGCTGGAACGAATTTCGATCCTAAGAAATTCTACTAAACTTTCGAAACAAGTGACCAATCAGCGAGCGAACCCTTTGTGCCTGGTTGATGTAATTTGATCCTCTGTGTATACACGTTGATTGCATTAAGCTAAGTGGCAAGCTCACAGTTAATTCACCAGGACCCTCAATGTTTCGCTCGCTCCCACAGAGACTCGTTCACAAAAGGCCGCAAAACCCCTGAGCTGGGAATCCGGAGCGAGTGAAAGGTTGTGAAGGTTAGTCATTCTCCAAATCGTTTAACCATTTCTTGATCAACTCCCGGCCATTGTGTATTGAACTACTCGATACCGCTGCATAGTTGTATGATGAAACTGCGCGTTGGATATCTGATTTCTCTAATTGAATTCCTTTATTTCTCTCCCCCGTTTGTGTCTCGTTGATTGGCCCAGTGTAATTAAAACTTGCTGCGCGCCAGAATTGAAACCCGAATAAATTTGAAAACACCGAATATGATATAACATAACCCGCCAAGTCACCAAGAGCGCACCAGAGGAAAGAAGAAAGTCGTTGGAATGCAGAAAACCTGAAGTAATTAAAGAGGGAAGGAAAATCAAGCTTGAAAACAGTATAGAAACTCCTCCATCATGATTAACTTGGCTTTACCTCGGCCTCTCCCTGTATCGTATTTTATTTTTTTTCCTTTACATCCATTCCAGGGGCGAAAAAATCCACTTCCTCAATGAGAGACGAAATTAAGTGACAGAGAATCACTCTTTACTGATCAAACAAACACACGTGTGAAGATCAGAGTTAAAGGCAAGACCCTACTCCCCTACTACCCTTCTCGTCCTCCTCTACCCTCCCCCTATCACGACCTGCCTTCTCTACCTCTCCCTCACTCCCTCTCCCTTGCTACTCTCCCCTAACCCCATCATCATTACCTTGCCACTCCTATCTCCCTTTCTCCTTCCCTCTCCCTTACCATCATCATCCTGCCCATCCTCTCTTGCTATTTTTCCTCCCCTCCCTTACCCTGCTTTCTGCCTTCCCTCCATATCTATCCCTCTTCCTCCATCCTCTGATCTTTTCTCTCCTGTTTCGTATTTTTCACTCCCTCTCACCCTGCTTCTCCCCAGCACTCTCCAAGACTCTCCCCCTTCACTACCATTCCTTCCTTCCTCCACCCTCTCATCTTCCTTCATCTTCATTCCCCTGCAAAACCCTCCACGTTTCCCCCTCGCAACATCACCAGTGTGTTTCCTCTCGCTGGAGTGAAGAAGCCAAGGTCAGACATAAGCTATATTGACCGATTTTCAGCAGCAGAAGACCACCTTGAAAGTTAATACTCAGAGGAATTCAGATTACGTTGTTTCTTTCACACGTTTAAGATAAGGTTTTTTTTTTTCTTTCTTTTCTTTACACTGAGAAACTGATTACATGGAAAGCTTATTTATTTTATTTTTTTAATGTGTGTCTGAAATGTAACAGTGACTTGCTTCCTTTTACTTCGTTATGTGAAAAAAATATAGACAGATAGATAGATAGATAGATAGACCGACAGATAGATTGACAGATATATAGATAGACAGGTATAGATATAGATACATATGCAGTTATTGTTCCTAGCGTAGTTGAAAATAAAAGTTTAAGTTTAAAGCCAATGTTCTCAAAAAGATTACTAGGTATCGCTTTATCTTATAGCATCAAACAAAAACAATTTTTTTTTTCCCGCATCAAGGTTATAATAAATACAAATAAATGTAAATATTTTATCAGCAAATGTACACCGGCGCAATCCTACTGTCTCCAGGTTACAAACGAGACAGAACCACTTGTATCTGTAAAATAACCAGTAAAGTTTTGGCTTAGAGTATTGAAATTCTATCTTGGACAACTATGCTCGTGCCTTGACCTACAACACCCAGATTCCATTCGGAACAACTACATTTCGACATTCGGAACTGAAACTAAATATCTGTGTGTCGTGTTTCGCAGCGCGTCGCCTGACCGACCGTTGCTTCGGCGACGCTGGCGCTTTTTTTTTTTTCGTAGAAAAACCGGAAGAAAACTACATATATAAAATTAATTTCCTTTTCAACACTTTTTCTTCATTTCCTCGACGCTTTCCTGTCACGACCATTATCATAAAGCCATTAAAAGGCCGCAAATAAACCAATCTTTACTTTTTCATGCTGATCTGAGAGAAGAGACGGCCGTGCGCGAGTCGCCCTAAGCCTCGGGTGTTGATCTGGCGGTAAGAGCCCGTGCAGCCCCGCGGCACAAGGCCCATGTTGGCCGCCACGGACGGGACGGGATGGAGACCTCGCCAGGCGCGGCTGTTAGACTCTTTTAGGCAATATTTCTGCTGATGTCAAATGTAAATTCCCACATTCTAAGGCGCTTAACGCAAATGGCGACTTGT
Source organism: Portunus trituberculatus (assembly GCF_017591435.1). Classification (NCBI taxonomy): domain Eukaryota; kingdom Metazoa; phylum Arthropoda; class Malacostraca; order Decapoda; family Portunidae; genus Portunus; species Portunus trituberculatus. The sequence continues at coordinate 2,096,709 of NC_059283.1, read as the reverse complement.
TTGATGACGTGGAATAAATCTGTGTGTTGTGGGTGTGACGCGCGGCGGCGGCGGCCACTCGCCCTCCGCCTCACCTTGTTTACAGCACCGCGCCGCCACCGTCCCTGCCAATGCCGCCGCTACGGTCTGCAAACCAGCAGATTAATTACAAAGAAAGTATTTCCACCTATAACTATAATATTGCTGTGTTGCACAACGCTGGAGTGAACTCTGCCTCCCAACGCGAGACTGGTGACACCGAGACACACTGAGATGCGGCAATCACGGATGTCCTCACTCCTTCAGTCTTGGTATCTTTGACAACGGTTATTTCATCAAGGAATCAGTGTAATCCTTACTTTCTTTCCTTTCCTCTCCCTCTTACTCTTTACTTTCTTCACTTTGCTATCCCCCCTCCCAGCAGCGTCTTCAGATCAACATTTTCTTTACCCAATCAGCGAAGGGACAGTCACCTCCCGGGAACCAGATTACTAAGTCTCCCACAAACTATTCATTGTTATGTATGCGTAAGAGGAATGTGTTATAGTGACATGTGTCCTCTCTAATCCAGCCTAAACAAAATATTCGCGGCTTCATGAAGAATCAACAAGCAGCTACCTCGTCAATTACCAGAATGAATACAACAGTGTCACGATGTCAGCGTCACGGCGACTCCTAATCACTGAGTCATCATGCCCCTCCATTACATGACCAGCAGCAACCCACAGGCAACTTCTCCTGTCTTCCACCACAACCCCCCCACCACTGTTCCTCCACGGCTTCCTCACCACAGTCCCCAACATCCTGACCACGGTAGCCTCACCTACTACGGAACACTCTGGCCCCCAAAGGGAACAGCGTCCCCAGCACCTCTTCTCCACATTTTTAGAACATTTTCCCGCCTCTCACTCTCACCTCCCCTCCGATCACACTCGTCCTGCCTCTTAAGAGAATTGGCATTGGGACGAACAAACCAATACATTACGTTATTGGGAGGAAGTCTTCCCTACAGCCCGTGATCCCACAGGCTCAGGGACCCGCCGCCACCCCCTCCACTTCCCATTCTTCCTCCTCTTACTCCTCTTTCTCAACTTATTTCTCTCTCTCTCTGAGGAACAAACAACCACACAAAACAGAAAACACAACAAAACCAATCAACACACACCTACACATACGCCCACTCACTCACACTCTCTCAAACACACACACTCACACACACACACACACACACACACACACACACACACACACACACACACACACACACACACACACACACACACACACACAGGTGGTGGTGGTTGGGTCGCTCGCCAACTAACAGGTCAATTTCTGGCTTTGTCGTCCTCCCTCCCCTTTATCCCTCTCGCGCCAGACACTTTACTGCACTTACGCACATTATTCCATTACTCTCAGCTTACTTTGATACCCTTCTGAACGCGGCTAGTGGGAGCGACACGGCACTTAACGTTCACAGGGCACACAGACTCATAGAAATAATAGCACTTATCCACAAAGACATGAAAGTTTTAGGATCCATTAAAAAGGTGTCCAAGATTTTCTGGATAAACATTTCGTAAGGGAAGGGAACCTGCGGCCACAAGACGACTTCTGGCACTCGCAGGGAACACGGGGACCCCTCACGCGGGGCTTAACACCACTCGGGTTATAATTGAATTTCTCGCGGCATTAACTTCCTCTTTATACATTCTGCCGTCAACTTCCATCCACATATCACGGAAAATGTGCTGGTATGAAGGGGGTTAAAAGTGGCAGGTGGGCGCTTTGCTCAAATGTTACAGCACCAAGTGGAAGGGAGATGAAAGGCGGCCATGGATGAATACCTTGAGCAGGGCAACGCGAGGACGCCGCCAAAGGTAGCCGGACGAAATGTTAATGCGGGAAATTATCAGCCCAAACCACCGCGCTGTGCCGGGCCGCGCTGACACGGCTCGGCGGGTCCAATTGTCGGTGTTCCGGCTCTTTTTTTTTGGGGGAGGAAGGGGTTAGAACAGAAAGCGCAGGTTACGGGAAAGGGTTGTGAATTCTGTCGGCAGGTTCTCTCTCACGCCTGAGGGAGCTCTGTGCAGGCCGCCACGTAAATTCCTGGCCGCCCTCACCCGGACACCGGCGCCGCGTCCCTCACAAACAGCTTTGATATATTTCTTAAGGAACTTATGGGTCAGATCCGTCACCCCGGGAGAGCACCACCGGCCTGTCAGGCGTCACTTCAAACTCACAATCGCCTTTCAGGTCAATCTGTAAGTCAAATATGAAAATCACTTCAGAAATGCCTCGTCTTCTTATGGTCGGGTTTCCGCTTGAGAAATACACGCCACCATATTCCTGTATAGCTACACGAGACATGACGGCGAATCACATGAAATTCACTGCACCTCTCCTGCCAACGAGTCAGTAAGCGGCAGTAAGCAACCCACGAACTCAACACCCAACAAGGCGGCAAGTCTTCGCTTGGCTGACAGATGCTAAAAAAGACTCTTGAACATCAGGTTTGAGCAGCGCTGATACACCCGTCTCAGTGCTCGCGAGGAGGCAAGATTGACGTAGCCTAAGACCGCCCCGTGTTCCCTCACCGCCGCAAAGAGAGACTGAAAGGGACAAATTGTTTCCCGTGACCTCGACACCCAAAACTTTGCACCACGTCCACACCTGCACCTCCAACACACCTGCTCACACCTGCACCACCGACATGCACTTTACCTCGATTTTATCTGCTAATACAACTCGTTTCTGCGTCATTGATACACACGCACACACACACACACACACACACACACACACACACACACACACACACACACACACACACACACACACACACCACACACACAAAAGCACTTGATAAATACCGATACGAATATAACTTTCTATACAGACACTTGAATAAAAAACTAGATAACTAAACATTTTAAAACCTCCTTAAAATTTTTAAGGAAACATTCACAGAAAACACACAGAAAATAACCGTTTCTATTTCTAAATCAATCCTCACCTTTTTAACTCCTTCAGCACTGGGACGCTTTTTTTTATCATGAGTTTTGGACGATTAGATGATTTTATTGACATTACGAAAGGTCTATGGAGTCGGAAGATTATTGGCCACAGATTTCACTATTTTAATCTCCACATAAGTTTCTGAAGCTGTATAAAATCGACAAATAGTATAAAACACACAGAGGGCCGCCGTGGTACAGTGGAACCATGCGTGCTTTGGGGTCCGAGGGGTCTCCAAGCACACGGGTTCGAATCCTGTCCACGGTCCGAGTGTAGGATGGACTTTCTCACTCAGGGCAACGGTTTCCTAGCGGGTGGGCTTTGAGATAGAAGGTACCCCAATAAAGTATCCCCTTTAGCCCAGAAATTCCCGTGAAAAAGCCCACATGGTATAAATAAAACAAAAAAACAGTACTTAAGTAGAAATAAAACTCCAAGAAAATAAATATAGCTAACTGCCTCTCTCTCTCTCTCCTTTCTACAACACACGACTCAAATGGATTCCTCGGAAAACGCACCAACAACTTCTGGTGAATTGCTTATTGGAAAACCATAGTCCATCACACCATGTAGAGCTGACAGCCTCTCCCACTAATGGCTTAAGGTCATCAAAAGGAATTAGATTTATTTCAGTCCCCTCATGTCTCTCCCTGCCTTAGGTTCAACCGCAATTCATTCAAGTATTCATCTCTCTCTCTCTCTCTCTCTCTCTCTCTCTCTCTCTCTCTCTCTCTCTGGTCCCTGTCAACTCTCCCAACATGATTTCATCCCTTCCTCTCTTTACGTCCTCCTCTTCCTCTTCTCTCTTCCTTTTCCTCTTCCCTCAATTATCAGCACATTTGTTCCTCCACGTTTATTTGTTTGACTTGCGAGCACTTTGTTTATAAATTGTGAAATGTTTATAGAATTATCTCTCTCTCTCTCTCTCTCTCTCTCTCTCTCTCTCTCTCTCTCTCTTGTTTTAGGTATTGTACTTATAAGGATAACATCTAATCAATTCATTTCCAACATAATAATTTACGCCACGACATCCACCATATTCAAAAACAGCTGAAAAATAACATAAAAAAATAAATAACCAGATAAGGAAGCAGATTAATTAAATGTCCTGTTAATATGCAGTTTCTCTCTCTCTCTCTCTCTCTCTCTCTCTCTCTCTCTCTCTCTCTCTCTCTCTCTCTCTCTCTCTCTCTCTCTCTCTCTCTCTCATTTCAATAGTTGAGGAAAAATGTCTATAATTCTTTTTTTTCATTTTCCTCTCTCTCTCTCTCTCTCTCTCTCTCTCTCTCTCTCTCTCTCTCTCTCTCTCTCTCTCTCTCGATCAACTCTCAGGAAAGAATAAAATATAAAGCTTAATGAACAGGAAGAAAGAAAAACAATAAAAAAAAGGAAAAATAGATAAACCGAAATTACTTACCACACTGATTTAATTCTCGCGCTGAAAGAAATACACGAAACGCGAACAAAATTTCCATCAGCGGTGTTGTCACGACGAAGCAACACAAAACCGGGACTACAGGCGACATTAGTGTTGCTGGGAACTGGAAATACAAGCCTCACACACACACACACACACACACACACACACACACACACACACACACACACACACACACACACACACACATATGCATGGATAGAAATCACCATTCTCTCTCTCTCTCTCTCTCTCTCTCTCTCTCTCTCTCTCTCTCTCTCTCTCTCTCTCTCTCTCTCTCTCTCTCTCTCTCTCTCTCTCTCTCCTCTCATCATCACACACACACACACACACACACACACACACACACACACACACACATATACACACACACTTTCCATCCATCCCCACCACCTCCATTCCCTTCCTTCCCGCACTCACACCCGTACACACACACACACACACACACACACACACACACACACACACACACACACACACACACGCACATAGCTACACACAGGCAGTCGTACGTACACATTTAGCCCTGTGGTCGGTCCATCTGGAGTATTGAGGTGCATGTTTTGCCAATATTGCTACTAATGCATTCTGAATGGTGCTCGCCGGCCCTCAAAAGCTGGGCGGACGCTCCTAATGGACAATCACCCTTGGACCCCTCCTCTCTCTCTCTCTCTCTCTCTCTCTCTCTCTCTCTCTCTCTCTCTCTCTCTCTCTCTCTCTTTCTGTGCGTTTTCGTCTCTTCTTTTTCTACGAAATATCTGATTAAATCCTTTTTCTTCACTTTCATTCTTTTCTTTCTTTCTTTCGCCGCTTCCCTCTCGTCTTCACCTCCTGCTCCGTGACAAAGGTGTGTACTGGTAATGAATAAAGAAGGCGTCTGGTCGTGATAGTTTGATTTTCATTTGGGTATTCTTTCAATTAAAGTTCATAAAAAGTGGCAAAGAGAATACAAAAAAGAAAAGTCGTGATAGAAATTATAATGCGAAACATGATAAGATGATAATTAAGTCGCAGGGTTTTGATGATGTCTTTCTTTATGTTGTAATAGAATGCAAGCTTCTCGGAACTAATTTGCTTTCCCACCTACAAAAAACATAATGAAATTAGTATGAAAAATATATTCATCTACTCTTAACAAAAGTACGAATTTGTTTCATTCAACTCTTTTTATAATGAAATTATATATATATATATATATATATATATATATATATATATATATATATATATATATATATATATATATATATATATATATATATATATATATATATAAAGGAAGCATTTCCGCGGGCTGCTTGTTATGCCAGAATTAGTGCTCAGATCTCGGAACTAAACACCGGTAATTGGAGCTATTTTGGAATCTTCATTTTGTGGTTGGCCAAAGGCTGCTCATTTTTGGCTTACAATACACAGGAATTTGTGTGCCGAGCTGCTGCGTTTGTTCTTCCTGCAGAAAGCCGCGGCGGCGGTAAACTCTAGCGTCTTGCTTCGCCTATCAGCTTGGCGGCGAATCGATCAGGTTTTGATTTTAATGATTTGTGCCTTCGTTTGGGCCGTGGATTGCCGACATGAGCTACAGAAACGCGTGCCCAACAACGCGTTCCGAACATTACAGAATCGTTTTCTTTTCGACTGTCCACATGAAGTCATGAAAACAAGTTTTAAAGCAAACTCCAATAAGAAAGAAGGAATGTGCGTAATTGCTGTATGTAGCCTGATGAATACATGAACTGCTCAGACTGAATGCATGGGAAGGACGAAGGGAAAATGTAATGGCTGAAGGAAGGAAAGGAAAAGGAAGGAATATTAGAGGGAGAAAGAGACATGAAGGGAGAGAAGAAGCGGTAGAAATAAAGAAAATGGAGAATAGGCAGAACGTTCGAGAGGAAAACGGAGGAAACTAAACATGATGAAGGAAGAGGAGAAAAGGAAGGAGAGGAGAGAAGCAGGGGAAGACAAGATAAAGGTAAGGGCGGGAAAGGTGAGGACTGGCAGGTAAGAGGTAAGAGGAAAGGTTTGGTTACATTCTCCACCTTCCCTCTTGCCGCCTGTGTCACCGATGCTCAAACAGCCGCGCCGGGCCCTCCATCCTCCTCAAGCACCAGGCTCCACTTTCAAGACTACAGCGGCGGCCCTTCAGTAGTTGTGCTCGTCTTTGAGGTTAGGATGACGAGGAAGAATATCTAGTGTAATCTCCTTGCTCTCTATCAGCCTACCTGCTTCACCTACCTACCCCTCTCCTCCTCTCCTGTTCCATTCCCTTCCTCCTCCTCCTCCTCCTCCTCCTCCTCCTCCTCCTCCTCCTCCTCCTCCTCCTCCTCCTCCTCTTAACTATCCTCTGATGTGTTACTATGCTTACTTTGTTGTTCTTGTTTTATTGTTTTCTATATTTTCATTCGTTTTTTTTCTTTTTTTATATAATGCTGCCAAGTTTTTTTTTCTTCTTTTTTTTCTTTATAAATGATTACTTTACTATGGGTTGCTATGCTGTGGTTTCGTTCATTCTTTTTTTTTCACTATACTTCCTACAACCTTTCTTTCATTCCTCTCTCCAACTTTCTTTATCCTATTTCTCCTTCTCTTATTCTTTATCTCTTTTTCCTTTCACACTTAAAAATGTTGATTAAATTGTGGACTCATTCCTGCTTCTATGCATCTTTTTTTTTTTTCCCCTTCAACGTTATCTTCCTCCTCTCTATCGATGCTACTTTAGTCATTCCTTCCTATGGTTTCTCTTCCTATTCCTACTGTTATCCTTCCGTGGCCAATCCTCAACTCACAGCTCATCTCACATATGGTCCTAACTCCCCCGCTCCTCCCTCACGCACCACGCCCACACAAGCACACGCCAACACCGTCCATCTCCCTGCACACCGCCGTGGCCGCGTCAGATGGCGACAAAAAACGCCTAATGACAATGGTGGCAAATGATGCAGATATTAATAAAGGATTTATTAATGGATTCTTTATGCAAATAGGATTGTAGAGGATCCTCGCCCTTCCCGCTTATTGCTCCCTCCGCCTCTCATCGATCCCAGTGTCGAGGAGCAAACAGGAAAAAAAAAAAAAAATAGACGATAAAAAAGAAAACCGAAAGAATTAAGCCCGTATGCGTTAATTGCGATTCTTGTTCATACATGACCATTTATTCAATTTTCTGTTTATTTCGTTTATTTACTTTTGACATAGTGCGTGTAGCCTTGCATTAATTGTTTCCTACCCTTCGCAAAAAATGTATATAGAACGAAAAACAATAAAATACCGTGAATTACCACTGAAATATGACTCAATTTGGTGGTAACTGATGTGTCAAAGGAGAGAAATGTGCGGGAATCCCTGAAACCAATAAGGGGGTGAGATGGAGGCCGCGGCGAGGCTACCGGGAGGCACACTGGACCACGTGATAATGACTGAACACTGAACAAAACACAATTGAGGTGAATGTAAAAGATAAACATTGACAAAAGGTTGCAACTGAGACTAAAACACTTGACTAAACCAATAAACAACACCGGGAGGCACACTGGACCACCTGATAATGACTGAACACTGAACAAAACACAATTGAGGTGAATGTAAAAGATAAACATTGACAAAAGGTTGCAACTGAGACTAAAACACTTGACTAGACCAATAAACAACTGAATATTTGAATACACTAGGATGGAGGTGAAAGACAGGTATTGGTTAGACAGCGTGTGGCTAACCCCTTCAATACTGAGACACATTTTTACCTTGTGATTTTTGGGTGTGATTAGATGATTTTATGTACATTAGGAAGGGTTTATGGATGTCAGAAGATTAATGGTCAGAGTCTTTGCTATTCAAATCCCCACACAAGTTTCTGAAGGTGTACAAAATCGCTAAATAGTAAGAAGAATGAATATGAAAATGCGTCATGGTACTGAAGACATTAATGCTAAAATGCAGACCAGATTAGACCAAATGATACTGATTAAACACTTGGAGAGTAATAGGACAGGTATAAACGAAGCAACACGGACGATCATTAAAGTCATCAGTTATATAGGAGCTTCGACTGACGCTAAAAAAAACAAACTGGACCAATTGATAATATATACGAAAAGAAAAAACAAACATGACAGAGGTGAAAGAACAAAACAAGCATTAAATTAGACAAAGTTATAGAAGAATGGAGATCAAGAGCAGAAATTATGAAGCTGAAAATAAGTATAGAAAGTAAATCAACAACAAAAATAAAACAAAAAAATGCCTCGATTGACGTGTGGCAGAAATGTAAAAGTGTGTGGTAAACAGATACCGAGAGAAATATTGATAGAAAACGAGTTGAGAGGAGATTGTAGAAAATGTGTTTTATGTCATACTTAAGTAAATTTTCGAATTAACCTTCCAGCTCCCTTCCAAACACTTCATAATTGTAAAACCTATTAGAAAACATTATCTAAACCAGAGAGAGAGAGAGAGAGAGAGAGAGAGAGAGAGAGAGAGAGAGAGAGAGAGAGAAAGACAGAAAACAAACAGCTTAGATTGTAAGGAATGAAGCAAGAAAAATTAGGAAAAAAATACATTTATCTAAGTTTCAAGCTGTGTGTGTGTGTGTGTGTGTGTGCAAACAGTGGCGTCCCAGGAGAGAAAAGCAACAGCAAGGCAATGTGAGACCTTAATAATGCATTGTGAATAATAGAATACCACGACCAAGGAGTAAGTAGACGAGGCGAGTCCTTCTTAATTATTAATCGACTTATTTGCTTGAAATCTTTTGGCGGGGAAGGAAAATTTAATGTGTGAATGTAAATAAGTGATGATGGACGGTGACTGATGGGGAAGAAAACTTGCGGCATAGAGGTGACTAGTGAATGATTAAAGAGAGAGAGAGAGAGAGAGAGAGAGAGAGAGAGAGAGAGAGAGAGAATAATTGAAAAAAGCTAATGACAAGTATATTTCAATTATTACTTTTATTCTCTCTCTCTCTCTCTCTCTCTCTCTCTCTCTCTCTCTCTCTCTCTCTCTCTCTCTCTCTCTCTCTCTCTCTCTCTCTCTCTCTCTCTCTCTCTCTCTCTCTCTCTCTCATGCCTAATACATGCCTAAAATGTCCCCAGTAACCCCTGCCTACTCCTCTCAACTAACGCCCCCTCCCCTCTCCACCCTCCACAGCATCAGGAAGACTAATGATAAAATGGACTTGTGTTCCGCCTTTATGTAAATACTGACTAGTAAAAAGCTGCTGCCACCGACGCTGCTCAAAGGTTTACTGCTTCCACTGCTTGTTAATGGCTGTGCTCCTATGCTGTTCATGTGGCTGCTGTGTTATTGCTGCTGCTCCCACTATTCCTGCTACTACTGCTACTACTACTACTACTACTACTACTACTACTACTACTACTACTACTACTACTCCTTCTACTTCTATTACTACTACTACTTCTACTGCTGCTGCTGCTGCTGCTACCACTGTGTCTGCTGCTGCTGTCATTATTAAAAGGGTTATCAGTCAAGTGTGAGTGATAACATTTTTTTTTCTATTTGTAAGAATAGATTTATGTCATATGTTGATTACAAGTAGTAGTATTGTAAAAGTAGTAGTAGTAGTAGTAACGGCTGTATTGTAGTTGTTGTTAAACTCCGTAACTGTTTATTTTCTCCTTCCTATGACTTGAACTCTTTCAAGTCAGGAAAACCGTGTTCCTTTAAATTTGAGGGCCACTTTGGACTGTTTTGGGACGAGCACCTTAACGGGTCTTTTTTTTATGATTCTGTTGGCATTGGTCGGTGCTTCTATTACATAAGAAACAAGTATGCCTATAGACGCTATAAACCATAACATAAACAGAAAAAAAAGTGGCAGCAGCAGCAGCAGCAGCCACTGATATAGTAGTAACAGCAGCAACAGTAGCTGTAGTAATTATGGTAGTTACTTCGTTCCTATATCGGAGAAATTCACGTAATTTTACCAACTAACCTTTCGTAGAATACATCACTAAACAATGCATAATTGATTGACTCGTATGCACTGACTGGTATGTATGTGAAGAAATCAATGCTTGAACCAAACCTCATTACTAGTCCACACACACACACACACACACACACACACACACACACACACACACACACACACACACACACACACACACACAGCACAGTTGACTACCCGCCTTACAGATGAAAGAGAAAACGGGGTAGGAAACGCACAAAAATATGGGAGACTGCCTTAAAAAAATATCCACAAACAAAAACGAGTGACAGCGACATGCAAAAGCCACTAACGGCGACACAGAAGAACTGCAAACCAAAAAATTAAAAAGGCAAGAACTAACAACTTTTCAACTCTCCCTTTCACTCTGACCCCATCACACACACTGCTCCCTTTCCTTCCTTCCCTATCCCTCTCACTCTCACTCTCCTTTACTTTCCTCTCTTTCACTCTGATCTACCTCCTCAATCACTTCTTTCTTTCCTCTCTTTCTTCTCCCCAAAACATTCCCCTTACTTCTTTCCTTCTTTCTGCATACACAATTCTTATTCCTTCCTTCCTTACGAGAAAATCCGCCTTCCTTTTTTTGCCTTCCTTCCTTCCTTCACCAACAATATCCTCTCCTTCCTTTCTTGCCTCTCAAAACAATTCATCTTTCCTTCTTTTTCTCCCATACAACCGTCTTTCCTTCCTTCCTTCTCCAAACCCTTCCATTTACATCCCTTCAAACAGGAAACAAAAAGAAATATATAAATAAATATCTTCACACACACACACACACACACACACACACACACACACTAAGACACTATGAAGGGATGGATGAGCGGAAGCAAAAGAAAAGCAGAGAAGATAAGGGAGAGAGGCAGAGAGCAGAGGAAAAGGAAGAGGAGGAAGAGGACGTGAGGGAAACAAGAAGAGAAGATCTACAAACAGCAGGAAGGTAAAAGAGGATTCGTTGGCCATGAAGATGCGAGTCTTCTCAAACTTCCTTACGTGATGGGCAAGGAAAGATATTAATTGATGTGGTCTTTGGGCTTTTAAAAGAAGAGAGAAAGGAAGAGAGAGGAAAGATGCTTGTACAAGTCTCTCTCTCTCTCTCTCTCTCTCTCTCTCTCTCTCTCTCTCTCTCTCTCTCTCTCTCTCTCTCTCTCTCTCTCTCTCTCTCTTTCTCTCTAGCTTGATATAAGTATTGCATTTTCAGTCTTAACTATTCTTAAAACAATTTCTTCCCTACATCATCACAATTTTCAGAAGCTACATATGTTATTTTAGTGTTCTCAAGGATCTCTTCTCCCACTGATGATGCAGAATCCTTGCTACATTTCAATTCAATCATGAAAACACCCTTGAAGACGCCACTTATCTCCACACGAGCTGCTGTAACTAGTGAAGACAAGATCCACAAATGTTTGAATAAAAAGTCTTCATCTCTTTCATGAATTTGCGTCCGTGTGTGTCGTAATTCCTGCAGCTTGTAAACGCACGCATCCGTACACATGTAATCTATCGACGCTAACTAAGGCGCGGGAGGTAGAGTGTGGGCGTCCATATCCCCGTGACGACAAGAACCACTCAAACATTTCGCAAAACTCGCACCAATTTCCATTCCTGTATCTTGCAGTGTCGAAATTGCAACACAGAAACACGACCACGGGCACTACTACCAGAGAGAGAGAGAGAGAGAGAGAGAGAGAGAGAGCTGATCACAATATAGAAATGAAGCCACAAGCCAATAATCTGTTTGTGTGGCGAGCGGCCGCGGCCCAGATAGCTGAGTGCTACTAAAGCGGAGTATTAATGCATTAGGCATTAGGCTAGACGGAAACAAGGTTCATGGAAATAAGCTGATGGAGTGCCCCCGGCGAGGCAGCCCAACGAGAGGCGGCGGCTACAGAAGGGGCAGCAGGAGGGATGGGAAGGGAAGGGAAGGGAAGGGAAGGGAAGGGGAGAGTGAGTAGGGTGGTGTGGAGGTGTGTGGTGAGGAATGGAGGAATGTTATTGTGGTCTCTGTGCATGTGTGTGTGTGTGTGTGTGTGTGTGTGTGTGTGTGTGTGTGTGTGTGTGTGGTTCATAGAGTGGTGGTGGTGGTAGTGTTCAGCTGTCTCGTGGTTTTCATGTTTGTGGTGATATACGTAGTGTGTGTGTGTGTGTGTGTGTGTGTGTGTGTGTGTGTGTGTGTGTGTGTGTGTGTGTGTGTGTGTGTGTGTGTGTGTGATGGAGGGAGGCATCCTCAGCTTAGTTGATATTATAGTCTGGCTCAAAATGATAGCAATAAAATGTAATAGTCACTGCATGGGTTACCAAATTAATGTACCAAGTCAGGAACAACACTTCAAACTAAACTGGAGCACTAAATAAATATAACTTAAAAATAACTCTCATAACTAGCGCATGACGATTAGAGAAAAAAATATATACACCAAAGAAAAAGCATAAATCAACAGAACCTCTTCAGTACTGGGACGCATTTTTACCACGAGTTTTGGGTATGATTAGACGATTTCATTTACATCGGGAAGGTTTTATGGAGGTCAGAAGATCAATGGCCAGAGTCTTCACTATTTATTTCAATCCGGAGCTGTTTAAAATCGCCAAATAGTAAGGAGAAAAGTATGAAATCAAGTCAAGGTACTGAAGGTGTTGTTAAAATGACCAAAGAAAAAAAAAAGAGTAAAAATGAATACCCCAATTTATCAGATAATTCCAAAAGGTAATTAGTGGGTCAACAATGTGAGACTTGAGTGAAGACAGGCGACTATCAAGATAAAATTAGATGTCAATGCTACTAAAAATAAAATGTTATCACTTACCCAGAGAGAGAGAGAGAGAGAGAGAGAGAGAGAGAGAGAGAGAGAGAGAGAGAGAGAGAGAGAGAGAGTGTATAGGGAGGGGAAGGGAAGGAAAATAGAGATGGAGTGAGGGAGAAGAGAGAGAGATAGGGAGAGAGGAAGGAGAGGAGAGTACTGATAGCTGTGAGGACTTCCATGACGTCAAACACCAAACTACGTGATATGTTCGCACTTTATGACAGAAAACGGAGAGAGGTGAGGCAGTGAGAGAATGGGAGGCGGCGGGAGGCATTGATGACGTCATGCACGCCGCGGCACCTACTCACACCGCCCACCACTCGAGGCGCCGCGCAGTGCAGATAAAAATAAGAAAAAATGAAATCCTACGTATGGAGGAGCTGAGGGATTACACGACTCTTGGCGATGAGGGGAGAGTAATTGGAAGGTCCCGATGACGTTAGACTCTCAACCCACACGTCTCGCTAGTATTCAGAAACGCTTGACTCTCACAACGACTCTTCGAAGGTCACAGAATCATAGACGAGGAGAGTTTTCAAGAGTGTTTCAGCAAATAATAATGTAAAAATCTTAACGTGTCACTAGAACAGTAAAAAAATACTTGAAATCCCGTGTGACTTCAACTAGAGGCCTTTGAAAGTAGTGAAGACACGGCAGAGAGAGAATACGTGACCGTGAACCTGAACAGAGTGACATTAGGAAAAGACCATATTCTGAGAACACTACTGCGATACACATTCTTTCCTTACAGAAGGCTCTAATTCAACTGCTACTGTTTCCCTAAGGTGTTCTTGTGGTTTTAGTGAATGATTACCAATATAATTATGTTATTTGCAGGAAGACACTCTTGAGAACTCGGCTTATTAACTTGTTGGCCTTTAAGAATAGTGGTGAGAGAGCAACGCGTTTATGAATACGGCTCTTGATTCCATGTTCTCGATGAAGGAAAAATTAAAAGAGACGAGACTGAGTGACTGACAGTGCAAGACGACACAGCAGAAGGTCACGACGCAGGGAAGGGAAACAGTGACGGGAATAGGTCACAGGTGGGCGCCGTCCTCTTGGCACCCATGGAAATAATTGTCCCGGCAAGATGTGGAGAGGAAGGCGGCAAAAAGACCCTTTGATTGGCGGACTTACTCCACACCGCCACTAATGAGCCAATCAGCACGCGGGACTTCAGATTCGTTCCCCGACTTACTCTCAAGCAGGATTTTGTGGCAGTTATGATGTAATTCCATCCCTCACACCTTCACCGCCTTCCCCTTGACGCCAATACGGCCCAATTTGCCTCGCCTGACACGTGGCAATTCGCAATCATACCCCCTCCCCTCCCCTTCCAGTCACTCTACCTCACCACCCTCACCATTTATACTCCACTTCCATCTTCCACTACACCAATACCTCTTATTTCTCACCTGGGTTACATATCCACCATCACACTTCTTCCACCATGATGTTATTCCACTTCTCTCCTCACAATTCTGTCTCATTGATCTTTAACCTCTTCAACACCATGACGTGTTTTTTTCATATCTATTCTCATTATTTGGTGATTTCATACAGCTTCAGAAACTTATATGGGGATTAAAATAGTGAAGACTCTGTGCATTAATCCTCTGACCTCCATAGACCCTTCCTTACGTAAATAAAATCGTGTAACCATAACAAAAACTTGTAAAAATGCGTTCCACTACTGAAAAGTTAAATACATCATCTACACTCTTCTCTCATCTCCACCCAACCTTTGCTCGCCACCATTCCTCAGCTTCCACCATAAATCAGCAATAACAGCAACAAACCACAACTCCATCATCATACTCACTCAAGACTCGTCAGCCGGCCACGTCTTTGCTTCTTTGTATCACCACATGGCAGACAACTTACATCTGCTCCTGCTCCAGTCTCTCCTCGTGGCCCTTGAAGCTACGGGACAGTCACCAAGTTCGCGACACACAGCCACGTACATCAATTGTCCGCGTCACGCATTTCACTAATTTAAAAAGTACTTTCCCGCGGTCGCAAAGTCACGTCCACCCTCTCACACAACATGACGTGATTGCCTCTCCCTGCCAGAGACGCTGAAGACTCAAACTTCAAGTCAACCGAAGTCTCGAGATGAGCGGAGATGAGGGAGGTCTCAAGACATTTGTCCCTATCCTTTAGCTAAATGTATCGTTTCTTTAAGGAGACTGGCAACTGGGTGGGCCTTTTTTTTTCTTTATACTTTTGTTGCCCTTGGCCAATCCTGCTATTACATAAACAAAACAAAAAATACACAATACGTAACTGCTCGTGAGATGCACCACGAAGCTTCGCACCACTCTTATGAACTCATGCTGCAGCGTTATCACATAGACGGAAGTGTTACCAATTATGAGTATGTGTAGAGTGAAATATACTTATTTTCACTACATGTTCTTTTGAATTATGTATCTAAAATAACTGCGATGCGGTGAACTCCATCATCAGGATAAGAAAGACGTGGACACCTGAACTCAAAGCACAGACAAATCACGAACATAATAACAGAGAAGAAAAATGTAAAAGGAAAAAAAAAAATCAGGATGTTCCCTCCGTGGCATAAAAGACAAGGTAGAAAATGGTTGTGAATTCTGATTGACCCCTTCAATTGTCAGTAGTGGCTGTGACCACCATCCCTTTTGTCTCCCTGATGAAGTAAGATAATTGGGTCCTGTGGTACGTATCTACTCTGAAAAGACCTTCCTAGTTAGTTACCACACACACATCCACACATACACACACGTACACATCTTACATACACACTCAACACTTACCCAATGGAAACACACGTACACACACTAAAAGATAATGCGGAAAAGGACGAAAGAAATGCGTTTGGGAATAATGGATAGGAAATAGAAGCTCTGGTTTTGTTTGGGCTGGCGACTGGTGGCATCTTAAGCCCCCCTCCTGGCTGAGCTGTCACGGGCCCGAGTAGAGAGTTCTGTCTGGATGATTGGAACGAGTCATCATCATTTTCATCCATTACTAATGCAAGGTTCTCATCAACACGGAATACAATCGACGCTTTGAGGGGATCCGAGAGAGAGAGAGAGAGAGAGAGAGAGAGAGAGAGAGAGAGAAAAGAGGTTAAAATACGATGGGATTTCGTGATGTAATGCTTTGTTTTTTTATCTAGGAAAATCTCTCTCTCTCTCTCTCTCTCTCTCTCTCTCTCTCTCAAAAGAACCTTATATCAATCAACCAAACTCTCTCTCTCTCTCTCTCTCTCTCTCTCTCTCTCTCTCTCTCTCTCCCACTATAGGACACTCGGAACGGTAATGTAATGGTTTTAATTAATAATCACACTTTGTGCCGCACACTCAGCCGGACATCAGACTCCGGGTGCTTCAAACAGCCTCGCGGTGATCATGTTGCATATATTAAATGTTTCAAGTGGATGGAACAAAGTGCATCGTATAAAAACAATACATATCTAAAAGACACAAAAGGTAACTGATACACAACAAATAACAGTGACTAAAGACTAGTGCAAAGGATCTGGGCATTAGTGGATGAAAGGCTTACAGAGGAAGTCTTACAAGCAAGTGTAAATTATGCTTCGGAACACTGAACCACCGGAAACGAAGCCTCTTGCAACAATTAAGGACAAGGAGTTGGGACGCCTTATGATATTCTTCTCTATGTTTTTGTTGATTGCTTTCCTTCTGTAAGCAGTTCGGACACGCCAGGAACACACGATCATTATTTGTGCCGCAGGAAGCTCTTTTAACAGGGTTGGCCAGAGCAGCTCCTCCCCTCCTTAGCCTCACGCTAGGAAGCACTCAAGAAAAAAAGTTCCTTCTACATTCCGTTCAATGCAGGATGTAAACCAGCGTTCATTATAGGCATCTTTCACTCTCTTCCTCTACTTCGCCTTCTCCACGCAGCCGTCCACTTGTCTCTACTTGTCATCATCCTCCTTCGTCAGACTCTTCAGACAGATGTGTCTCCGTGCACACTTGCTCGGGCAGCACTTCTCGTCCTTGGCGCAGTAGCCGTCCGAAGCGCAGGAGCCTTGCTGTTTGGCGTCACCATTAGCCAGGAGAAGCGATCCAGAGGTCCTACCGGTCTGAGGAACAAAGCAAGTGACTCTCTACTCTCCTACTCTTGCTACTCACGCTGCTTATTGGGTATTCTACGCACTACTTTCCCCTGACCATTACTGCTGCCTTGTTATTGTTGCTAGTGCGGCTTGGTGGCCACTCCTGGATTCCCTGCTTAGAACAAAGTCACCACAGGGATATGATATTGTTCAGTTGGTTTTGCAATAGAAAAACGCACATCCTTTTCCAGTCTCCCGGTAGAAATAAACCTCTTTCATTATTATCAGTAGTAATTGTTTGAATGACAACGACCAATGCATTATGGTTAATATGATTAGTATGCTGCCAGTGTGTAGCTTTCATATCGTACTCCGTCAACTAACACTCTTCTTCTTGTGTCTATTTCATTTTCCAATATCTAGATAATCATTGAATCCATGCACCAGACACTATTGCAATAATGGATGACCTACTGATTTACCTAAATGCCCTCAAGAGGAACCAAACCCATGCTGATTTGAGAAGGTAGACTAAAAGATTCCACCACAACACAACTCACAATAAATGCTAAGTTACCCAAAAGTAGGAGAATACAAACCTATATTAATCAGTACAGGTAGTGAAAAACAACACCAACACACCACAATCTACACCAACACATCCCATACAACCTCCAGGACAAAATTCACACTATATTAATCAGTACAGGTAGTGAAAAATAACACACCACAATCTACACCAACACATCCCAGTACTCCTATAACTCCACCAGAACAAAATTAACACTATATTTCCCATCTTCATTGGTCTCCCCTACACCTGGTCACCTTTCCTCACCTTGGCTTTCTTGGTGTACAGGAAGATGCCTTGAGACTTGCACACCTGCTCACCCTCCTCCGGACACCTGCCCTCGTGCGCCTCATGGCTAGAGGGAACTGTGCAGGGATAGTCGTAGTAGTAGTAGTAGTAGTAGTAGTAGTAGTAGTAGTGATGGTGGTGGCAGTAGAAGTAGTAATGGTGGTGGTGGTGGTGGTGGTGGTGATGGCGTTGGTGGTGGTGGTGGTGTGGGTGTGGTAGTAGTAGTAGTAGTAGTAGTAGTAGTAGTAGTAGTAGTAGTAGTAGTAGTAGAAACAGTGGTTATTGTTGTTGACTTGTTGTTGTAATAGTTATGAATAGCTTTGTTGTTATTATTGCCGTTGGTGGGGATGTGACTGCTGCTACTGATGATGATGATGATGATGATGATGATGATGTTGCTGTATTAGTCATAGTAGGTAGTAGAAGTAGAAGTAGAAACATGAGTAAAGAAAGCAGTAATAGTAGCACCACCACACCAAAACTGCTACCAGTAATAGTAGTACGAGGAGCATTAGGAGCAGTAGTAGCAGTAGTAGTAGTAGTAGCAGTAGTAATAACAGCTGTCACAATGGCGGTAAATAATGAGTGCTTCGGTACATGTGGTAATGATAACGGATGATAAAACTAATCAAATTGTTGCCATTAACTGATGTGTGCTGCTAATTACTTTGATTTTCCTCTTTGCTGAACAAAGCGTTTCCATCCTGGTAATTTATTCTATGTGGAAAAAAAGGTGGACTGGGGGGGGGGAAGGTGGGGTGGAGGGGGAGAGGAAACCGATTACCTAGAAAATACCAAAAATAAATCATCGAAAGTGAGGATAATGATGTATCAATCCAATGACGGACATTATTACAACAAATAAAATACTGATACCGAACAGGAACGACGAAGTGAGAGCAAGTAATGAAGACACGAGGAAAAAAATATATATCAAGAGAAAGTGGAAGTAATAATGAATGTGTAATAAAGACGAAGTAAAACACGTAATTAATAATAACAAGGACGAAGAAAACGATGAGAACAGATGAGATATGAACACAAAATGGGAAGAATAAATAATAAAACAATTAACAAAGAACTGTGAGGGATGAATGCAATAAGGAGAGTGGGAAGGCACTGAGAGAGAGAGAGAGAGAGAGAGAGAGAGAGAGAGAGAGAGAGAGAGAGAGAGAGAGAGAGCACCCATGTCACTCACCCATCCTAACATGTATGCATTAATCCTTCTCTCTCTCTCTCTCTCTCTCTCTCTCTCTCTCTCTCTCTCTCTCTCTCTCAGTTTTCATACCTAATCTATACCTAATCTTCCCCTGCTTCCATATTCTTCCCATCCTCCTTATACTACTCTCTCTCTCTCTCTCTCTTACTCTCCACACTCAAGCACTCTCATTTATTCACACTCACTCAATCACTCACACGCACTACTTTGTTCCCTCCAGTCCCTCACTCTATCACTCCCACTCTGCTTATACTACTTTCTCACAACCCTCACTCACTCATTCACTCACACACTTCCTCATTCCCTCCTTCACTCACTTGGAACAGAGGTGTCAGCGCAGCAGTAAGTGGAACCTTCGTACGCGCAGTAGTAGACACAGCCCGTTCCTGAAGGTGGATCTGTAGGTACCAAAGACACGTGTACAATTAACAATCAAGCTCATCCGTATGCTTTAAAACTCATTCACTTTGAGATGCGTCAAATGAAAACACTAAAAGCAGTGCATGATCTCCATAGGTAGACACAAGAAAGACTGTGGTGACTATAAAATGGGAGAAAAATACTGGAAGACTAGTAAATAAAAAAAAAGTGAGAAAATATTGAGACTGTGATAACTATAAAATGTGAGAAAATTATTGAAAGACTATGATAAATAAGAAAAAATGGGAAATTATTGAGACTGGCATAAAAAAAAGTTAGAAAATTACTGAAAGTCTGCGGTAAATAAAACAAAATGTGAGAAAAATATTGAAAGAAAGACTGTAGTAAATAAAGAAAAATTTAAAATATAGGCATGAAGAATTTAATGGTCACAAATAATAGGAGTGAAAATTATCATAGAGAAAGAAAATTTGAAATAAGTAAAAAACAGAAATATATATATATATATATATATATATATATATATATATATATATATATATATATATATATATATATATATATATATATATATATATATATATATAAACGAGTATACACAAGAAAGGGTGAAAAAATTATATATTTTGCAGTTTCTACCCAGTATAATGATTGATGGTTATTTAAGAACAAGAAAAGATGTCCCAGAGTGGTTAGTGTTGAAGAAAGGTGTTCTAAATAGCAGGGAAAAGGTTAAGGTATTGATTTAATGACCACACACCCACCACTCCTTAACCCTTCAAAACTGACACACATTTTTACCTTGAGTTTTGGGTATGATTAGACGATTATATTTGTATTAAGAAAGGTCCATGGAAGCCAGAAGATTAATGGCCAGTCTTTACTATTTTAATCCCAACAAATGTTTCTGAAGCTCTATAAAATCGTCAAAATAGTAACCACAATGAATATGGAAACGTGCACTTGTACTCAAGATTAAACATGTGCTGTGTGTGTGGTTACCGTAAACAGGTATAAGAATATTGTTCATGTGCCCCTATGGACATCATTGCTTTAAATAAGGTGTTTTTATTACTGCAATTACAGAAACTTAATAACATATGAGGTGTTTTTATGTTTTTTTTTATATGCAAGAGGGTCACCGATAAAGGGTAACAAAATTATGAGGAAAAAAAAAGTGGTTAATTTGAATCATGTTCACGATTATGCATGAAAATAGAAATATATTAGAGCTACTTATGAGGAAAAAGAAAGTGGTCAAGTTAAATCATGTTTACGATTCTGCATGGAAATGGAAATATATTAGAGATACAATAACCTTTGCAATAAACTAAGACCAATGAACATAATTATATAAGTAAATTTCCAAACACATTCAAATTACTTAAACCTTATTACAAATTCACGAAGCAACTTACACTCGTACGGCGGATACACTTCAGGTTCTTGCTCCTCCTCAGCTGTAAACAAAAAAAATATAAATCAACAACCGTCCATTCATTAATTACCAGTGTCCACAAAGATGCAGGTTAAAATCACAAATAATAAATCTTCTATAGGATTCATATTAACCCCTTCAATACTGAGACTCATTTCTATCTTGAGATTTGTGTACGATTAGACCATGTTACTGATATTAAGAAAGGTTTATGGAGGGGCAGAAGATTAATGGCCAGTTATCACTACTCTAATCCCCCACATGAGTTTCTGAAGCTGTTTAAAATAATCAAATAGTAAGCAGAATGAATATGAAAACGCGTCATGGTACTGAAGGGTTAAGTCTAGTCATAGTAATGCACAACAGGAATACTGATTTCTAGGCTTGAAAATATCCTATGTACTTGTGGATATCATTTAAGTAAAGTCTTCTTTCACTCAAAATTTGGAACAGTCACCCTTATCAAAGTGAATATGTACCATAGTACGTGGTAAGACTTCTACATGACTGGGCTCTTCATAGTGTTGAATGATTATATTTAACCCCTTCAACAGAGAAAACCATTTTTACCAAGAGTTTTCGTTACGATTAGACGATTCTATTTGTATTAGGAAGGATCTATGGAAGCCAAAAGATAAACGGCCAGAGTCTTTACTATTTCAATCCCCAAATAGGTTTCTGATGCTGTATAAAATCACCAACTAGTGACCAGAATGAATATGAAAACACGGCACGGTACTGAAGGGATTAAATCTCTCCATTACACAGAGAAAACCCTCAACATTAAGCCAATAATATTTCAAACAGACACAGCCACGTGTATAGAACTGCCACATATATACAGGACTGCCACGTGTAGAACTAATGACTTCTTGTAACTTTCTCTTATGTTCCTGCGTTCTGAGTGTTACAAATGAACTCTTACGAAACGAAATAAAAAAATAAAAAAAAAAAAAACACTAACAGGGGTGAACATGTAGGCCTAATAGTTCTTACAGCTTACGGTATTTCATGTGCCTGTGTATTGAATGTTACAAGTGAACTCTTAACAAACGAGATACGAAAAACTAGCAGGGGTGAACAGCCTCTCGTGCGGATCTGAGGTGCAGGGAAATCTGGGATGTGCCTCGCTTTCTCCCCAGTGACGTGCAGCAATACACCTCATCCGTCCACTTCACCTCCACCTTTATCTGTTTATTACCCACCTCCTGTCACCTGAGGGTTTACTTTACGGCCAGGCACGACAGGTAACACTAGAACCATCACGCTAGGTAACACAGGTGCCGTTATGGTCAGGTTGCTGTGGCTGTTAATGATAGTGGTGGTGGTGATGGTGGTGGTGGTCAGTGCAGCGTAAAACAATAAGGAACCAGCTCGTGCAAGTCACCGAAATGAGAATGGTGTGAATGTTTGCACCTCACCTCAACAGTCACCTCTTCCTCCCTCCCTTCCTCCCCCCTACCCTCTCTCCCTCCTTCCCTCCCGTGCTAGCTTTCTCTCTCTCCTCTCCGCCTTCCCCTCACTCCTCCGGTATACTCCTCGTTCTAGTTTTCCGGATTATACTTGTGTCTCATTCTTCTTTTTTATGTAATTGGCCAGTTTTTGTGTGTTTTAATTCAGTTTAGTACGTTATTTATTGATTTCTGTGGTTTCTTGTGTATGTATCTGGTTCGGTAGCTTGTTGAGTGGATGGCTACCTGGCTCTCTCTCTATCTCTATCTCTTTCTCTATCTTTGTTCTCTCTGCAGTTATTCTCAGTCCATCACAACCACCATCACCACTTACTTATCATGTTATCTGTTGGTTTCTGTGATTTCTTATATACGTATCTGGTTTGGTAGCTTGTTGACTGGATGGCTACCTGGCTCTCTCTCCATCTCTATCTCTATCTCTCTCTGCGTCCTCACTGCAGTTATTCTCAGCCCATCACAACCACCATCATTTACTATGTTTTCTGTTGATTTCTGTGGTTTCTCATGTGTGTATCTGGTTCGGTAGCTTGTTGAGTGACTGATTGCTTGGCTCTCTCCATCTCTATCTCTTTCTCCGTCCTCACTGCAATTATTCTTAGCCCATCACAACCACCATCACTACTTGCACCATCACCGTCACGCACTATTCTCTCCCCTCCAAAATGTCACCATCACTCATCATAAAAGCCATCATAGCAGTCACCAAGCAGCACACCAGGTACTTACCATCGCTATTATATCAACACTACTCAACTGCCTATTTGGAATCACGAGGAGGGATTTTGTAGGAAGTTATAAAGGTATCAGATGACATTACATAATAACAACTATTACAAGATTGGTTTGGTCATTACTAAGCTGCTATTAATCAAAACTTTGGATCATTAACTAAGTATCGTTATATTTAAGTATCATTAAGCCTTTCCAGATTGTTTTTTAAGTAGACATATTATTATGAAGTCATTAGGAGTTAGATTTATCTGTAAATTATGAACAATATGTCTAATTTTACCCTATCCTGCTTACCAGATGCCACTAAACAGTCAAAACTGCTACAAACACGGTATTTTAAACACCATTGCAACAAAAACCCTCAGTAGTGGGAGACATCTTTACTTTGAGATTTGTGTACGAGTAGACATTTTATTGATATTAGGATGGGTCTATGGAGGTCAGAAGATTAATGGCCACAGTTTTCACTACTCTAATCCTCCGAAGTCGTATAAAATCATGAAGTAGTTAGCAGAATGAATATGGAAATGCGTCATGGTACTCAAGGGGCTAAGAAAAGAAAAGAATATCAAAGCATCCCGGTCTTATTACCTGAGGAAAAAACTTATGATCAATTTTATAACACCAACTAAAGGCAAGAGACCGAGGAATAGCTTAAGGATCTCCACAATGAATAAATGCCAAGAATGCGGTGCGTGACTTGAACCATCTCTCATCATGCAATTGTTATGCGCTTTTCACTCCACTGTCGAGACGGAGAATGTATCATAAAACATACTACACTTTGAAATGCATAATTCACTGTATTGAATTCTCTCTCTCTCTCTCTCTCTCTCTCTCTCTCTCTCTCTCTCTCTCTCTCTCTGGTATACGTACATTCAAGGACTAAGAAGGGATTCCCGTCATCACAGCAAACATAGTCGCCACTGACGGGGTTCTTGCAGTAGAATTTACAAGCGGAGGCTCTCCCCACCACCGCCACCACCAGCAGGAGAATCTCGCACCGCATCTTGACTTCTGCAGGAAAAAAGAAAAAGTATTAGTAAAAGTACAACGGGAGAAATTGGAGGATTATGGATGGGTTCGGTTTTTTTCGCGGTGTGTGTGTGTGTGTGTGTGTGTGTGTGTGTGTGTGTGTGTGTGTGTGTGTGTGTGTGTGTGTGTGTGTGTGTGTGTGTGTGTGTGTGTGTGTGTGCAGCGGTATGTGACTACACGTGCGTATAACTAACTCTCTCTTCGTGTGTGTGTGTGTGTGTGTGTGTGTGTGTGTGTGTGTGTGTGTGTGTGTGTGTGTGTGTGTGTGTGTGTGTGTGTGTGTGTGTGTGTGTGTGTGTGTGTGTGTGTGTGTGTGTGTGTGTGTGTGTGTGTGTGTGTGTGTGTGTGTGTGTGTGTGTGTGATCTCCTTGTTTTGATACAATTATAAGCAACACGAGCTAGAACAAGAACAGGAAGTGGGAAAGAGGACGAGGTAATTTTGATAGCGGCTGTTGCGGTTGCAATTGAAACAGTTATAACGGCAGTACGTGTAGTAGTAGTAGTAGTAGTAGTAGTAGTAGTAGTAGTAGTAGTAGTAGTAGTAGTAGTAGTAGTAGTAGTAGTAGTAGTAGTAGTAGTTTTAGTAGCAGTAGCAGTATTAATAATAATAGTAACCATAAAAACAACAGCAATAATGGTGACAGTACGAACAGTAGAAAAATAACAATAACAAGGAAATAAATAACACTAGCAGCAATAACAGCATCACCAGTAGCATTCTCTTCCTTTATATTAGAGTACCCCATCACAAACACTCTCATAAAAACTAACAAATCTCACACTTGTACTTTCTTTCCTTTCCTTTGTGGCAGCGGCAGTGACGGTGGCGGTGATGGGTGAGGTTAGCAAATGAGGAAGTGAAGGAGACAGCCAGACAGCTTGTGGATGCCTGCTTGGTCGCTGGTTGGGTAATGAATCTGTCATAAGGCCTTGCATGAGAGCACAATGTCATAAAAGGCTGCCCTTCCGCCGCCACTCGCTAGATTTATGGAACAATGCATCACGAGGCGGCCACCTTATGCCACGCCACACCAACACCTGCTCCCTCGCAATGCCTCGCCGAAACTCCCTCCTACTCCTCCTATTCTCCTATTTCCTTATCCTCGTCCAATTGTTTACTTTTCTTATTTACTCTTGTTTTCTATCTAATTCTTATTTTCTTTGTATTTTTCTTCATCTTTTTATCTTTATCTAGTTCGTTGTTCTCGTCCTTTTCACTTTCTAGTTATTATTTTTTTCTCTTTTCTTCATATCGTCATTGTTCTATCTTATTTTCTTCCTCTTTTTACATCTACTTATCTATTTCTTCTCCCTTTTCATTCTTCTTTTCTCTCCTCTCCATCTTCTTCGTCATCCTCTCCCAGTCTGGTCTCTCTTCACATATACATTTCCCCTTCAATAATTCAGCCACAGATCGGATACCTGAAATAATTGATACCATTCCGATTTAGACCCAAGTGATACAAATCAACACGAAGAATACAAGACAACACCTTCCCGCCAAATATAGGAGTGACAATGTAGCGTATGTTATCCAGGCTAGAGGAAGTGTTAGTTAATAGCATTGTAATATGACGACTTACTTCCTTTCCAGAGCAGTGTTACATAAGCGAAACAAACAATAAGGCATGTATGAAGGGTCACTCCAGCATAATAATACACAAGTACGCCCTCATTTCCTGTGGTGATGGGAGAGTCAAGGCCATTTAAATCCCCACTCGAGCCTTGGGTTAATAAGATACCAGACTCGCACCTCCTGAAGTGTTTTGAGAGGTTCTAGCAGACGGAGGCTTCTAATGGACAGTCTCTCAGTCTCTCAAACTATGATGCCCAAAAGAGATATACTTTATACGTTACTTCACAGCATCTTCCAGCACTAACTCACCTCGTACTCACAAACACAATGGCTAACATAATACTTAGTAACACCTTTCATTGACAATACATATTAATTTCTCACCACATCATATCAAAAAGTCATGCCATTCTATACTACGAACACACTACGTAGCATTTTTGTACACCAGCCCACCGTACACACAGAGGTTCCTATCAGACGAGTGCCTCTCCTGGATAACTTACCCCTATCAATTTCTCATGATATCCCAAAACCACCTGCAACTTTACACCACAAACGAACACACACATAACATCTTTCCACATGAACTCGTAGACACACTCAAACTCTCCGTGCAAAAGTTAACTTCTCCCTGTGCCGAAGTGCAAAGCCTGGCACCAAAACAACATACGCGCCGCTACCACTTGGCACTTTCAAACGGCGCTTTCCCGACAACACCCGTAGAGGCAGTTTTACCGGTAGAAGGGAGGGAAAGTTCTCAGCAATCTCGCGTAACGTTAGTCGTACATTCCAGCGCCTGCGTGTCGTGATGTGGGCAGTAAAGAGAGAGCCAGGGAAGGGGAGGGTACAGTGTAGAATGACAAGGGAAGGAGGAAGGAAAGGGAAGTGAAGGGGAGTGTTAGAGAGAAGAGAAGTACATGAAAGGGAAGAAAACGTAGAGACGGTAAAGCATAAAAGAATTAGCTAAGATAAAAATGAGTTGCGAAAGAGAACTGGAATAAATGAATGGAGTGCATGATAAGGCAGATATAGAAAGCATGGGATGACGAAAATAAAAAGTGCAATAAAGATTGAAGAATGAGATGGAGAAGATGAGAAGATGACCAAAGGCTAAATGTGATAGAAGGAAGAGTTATAATAATGGCAGATGGCAAAGCGAGAAAGAGTGATGATAGAGAAAAGAGAGAGAGCTAACTAGAGAGACGATTGTGGTAAAGGGGGAATGGGAAGGCTGACGAGTGTGGTAGGAGGGAAGGCTGTGAGTGGTAATAGCTGAGAGGGGAAAGGTGATAGGAGTAGCAAGTGAGAGAATACGTAGAGAGAGAAGGGTATGAGGAATGACAAAGGAGGAGCAGTAGGAGCAAGAGGAGGAAGAGGAGGAGTTACCAGAAGCAGAATGATAAAGGAAAGAGAAATGAAAAAAAATAAAGATGGAAGCCGGAGATCACACAGGCAGTGGGTGACAATATAATTTTTAACCTTTTTTCCCACTTTGCCGACTTCCACCCGATCGACTTTTCACGGAAGTTAATTAGTACATTTCACAGAATCAATAGTATTTTATCCACAAGCGAGACGAAAAGTGCAAACTTCATCCCAGCGACAAGACGACGTATAAACTAAGAACGAAAAGGCTCTGACTCTTTTGATACTTATAAATGCGGAAACACACGTCGCCGTTGTCAAAAGTGCAAATGAAAATGAATACACTGAGAGGCTGCGTCATAACCATTGCAACACCTAATCAACGAAGACGAGGAGGAGGAGGAGGAGGAGGAGGGAGGAGTGTGACACGAAAGAAAATAAGGAACGGGAACACAAAGAGGAGAAAAATGAATAAGAAACTGATGACAAAGACGATGAAGACGATGCAGAAAAGAAAGACGCCTTGGATGGCAAAGAAAATTAGGAAGAGAACTCTAAGAAAACGAAGATAATAGGGAGAATGAGACAGAACAAGATGAGAACTACTAGAACGAAAGATGCCATGGATGAATATGATGGTAGAGAGAGAGAGAGAGAGAGAGATGGCAAAGAAAATGAGGAAGAGGTCGCTAAGAGAATATAAATGATAATTGGCAGAATGAGACAGAACCTGATGAAGAGGAGAACTATTAGAACGATGAAGAGATGGAGAAGTGAAGAAGCATGAGAAGAAAGGCAGTGAGAATAAAAAAAAAAATGATAAGGAGGATAAAAATTAACAGGACGTGGAAGAAAAAGATGAGAGAGAGAGAGAGAGAGAGAGAGAGAGAGAGAGAGAGAGAGAGAGAGAGAGAGAGAGAGAGAGAGAGAGAGAGAGAGAGAGAGAGAGAGAGAGAGAGAGAGAGAGAGAGAGAGAGAGAGAGAGAGAGAGAGAGAGAGAGAGAGAGAGAGAGACCCATAACACTCACTTAACCCACTCCCCACCCCCTTTAAATAATAGAATGGGCGGGGCTAAAGGTTAAACAGTACCTCTCTAAATTCTCTCTCTCCCGCTACTTGTAATCGCTTCATTACCATTAATAGTCTCATCTGAGGCTGGCGATCATCTTCCCCTCGGGGTTAAACATTGAGTCCCGGAAAAGGTCAAGCCAAATGACCAATTACTGGGCCAGAGCGCCTCCCAGTCACCCACCCGAGGACATTCTTATCACGGCCACGATGTAGTATTCAGTTCCCGGGATGAGCCACTTTCCTTTCCTCTGATTGCTGCTATCATCGCTCGCTGCTACCTCAGTCACCGCCACTTATTTCTACTCTTGCTACGATTTGCTTGATGGGTTAAAGAATTGGTACGCATGAATATCAAACGTTGGATAATGAAATGGTCCGTCTTTCTATTATCTACTGTCTTGACATGCTATATTATGACTTCCGAGTGTACATTACTTAAAGCTTACCTGTCGCACGAAAAGATTAGAGTACATGATAAAGGTAAAATTTCAGTGACATTCATCTTTTTGCTTATCTTTACATTATCTTATCAATGTTCATTCAATTAATTCATATTTTCACTCTAATACGACTTGACATATGGAAAAGTAAACGTATTGCATGGTGATGAAAAAAAAAAAGTAATTACAGGAGTGAAAATATTGCGCACTATACTCCACGTAGGTTAACCCTTTCACTGCGACACGAAACAATTAGCAACCCGAGAAGCAATGCGTAAAGTCTTTATTAGCATCTACATGAAAGTTAACGATTAAAAAACATACATTTTACATTTTTTCTACAGATTAAGGATTGGATGTGGCTGTAGAACAAGTAAAGCTGTCTCAGAGCTATTGGTAATGAAGGGAAGGTGCATCAAGTGCCAGACAAAAGGTTAATGAAAGTTGGCCAACACTCAGCACACCACCCTGGCCTACCTCGCGTCCCTAGAGATCCTTCCGCCTCGACGATCGTCCAGGGAGTGACTTGTCTGGCCACTCCCGCCTTTTTATACCTTCTGGCCCAACGGGGAGCAGCCGGGGAAATCTGGCGGTAATGTTTCCACACGTGCATTATTACATAGCGTTTTAAGACCTGTGCACTCTACATACTTGCGTGATAGTGTCGTTGAAATGTTACGTTTTCTTAGCAATGCAGTTGATGGCTTTCGTTTTCGTTCTCCGCCTTAAGTAAAGCCACTGAGAAGTTTCTTGCGCGCGTTACTTGTGGTTCCTCGCTGTTCCTTAGTGGAATGGGAGCGATGGAAGAGCGTTGCATTGTCTCTCCACAAACCGTTAAAGTGGCCGTTGAACCCGCACGTCGAGGTGAAAAGCAATGCGGTTAAGACAAACAGATCATGTACATTGGCGGTCAACTTCTTGCAGTGACCCAGAACGTCTTGACACACTCACCTAAACAAGTCTTCATCTTATATTCAAGTCAGGTGATACATGTTCTTCAGATGATATTCAATCCTGCAATAAAAACCAAACATTTCCTGCTATATTTCACCCTTTATCATCGCGTCCATTAACCTCTTCAATACAGCGCATTTTCCTATTCATCTGGTTACTATATGGTGATTTTATACAGCTTCAGGAACTTAGGTAGTGATTAAAATAGTGAAGACTGACCATCAATCTTTTGACCTCCACAGACCCTTCCTAATGTTAATAAAATCATCCAATCATA
Source organism: Portunus trituberculatus (assembly GCF_017591435.1). Classification (NCBI taxonomy): domain Eukaryota; kingdom Metazoa; phylum Arthropoda; class Malacostraca; order Decapoda; family Portunidae; genus Portunus; species Portunus trituberculatus. The sequence continues at coordinate 2,066,617 of NC_059283.1, read as the reverse complement.
CTACAAACTCAAGGTAGAAATGCGTTCCATTACTTAAGGGGTAAAAAGAAACGCAACATTAGAAAAATTGTAATAAAGATTCAATGTCCCTATACATATTCGATACAGTAGCTTCCTGGTCTAAAAAACAACAATTATGCACTACGACACACTTCCCGTCAGGTTATAGCGTGCATTTAAGTGACACAATGAGGAGAAAAGTAGAAAAAAAACTATGAACTCCACAATGAACTGTCGTAAAAAAATACATATGTCAAAAAAAGACAAAAGCACCACATACAATATAATATCTACAAAAACTAAGATGTATTTACGAAACACACACAAAACTAAAAGACTAAACACGTATCAAAGAAAACAATAAACTAACAAAAAATGGAGGAAAAAAGAAAAAAGTTCCACAAAACACAAAAATAAGCAAATAACCCAAAATAACAGTCTCCACATGTTAACCCCTTCAGTACCATAACACGTTTTCATATTTAGTGATTTTATACAGATTCAGAAACTCATGTGTGGGATTAAAACAGTGAAGGCTCTGGCCATTAATCTCCTGTCCTCCATAGACCCTTCCTGACGTCAAAAAAATCATCTAATCACACCGAAAACTCAAGTAAAAATGCGTCACACTAATGAACAGGTTAACACTCCCTGCAGTATTGAAACCACGTATGTACACAGCTACGGTACTTTTCATAACACCAGCAATAGACATCATTAGCCCCACGAGTGCAGCGGTATTGAGGCTTATCCTGCATAGTTCCTCCCATTGTGGCGCAGGTGAGGCATCGTGCTGTAGGCCCAGGATATCCTGTACGCGACAAAAAGTGTGAAAAAGAATGAATTATAATCGTAGGAATTGAAAAGGTGGACAGGGCGTGTATGGTTCCAAGTGACATGGGGACATAAGCACACGCCCTTTGGTACTCCCTACAGCTCCCTTAATTCTTTCCCTAATTTGGTGACGGAGTTGGTAAAATGTGATTATGAAATGTAGGGCAGGTAGAGAAAGGTAAGGTAAAGGTAGGAAAGGAGGGAGGGAAGTTATTGGTGATGGGAAAGATAAGCACACAAGGGATGGGAGAAGGGGAGGGGAAGGGAAATGGGAGGTAAGTAAGCAGGTAGGTTTGTGTGGATACCTCCTCCTCGTAGGTATAGAGAGAGAGAGAGAGAGAGAGAGAGAGAGAGAGAGAGAGAGAGAGAGAGAGAGAGAGAGAGAGAGAGAGAGAGAGAGAGAGAGAGAGAGAGAGAGAGAGAGAGAGAGAGAGAGAGAGAGAGAGAGAGAGAGAGAGAGAGAGAGAGAGAGAGAGAGAGAGAGAGAGAGAGAGAGAGAGAGAGAGAGTGTGTGTGTGTGTGTGTGTGTGTGAGAGAGAGAGAGAGAGAGAGAGTGTGAGTGTGTGTGTGTGTGTGTGTGTGTGTGTGTGTGTGTGTGTGTGTGTGTGTGTGTGTGTGTGTGTGTGTGTGTGTGTGTGTGTGTGTGTGTGTGTGTGTGTGTGTGTGTGTGTGTGTGTGTGTGTGTGTGTGTGTGTGTGTGTGTGTGTGTGTGTGTGTGTGTGTGTGTGTGTGTGTGTGTGTGTGTGTGTGCGTGTGTCCTCACAAATATGAACCAAAAAACATACATCGAACCTACAAAAAACAAGTATTTACTCTATATCAAAACACAAATCGCATCAAAACAACAACACATAAAGAAAACAACATCAACAAGAACACCCAAAAACGCCTTTCAAATTTCATCACCACCACGAGTCACAAAACCCAATGAACAACAAACAGGGACACTCAACACCAAACTTTACCTTGATGTCTATTTACAGGAGCATCGAAGTCTCTTTCTCCCAGGGGAGCAGAAGAATGAACCCCTGGGGACCTCAACTACACAGCAAGACCTTTCCTCATTACCTCTACCCTTATAAAGACAAAGAATTCTCACTATAAGGAACACACCAATAATCTTTCCATCTCGTATCAAATGGCTAAGAAAAAGAAAAAAATGAAAAAAAAAAAAGTGAGCGGGTATTTATGGGGTTTGTGTTAATTAGTCATATATGGTTACCTGAAAAATTATCTTATTTTTGACCAGGTGAGGAGAACAGGTATGCTTTTTCACTCCCATTTAGGACAGAGAAAGTGGCGGGTACATGAACTGACCCGTGAGGTTTTGTTAGAGAGAGAGAGAGAGAGAGAGAGAGAGAGAGAGAGAGAGAGAGAGAGAGAGAATTATCCACCATATAATACGTAGCAATTCATATAGAATGTAGTTACTATTTTCTCTCGTTCGGTTTCCTCAGCTACCAATGACTTTCTCTCTCTCTCTCTCTCTCTCTCTCTCTCTCTCTCTCTCTCTCTCTCTCTCTCTCTCTCTCTCTACTACTACTACTACTACTACTACTACTACTACTACTGCTACTACTACTACTGCTGCTACTCCTATTACTACTATCACTACCATTACTACTGCTATCACTACTACTACTACTACTACTACTACAACTATTTACATTATTGCAGAGTCTTGCCAGTGTCTCGTTACTTGAAAATCACTAATGTTTTTCTTTCCTTTGTAATGATAGTGAGGTGATGTTGCAATACGACGAGAAACTAGAAGAAAAAATGTAAAAAAAACAGACTGAAAGAAAAATATATCTGGGTTTATGTCACAACTTCATCCTTGCCTGATTTCTTTTTTTTTATAGACTAACCTTACAAGTGTACTCTTCGTTGATTAGTCAGGAAAGAACAGAGCAGTGAAGCATGTGGATAATGAAGCGAGAGTGAAGCATCGTAATAACTGGTAAGGCTGCAGACGAAGCGTGAAAGCGAAGTGAAGCTCGCAGCGAGGATAGGGAACGAGTGACACGGGAAATACACGTTCGTAACTTGAAATATACTTGGACGAGAAATAAATAGATAAACAAAGATAAATTAACATACAAAATAAATAAAACCAAATTAGAATGAGGTATATAAGAAAAGTTAACAAATAAATGATGAATTGATAGATAGACGGATAAATGATAATAACAAAAACAACAATAACAACAAAAAAACGATGATATATAAATAAATGAATAAAGAAACAAGTTATGATGGCAGGGAATTTTGTGCCCCTACAGTGTCTACTCTCTCAATGTGAACAAAAAATGAGAGAGAGAGAGAGAGAGAGAGAGAGAGAGAGAGAGAGAGAGAGAGAGAGAGAGAGAGAGAGAGAGAGAGAGAGAGAGAGAGAGAGAGAGAGAGAGAGAGAGAGAGAGAGAGAGAGAGAGAGAGAGAGAGAGAGAGAGAGAGAGAGAGAGAGAGAGAGAGAGAGAGAGAGAGAGAGAACAAAGATACCATTTATCTATTTATTATCACATTTGCTACAAAGACAAAAGTAGAATTGGCGCGCACAAAATAATAAATTAATCCAGTTTTCTAAAGGTGATTTTTATTGACCTTTGAATTGAATTGTTGCTTCTCTGCCTCTAAATCAAATAATTTCTCTTATATTTCGCTGTAAAATCCATGAAAGAGAGAGAGAGAGAGAGAGAGAGAGAGAGAGAGAGAGAGAGAGAGAGAGATAAACACTATCAAGCATAACATAACACAAAATAAAGAAGAATGTGCACTTTACTATTATCCTATCCGGGACAAAAAACATGAAAAAAAAAAAAAATGAAAATGCCACAAAGAAAATATCGAATAAATTTTAGTGACTAGATTTTGGACAGAAACTACATCGCACACAGGGAAATAAGAAATACACTCCTTATTTTACCGCCACATTCACATACGAGACGATAAAACGCAAACCTTTACTCCACGATCCATCACGAGATCGCTTTACAATCACCAGACAAACTCGAGGCACGTCAGTTTGCAAGGGTATTGTAAACAAATAAACGTCCGCTGCACATCCATTACACAATTACGGTGAGTGGTGTGCATGGCCGTGTCTCGTCATGCCTGGGCGCCGTCTCACCTCAGATCGATGGCGCAGTTCCCGCAAGGCACAAGGAGCAAGGAGCAAGGTGAGAGAGAGAGAGAGAGAGAGAGAGAGAGAGAGAGAGAGAGAGAGAGAGAGAGAGAGAGAGAGAGAGAGAGAGAGAGAGAGAGAGAGAGAGAGAGAGAGAGAGAGAGAGAGAGAGAGAGAGAGAAAGGGGGAGAGGGGGAAAGATGTAGAGAAGGAGAGGAAGAGTAGATCGCCGCCTGACGCTTCTCCGTGTGTTTCTGCAATTCTGATCCATCGTCGTGATTCACTGTGTTTCTAGTGCTTCACCTCGCGGCGTTGAAGGTTCAGCGCTAAATGTTTCAACACACACACACACACACACGCACACCTTGTTATATTCGCTATGCATCGTTTATTAAACCCGGGCAATTCCAGATGTTAACTCTCTCTCGGTGGGAAAGAATGAGAAACGAAAGCTGGGCAGTGCGAGGCAATGGTGCAGTGCGAACAGTGGCGAGTCTGGGACGGTGAGGTGAAAGGTGTGCACGAGGATAGGCAGGTGAGGCAAGTAAGGAAGGTAAGTTGTCTTCAGGCGAGGCAGAAAAGAAAAAGACAAAATGAAAAGAGAGAAAAGTAAGTGAAAGGTGAGGAAGTTGACTTTTATCTTTACTAATCACGATATGACGTACCTGGCGGTCACACCTGAAGCCCGGAGAAGATCACACCTGTACTAGAAGGATCGGTGGCTTTTCCTGTTGCCTCTGATAAACTGAAAGAAAATAACAGAAAACAAAATAAAGAAAAGTCCCTCGTGAAACTTAATAATGTTCATGTGTCTTTGAATAATGAGGCAAATAGCTACTACTACATGAACATGGATTAAAGACAATAAAATAAATTAATATAGTTCATAATGTAGATTAGAATTGTCACTTTAACCCCTTCAATACTGGGAAACATTTTTATCTTGAGATTTGTGCAGGAATAGACGATTTTATTAACATCAAGAAGGGTCTATGGAAGTCAGAAGATTAATTACCACAGTCTTCACTATTTCAAACCCAGACACGAGTTCCTGAAGCTGTATAAAATCACCAAATCGTAACTAGAATGAATATGGAAACGCGTCATGGTACTAAAGGGGTTGAAAATCGGATATATACAAGTATGAACAGCAATCCATCAAACATGACTCTTCAGTATGTAGTGGTAAGGTTGGTTTTATATATTTTACAACTAAAGCCAAGCCTCAACATTCCACTGTCAGCCTTAGCACTATATTACTGCAAAATTTTTCCTTATTAACCCGTTCAGTACTATGACGCGTTTTCATATTCATTCCGCTTACTATTTGGCGATATTATACAGATTCAGATACTTATGTGGGAATCAAGATAGTGAAGACTGGCCGTTAATCTTCTGACCTCCATAGACCCTTCCTAATGTTAATAAAATGGTCTAATCATACACAAATCTCAAGGTAAAAATGTGTTCCAGTACTGAAGGGGGTTAAAAATAGAGAAGACTGTGGCAATTAATTTTCTGACCGCTAATCATACCCAAAAATCATAGTAAGAAGGGGTCCCAGTGCTGAAGGAATTAACTATTGTATTAAATCATATCATATAACTCCTCTCAGCGTACTTCACTGCACATCAGAATACATCAATATACAAAAGAGTCTGTCAGCAGAATGTATACAGAGAATTCTTTACCTGGGCAAGTCCTTATACACGGTTTATGGAATATATACGACGAGTTCTTTACCTCCCGCGTCACTATACAAGGTTTGTTAGCAGGACGTGTACCTAGAATTCTTTACCTGAACGCGTCACTACACACAGTTTGTTAGAACATATACGGGGAATTCTTTACCTGATACGTGAGGGGAAATGTTACTTGATACATAGAGGGAAATAATTCATACATGTATATTAAAGTTCCCTTATTCTTACTTGAGTATACAAGGGATTTTTTTTTCCATTTCCTGATATACAGAGAAATGAATACTTACCTAATTATACACAAAAAATAATTAATTAAAGATATGTAGGAAAAAAGTGCTAAAAATACACTTATCAATATACATGAGGTTTTCATTTCCTGATGTATACTTAAAAAAAATTGAAAAAAATGTATCTCTTCTTAATAAACGAAATAAAAATGTCAATTCATCATACCAACAGAAGAAGTCTTACCTAATCCTGCACTGGGAACGTTATCTTCAATAGAGAAAATAACAGAAACGAAAAAACTAAACAATATATAAGAAAACAAACAACATACACCACCACCACCACTACCACCACCACAACACTGGACACAAGCACAATAACCTCGCCTGACCTGACCTGCCGCGGGGGAATAAGCGCGGGGACACGTCTGATACAAGTACAGGACCACTCTCCGGTTCTTCCCCGATTATCTGAATTAAATCTAAATAGCCTCCGTGCACGCGTAGATTTTCATACATCTTACACTGGCGAGAACGAAGCACGTTTTCTATAATGAAGTGACACTGCGCTGCGAAAAAGAGAGAAAACGGGAACTGCTTAAATTACACGAAATAAATTACTAATATAACGAACCCCACGAATATAACTAATAAATTTTCTCTGTCTGAAGATCAAAAGATAAAGGAGAAAATGAAACAAAACAAGGAGAGAGGATACAATGGAGAGAACAGAGGAAGGGAGGAGGAGAGAGAAGAGGAAGAGAGGAAAGAGGGGAGAGAAGGAATGGAGGGAAGAAGGCTTGGAGGCAGGACATGGAGGTAAGATATTCCTCCCTCAAGGATTCTATTTCTACCTGGGTTAAAGAACGTGTCGGGAGGAAGGGAGGTAGATATATATGGAGAGAGAGAGAGAGAGAGAGAGAGAGAGAGAGAGAGAGAGAGAGAGAGAGAGAGAGAGAGAGAGAGAGAGAGAGAGAGAGAGAGAGAGAGAGAGAGAGAGAGAGAGAGAGAGAGAGAGAATGCACATAACAGCAATTTTATTTCGCCAACTAGAATATACTAAGCAATCACCTGAACAATATACAAACATACGAAGAAAAAAGAAAAATAAGAAAAACTGAAGAATAAAAAGGTTCAAACTGAGACAAAAAAGAATTATAACAGTGAAAGTGAGAGAAGGAACCATATTTACGACCGTGTGTGTGTGTGTGTGTGTGTGTGTGTGTGTGTGTGTGTGTGTGTGTTTACTGAGGTCTGTCTCGCACGTGGAAGATCAGACCTTCATTTGACAAGAGAACCAATTAGCCCAGGTTGTGGCGTCCCCTCCAGCTGATGTTTTGTCCAGCCCAGATGCCGAGAGAGGGGCAATGGCCTTGTTATCCTCTCGCCGCTTGTTAGCTGCATAGAAAACTTGCTGCTGTAAAATAAGAGTGAGTGGCTTTACAGAGGACTCGCTGATGTGTAGAGTGATCCTTTCACGCCACCTACGTGCGTATGTACCTCACTGTCGCTCCTCCTCCTACTACTCCTCCTCCTCCTCCTGCTTCTACTTCTACTCCTCCTCTTACTCCACTTCTACTCCTCCTGTGATGCGTTTTTTCTTTTCCTCTTCCGTTCCACTTCTACCAGTTCTTGTCACTGTCGTTCTTTCTCCTCCTTCTCCTCCTCCTTCTCCTTCTACTCCTCCTCTTACTCCTACTCCTCTTATACTCATCCTGTACTCCTTTTTTCCTCTTCCTTTCCTCTTCTAGTTCGTGTCACTGTCGCTATTCCTCCTCCTTCTCCTCCTCCTCCTACTTCTACTCCTCCTCTTTCTCCTTCTCCTACTTCTACTTCTACTCCTGTTACTCTTACTCCACTTTTACTCCTCCTGTGATCCGGTTTTTTTTTTTTTTCCTCTTCCGTTCCACTTCTACCAGTTCTTGTCACTGTCGCTCTTCCTCCTTCTACTCCTCCTAATATTTCTACTTCTCCTCTTACTCCTACTCCTCCTCCCCTTCTACTCTTCCTGTACTCCTACTTATTTTTTCGCTTCCTTTCCCCCCCTCTCTCCTACTTCTTGTCACTGTCTCTCTCTTACTCCTCCTCCTTCTTCTACTCCTAGTTCTAGTCATCTCTTTTTTTCTTCTTTATTTCTTGACCTTTCATCATATTCTTGTTTTTCCAATATATTGTCATTAGTTATTTATGTGTTTCTTTGCTTTTTTCTTATCTCTTGTCACACCTGTTCTTCTATTTTTCTAGTTCTCTTCTTTCCCATCTTCTATCCCTCGTGTTCTTTTCCTATTTTTCTATTCTTTCCTTTTTTCCATTTTCCTTTTTGTGTTTTGCCTTCTTTCATGGTTGGTTCTTTTGGTCGTTATCTATTTCTTCATTTCCTCAACTCGTCTTTTTCTTCTTCTTCCTCTTCTTCTTCTTCTTCTTTCTTTTCTTCTTTTTGCTTCTTTTTCTCTTCCTCTTCCTCTTTTTTTCCTCTTTCCTATCCTTTTCTTCTTGTTCTTGTTCTTCATCTTGTTATTATTATTATTATTAATTATTATACCTCCTCCTCCTCCTCCTCCTCCTCCTCCTCCTCCTCCTCCTCCTCCTCCTCCTCCTCTTCCTCTTCCTCTTCCTCCTTACTACAACTATAGGTGTTATATTTTATCATGCCATTGTACGTCGCTCGAATAATCCTACACAATAATTTTTTTTTATATATTTTTTGCTACGTGTTCCCCTTTCTTATTTCCTCCTGTGGCCGTATTTATTATTATTATTTTCCCTTAGTATCTGCTTCTCTGTCCATTTTCTTTGATTAATTGTACTATTATATAAATTGTTACTTTTTTGTTTTTTGTTCATTTCATATGCAATTGTTTCATTTCCTATTTGTTATTGTTAGTTTTTCAGTGTTTTGTTATCATTAGTACTCTCTCTCTCTCTCTCTCTCTCTCTCTCTCTCTGTGCAATTTATTCATTTCTCACTTATTTATGTTAGTTTTCAGTTTTGTTATCACTACTACTACTACTACTACTACTACTACTCTCTCTCTCTCTCTCTCTCTCTCTCTCTCTCTCTCTCTCTCTCTCTCTCTCTCTCTCTCTCTCTCTCTCTCTCTCTCTCTCTCTCTCTCTCTCTCTCTCTCTCCCCTTGCCAGCACCCTCACACCCTGCAGGTAAACAAGCAAGAGGCTGTATTAAGTAATTTGTCCTCTCTTCCCACCTCAGAGAACAGGTTGGGTGTGCTTCTTCAGGTGTCCTCAGTGCGGGCCACGGCACAAGTAGAATTCCGGCGATAATTACAAGGAGGGCATCTTGCATCTCATTATCAGAGTCTCAAATAGATGACAACAAGAGCGAAGAAAACAATGCCGAAAGTAGACGGAGGGGGAAGTGCACGAGTCTAGTCCCTCCCACCAGGTGTTCAGAGGTGAGAATGCCGTGCCAGGGAACTAGGCCAGACTCCGGAGTGGTTAATTAACAGAGCCAAAATTTCATGTTCGACTGGTTCGCAATAGAATCTGGTCTTTTGATGCTGGTGAGGATGCCGAAAGAGGACCGGAGAGGGCGGTGCAGCTCCCCTGTGGCCGGGCCCCGCAGGTACCAGGCGCAGGGGACGAGAGGGCAGTCAGGTGAGTAGGGTGGGGTGGAGGGGGAGGAACGGCGAGGGGTGGAAAGAAAAGGAAGGCAATTAGGGAAAGGGATAAGTGCAAGAGACCTTTATGTGCAGTAAGAATATGTAAATAGAGAAGAGAAAAGAGATGATTAAGACATTCCATTACGAGAGAAAAATATGAAAAACGTGCAGGAGTAAACACGCACAAAGGGAAGGACGAGGAGAGTACTGAGTAACAAGGAAAACATGGAAGCAACGCTGGGAAAATATATTCACTTACACGACTGATGCTATTCCAGTGTCATTTTCATCATCACACTTAAAGAAGACTCGTCCATCTAAAACTTATCTGGTAACAACAAAGCTTCCTCTTCCTCCTCTTTGATATTTCTTCTTAAGTCTTTCTTCTCCCAATTTCTTACTCTCAGATATATCATTCCTATTATTATACTTGTCTATTATCTTCTCTATCCCTATTCTTTTCCCTTTTTGCTCCTTTATTTCTCTCTCTCTCTCTCTTAACATTTCCTTCTGCAGTCTACATATTTTCCTTTTTTCAATATCTTAATCTTTTCTTGTCTATCTCACCTCTTCTTATCCATTTGTTCCCTTCACCCACAAGTTTCTCTATTCTTCTGTTACTTCTGTTTTAAAGACCATATTCTTCACTCTTTTTCACGTTCATGCTCTCTTAACTACCATTCTTCCCCTTTTCCCCAACCAGACTCTACCTCCCCTCACCTCCTTTCCTTAAAAAGACTTAAAACCTTTCAACATTCCTAAACATCCCCTTAAATTTACCTCTACATCCCTTTATCTCCCTTAGAGCCCTTCTTCGTTCCCTAAAACCCCTTTAAAGTTTCCCTTTCCTCTTTGTTCCATACGTCAATCAATCACATCTGCTCCTTCCCCTCCTCTAAAGATCTCTCAAATTCCTCTAACTTCCTTTAAAAATCTCATTAATTTCTCTTTTCCTTCTTGCTAATCACTTCCAGCTAGACTTCTTTCCTCTCGTTCCCTTCAGTACTCGTTAAAACCTTGCAACTTCCCTTAAAAAGTCCCTAAAATCTCCTATTTCAAACGTCTTCCCCCCTGCGCAGTGACCTCCAAAGGCAGTGCAACTCGTGTAGTGAGGATCTGAGCTTCAAGACATCATATTATTGGGCGTCTGAAAGGTTCTCTGTGGATCAAAGTTACTAGTTCCGTCTACTGTGATTATGCTCTCCTTGTTTCATCGGGTACGTTCTCTTTTACATTATCACTAATGACAACGTTCGGTCCTGCAATGCATATGTTTTTAATTACTCTTGGTAGGTGTGTGTGTGTGTGTGTGTGTGTGTGTGTGTGTGTGTGTGTGTGTGTGTGTGTGTGTGTGTGTGTGTGTGTGTGTGTGTGTGTGTGTGTGTGTGTGAATTTGTGTTTGTTTCAAATTATCTTTTCTTCCTCTGTTTCCTCGTTGTTCCGTCGCCAATCTATTTCAGTTGTCAATCTATTAGTTAATCAGTTACTTCTCTTCCTATTTTCCAGATTTTCAGACGTGTTTCTTTCAAATTATCTTTCTTTCTTTGTTACCTTTCCTATGCTCTCAATGTCACGTCGCCATTTAATTCCAACATATCAATCAATTACTTCCTTTCAGTGCATTAATAAACTTCACATCTTTCACTGCATTAATAAACTTCACATCTTTTAGTGCATTAATAAACTTCACATCTTTCGGTGTAATAATAAACTTCACATGCGTTATATTTTCTCTACGTACTGTTAAATTTATACTACTTTCTCGTGATGATTCAGAGTTTTCCTTATGTCATCTAATTATTTTTTTCAGATTAGAGAAAATAAGGTTTATCGGAGTGTGTCTGGCGTTAGTTTTCTTGCATGTCGGGATATCAGGATAAAAACTCCCCACATTTTCTTTATTTTCTTTTTCCCTGTCTGCGGTTCAGAGTATTTTATTCAGATACTGCGAGATCCAAGAGAAAACACGTGTTCTTCTTATGGTGAGTGTGTGAGTGGTTCTCTTCTTTCCTCCGCAGAGTCAAGTTAGTGTTAAAGAGCGTTGGTTTTTCAGGGCAAGTCGTCGTTTCCATGTAAGGTTAAGGATGAAATAAGTGTCTTTTTTATGACGAGTGCCTGATTCTTCCTCTTCTTTCCTGCCATTACAGAGCTCCAGTCCACCTGTCCCGCTCACCTCAACTCCTGAATTACAAGTTTTGATGAATAAAAAGCGTTAAAAAAAAGAAGAGGGAAATGCAGCACTCGTCATGAAAGAGCCAGGAAAAAAAATATCTTACTTTCTCTCTTTGCTTCTCTCTCTTTCTCTCTCTGGGTAAGGAAAAATACGCATGTTTTCCTCACGTGCAATTTAAACCTTGCTCTTTTTTCCCTTCTATTACGTCCCTCCTGCGCAACCTTCGTGCAACCATCAACTTCCATTAGTTCTGCGCTGCTCCCCATCTCCCACTCTCTCCCTCTGAAACTGGAGAGAGAAAAGGGGAGTAGAAAAAGGGAGGAATGAAGGAAAACAGATGGGAATATCAAGAGGAAAAGGACTAATAAGGAAAATAAACAGGGAGAAAGGAGAATAAATAGCATACACCAACTCTCCTCCACTCCCTCCCCATTGAAACTGTGAAAAGGGAATAAAAAAGGGAGAAAAAAGAGAGAAGCAGAGGATAACAAGTAAATATTAAAGAAATAAGGATTAATAAGAATAAAAAAAGGGGAAGGAAAGATAGATAGCACATTCCTCCTCTCCCCATTCCCCATCTCTTAAGAATAGGGAGACAATGGAAGGGAAGTAAGGAAATAGACAATAAAGGAAGCTTGGGTGACATAATGGAAGATAAAGAAGAGATAATGAGGGAGGTTAGCTCATCTCGGAAATGGAAGAAAGAGGGAAAGGGAAGCGGGAAGGGGAGGGAAAAAAAAAAGAGGGGAATAAGAAAGGGGAATCTTGGGAGTGATTTAAGGAGAAGAGAAAGAAAAGCTAATGAGGAGGAAAAAAAGAAAATGGTACAAAATGGCAGAAAGGAAACGGATGGAGAGAGAGAGAGAGAGAGAGAGAGAGAGAGAGAGAGAGAGAGAGAGAGAGAGAGAGAGAGAGAGAGAGAGAGAGAGAGAGAGAGAGAGAGAGAGAGAGAGAGAGAGAGAGAGAGAGAGAGAGAGTCAAAAGGAGGAGGGAGAGGAAGGGAGAGGGAAGAGGGAGAAGAGGAGGAACGCAGATCAAAGGTGGAGGATGAGGTGACGTCTCCAGTGACCATCCTCCTCCTCCTCCTCCTCCTCCTCCTCCTCCTCCTCTCCTCCTTCTTCTTCCTCCTCCTCCTCCTCGTGGAAAGGTGTTACTTGCACTTGGACACCCGGAGGCAAAGGTACAGATGCAGAGGGGAGGGAGATAAAGGTGGAGGAAAAAAGGGAGGAAAAAATGGAAGAAAAGAAGAGAAAGCATATTCATTTCTAAAGAACAAATGCAAATAGTTCCACAGAAATCATCTTCTTCTTCTTCTTCTTCTTCTTCTTCTTCTTCTTCTTCTTCAGCTTCTTCTTCTTCCTTCTTCTCCTCCTTCACATACTTTTCCACGCTAATCAATCTTCGCAAATATTCAGAGAAATTTAGTATAATGACGACAAAGGAAGTAACAGGAGATGATAATTAGAACGAAACAGGAAGTCAACTACTAAAGACTGAATGATGTATGTGATTCTATTTAACATTCTCTCTCTCTCTCTCTCTCTCTCTCTCTCTCTCTCTCTCTCTCTCTCTCTCTCCTGACGTAGCTTCAGTAGCGCCTTTCCCTACGGGTAGGAAACACACACCTGGTGCCATTTACCTGATGAACTTTACCTGTCAATTAACCTTTGCCACCTGGCGACGGACGGCAGCTTGGCTTCACTACGGCAAACTTTCTAACGTGGCAAAAGTTACGTGGTCTGGTGAACCCCACGTGCTATACATTCCCTCAGTAATTGTCATTTATATTCATTTTCATTACCTTATGATTTATACACAGCGTGGGAGGGATAATTAACTAAACCCCTAAAACATCGCCCTATTTCAATACGTCAGGGGAGGAACGACCGTATATAGAGAACGGAGGCGAAAAATAAAAGAAAGACGTGAAATATGAGAGGAGGAATGAAATACGGAAAAAAATATATATATGTGGAGATGGATAAAGAAAAATGTGGAGGGAGGACAGAGGGGCATAGAGGAAGAAAGAAGCAGGGAAAAAAAGAGAAGAGAGGGGGCGAGGCATCAGGTGGGCTGGATCCATCAGGCGGCCAAATCCTGTGATAATTGGCCAGAGGGTTGCCGCTCACCGCCAGCCCGCCGCGCCGCCTTCCCCCGCCGCGGCAGGAGCTACACTAATGCACGCCGCCTCAGTGCTGCTGGTCGTGGCGAGTCTGCTTAAGCCGTTCTTTCAGTTTTCCCCTTTTAGTTACAGTAGAAGGGGAACACTCCGGCCTCTCTTGTTTATTGGGTTCCAATGTTTATTTGTCGCTTTTTATGATGCATTTAATCTCCTGTTAGGTGGTTGGTTGCATTTTTTTTTTTCTTTTTTCTCTCGCTTTTGTTGATCTGTTTCCTATTTTGCCTCTTCGTTTTTTTCCTGCTAAGTTTCCCGGTAACTGAAATAAATTTTTAGTGTGGTTTTAAATTCCTTTTCTATTTCAATCTTATAATAGCACCGCATCCCTCGTCTGTGCACCACCTCCACCACCACCATGCCATTGTTATCACCACCACCACCACCACCGCCACACAATCACACCACCACCGCCATCACGTGTCGCCAACACAGTGATTTCCCAAACACACCAAATTGGGAGGGTAAATATATATAACCTTTCAATAAAATAATCAAAAAAGCAATTAAAATTCGAGCGCAATCCATTGGAAATCTAGTACCGGGGCAGGCCAGACTTCCCCTCACGCCACCCTGCCCTTCCCCTCCCCACTGCTTCCCTCACGAGGTCTCACTTTCCCTAAAAAGGTGAAGGAACGCGATGCGGCACAAGCACACAGTGAAATGACAACATGATCCCGTTAAAGTTCCGTCTAACATTGAACTCGAGGCTCCGACTACACAACCTCCTACGCGTGTGAAATTTAGCTTCTCTCACGCACAGGAAAAGTGGAAGCGGCAAAGAAACACAGGGACACGGAATATCATGCGAGTCCACGTCAGGCGAGGTGGTAAAAGAGGCTGTGTGGAGAGGGACGATCAGAGCTCCACCCTCTTTGAGCCTCGACACCTGAGGGTCTGGCTTAGCTGAATGACTGGTGTTGACGGTGGTGGTGAATGCTGGTGATGAACAGTGGTAGTGATGGTGGTAGTGGTGGTTTTGCATGGAACTCAGGGAATTGCTTCTATAATGTTTAAGATCCTTCAGCAAGAGGCACACGAGGATCTGCCACGTGATGGTGAGTGGTGGTGACACTGGTGGTGAGTGGTGGTGATCAATAGTGGTGAGGCAGAATGATAGTGGCGTTCGTGACACTCTACGGATTACGTCTGCCACATTCAAGACCATTCACAAACAGATACAATGGAAATCAGTAACAAGGATTTACTCACGCTTCCTTTCCCCTCTTCCTCCTGCCTTAGTGAGAGGGAGTCCTGCCTCCTGAAGGGGGTCCGGACGTGCCTCTCGCCCTATATTGTCTTCGCAGCCTCGCAAGAAATGACAGGTGCATTCCGTGGCAGGTGTAAAAAAATGTAAAAGACCCAGAAAACAATCTGTTACATATGAAGTGTTTCTGACAGTCAATACAACTCTCCAACACCCAGTAAAACTCTTCCAGCTAGGCACACACACACACACACACACACACACACACACACACACACACACACACACACACACACACACACACACACACAGGAGCACCTTGAGAGGCAAGTGGGGGCATCAGATGCAAGAAAAGTGAAGTATAGAATAAAAAGAAAACGGAGAGAGGGGATCCTATTTCTGGATAGACAATAAAGTTTTTCCTCACGTCAACTGAATACTAAAAGGTTCGTACAATGCGGATTCCATGAGCTGAGCAAAAGATCGGACACGTTTGCCTTACACAGGATGGACAAGAGGCCCCGTCAGTATACTACGAGCACGTCCAGGAGTGTGAGGCAACTGTGAGGCAACTCTGAGGGGACTGGGCACTGGTGAAGCGAGTTGTGAGGCGAGCAGGAATAAAATCAATATCCCAGGCACAATACGAGCACCAAGAAAAGGCAGTTAAGAATGTCAATAGCGAGACAGATAGAAAAATGCATTAACCCTAATACCGACACTGACACAGCCACGGACACGGACGGGAGGAGCTGCGAGGACAAAGACAAAAGGGACTACCATTGTTGGAGGGACACACGGACAACGCACCACCACAACTAACAGACCGAGGAAGGCCAACACCCTTAAACACACGCACCGCCAACACCAGCAGAGGAGCAACAAAAGCAACAACACCAGCGTGAAGAAACAACACCCGAGCCAGAAGGAGCAGGAGCGGCGCCACGCAATAACGGGCCAGATCAATAACATAGCAATAACCGGTTTTGCTGCACAGGGGAAGGCGGGTGTGATTGCCCTGGGCCGCTGGGAGACCCGCTAGCCATTTATCCAATTATATCAATAAGTTTGCGACGGCTTCTGCTCAAACGTTCCAAGACAAATACCTTCTCGTGAGGAGGACGGAAGGAGAAGGAGGAAGGCTGAGGCTGCTCTCAACTTCGCTTCTATTGCACGCAAGGAACGGAGAGAGTGCGTGTGTGAGTGCGTAGTGACAGATGAATATTTTGTGGCATTCACGGACACTGAAACATCGCTCGTGATGAATACTTGAAGCACACACCCACACACAAAAAAAAGGCAGAAAACCGATATTTACGGCCATGTTTGGAAGCCTCGGAGCGATTGGTTTGGGTTTCTCGAGACTCGAGTGATGTTTCCAAGAATGTACACTGGAAGATGAGAAGACTGACTCACAAACACACACACACACACACACACACACACACACACACACACACAGATAGATAGATAGATAGATAGATATTGACCATAGTTACATTTGAAAGAAATTATATAAACGAATTAAAAAGAACAAATGACATAACATAATCTAAAACTCACTAAAAACACTAATAAAAGTAAAAAAAGAAGCTACAAGTACATGCAGACCAGAACTAACATAACATTATGCCAAATTTCACACACACACACACACACACACACACACACACACACACACACACAAACACTACTATAACGTATATGTATATGTGTATAAGTACTGTTTTTTGTAATATATATAATTTGACCTACTGAATTAATGCATACTATATATACCCTGGGAAATGATGAAATGAAATAACAATAGAACATACTGATGTTATATAAAGTACAAAGCTCCTGTGTGTGTTTCACTGTTGATCTGCTGCAGTCTCTGACGATACAGCCAGACGTTACCCTACGGAGCGAGCTCAGAGCTCATTATTTCCGATCTTCGGATAGGCCTGAAACCAGGCACACACCACACACCGGGTCAACAAGGTCACAACTCCTCGATCTACATCCCGTACCTACTCACTGCTAGGTGAACAGGGGCTACACGTGAAATATCTCCACCCGGCCGGGGAATCGAACCCCGGTCATCTGGCTTGTGAAGCCACCGCTCTAACCACTGAGCTACCGGGCGTGTGTGTGTGTGTGTGTGTGTGTGTACGCGCGTGTAGATGAGTCTGGTAAGGGAGAGGAGATGAAGAAGAGGGGAAGTGGAATGAGGAGGGGGAAATGGAGGAAGTGGAGGAGGAAGAAGAAAACGAGGAGGAGGGAGAGGGAGAGAGAGGGAACCAGAGTAAGATTGAGTGGGAGAGGGAGAGTCAAAGAGGAGGAGGAGGAGGAGGAGGAGGAGGAGGAGGAATAAGGTCATAGGGTGTGGAAGAGAAGTCAAGGGCAGTAGAGTTAGGTATGAAGGAAGAGAAATAGAGACACAGGCGGCGAAGTAGGAGGAAGAAGAGGAGGAATATAGGGGTGAAGGAGGGAAGGAAGGAGAGAAGGGAGGGAGGGAGAAGAAGAGGCGTTCCATCAGGAGGGGAGTGAGTGTCCTGAACCAATACACTTCTCGGTTCTCTTATTGGGATACTTTTAATTAGTTTTGTCCTATTATAGTCACTCCAGGCAGGCGCGATGATCAGATATATTGTCTCCAAAACATCACGAGAAGAGGAGCGCCGTAACTTGCTTTTTTTGCTCCTTTCACCGCCTCTAAGACATGACGAGGAGGAGGAGGAGGAGAAGGATGGACAAATGTACGGGAACGGACAGGAGGGAGAGATATAAGGAGGAGAAGGAAGACAAGACGAGAAAGGAGGGAGAAAGGAAGAAAGGAACATACAATCTCAGCTTCTAAACAACTTACTGTGGTGGCGATAGTAGTAATGGTGGTGGTTGTGCTAGTGGTAATAATGGTGGTAGTGATTAGTAATAGTCAAACCTAGAAAAAATAACTATAGAACACAAAACACACACTAAAAGAGTAACAGTAATTATAAAACAAATCTTCCACCGCATTACTTCTCAAAAAAAGTAAATAAAGTAAATACGAGAGGATATTACTGTTGACTCTTTCTTTACTTCTTCCCTACCTGGCTCACTGGACAACAGGTAAACAGGACACACGCGAACGAAGCTTCGAATCCCGGAGAGAAAATATAAACATCCCTTGTAGGCGTCATCACAATTCAATCTAGTATTTATAGGACACAGAAAACTGAACAAGGAAATATAGCAAAGAGGAAAAGAAACACCATAACAAAACAACACACACACACACACACACACACACACACACGTACTTTCATTAGTGTCTCCCTCTTCAGTAGTTAATTAAAATCCTTAACGTACACAGAAGTGGTTACACCGAAGCGCTCTCTCTCTCTCTCTCTCTCTCTCTCTCTCTCTCTCTCTCTCTCTCTCTCTCTCTCTCTCTCTCTCTCTCTCTCTCTCTCTCTCTCTCTCTCTCTCTCTCTCTCTCTCTCTCTCTCGGCCTGGCCTGCACACCCCGACCTGTTATTTAGTGCGAGTATCTTGTTTACATTTAGAATCAATATGGCCCTTATCATCTTTCGACGAGGGGGAGGGACTATGAGAGAGAGAGAGAGAGAGAGAGAGAGAGAGAGAGAGAGAAGAAGTAAATAAATAACAGATAAGGACGTGAAGGAGAAGACAGGTGAAAGCAATTAGAGACAGGTAAGGGCAGGTGAGACTATGTAGGTATACGTGTCTATAATTAGCAGGTAAGGTAGATAAGAAGTCTCCTTTTGTAGCATCACATAAAAAAGCTACATCTTATATACTCTGTCTCTCTGTCTGTCTCTCTCTCTCTCTCTCTCTCTCTCTCTCTCTCTCTCTCTCTCTCTCTCTCTCTCTCTCTCTCTTAGATAAATGCATCTCTACCGAAGTGTCTCCGGGATTCATCTAAGCAAGTAAGTAATTGTGAGGTAAAGAGGAAGTATTAATCTGAATTGTGGAGCTGGCAAGAAATAACACGAGGTGGGAAATGTGAGAGGGAAGACGCAACAAAATGAACCAGAGTAATAGCAAAGTAAGGGCGGTGCATTAAAGTGGTAAATGAAGAGAATCAGACGAAATACGTACTGTTAGAGCAGCTGTGATAAAGGAGAACTACCGCTAAGGAAAGAGGAAACGGATGAAATAAAAGGCAGTAGTGAAATGGTGATGATAAATGAAAAAATGTGAGAAAAATATGGAAGATTATAAGCTAGAGTAAAAAAAAATTGTAGAAGGAACATTAGATACCGTAAATAAAGACGAAAAAATTAGGGAAACATTTGGATGAAAAGAATAGCGAGGTAAATAAGCAAAAACATGATAATGGTGAAAAAATACCGTATCAAATGAAAATAAATGAAAGACAAAATATAATCAAAGACAGTAAAAGGTAATATAAAAAGATTAGTGTATTAAAATAGTGTACAGAGAAAAAAGAAAGATGAGACCAAAGGAAAGAATCACCGAGTACTGCATTAACACACCGAGGAGAAAGAAACCCAGGAAATTAAAGAGGAAAAGGGAACAAGAAAAGGAAATAATATTAAAGCAATTAGATATATAGAGGAAAACTGTAAGAAAGGAAGAAAAGAACTTGAAGAATTAAAGAAAGTAGATCATGTAAAAAAAAAAAAAAAGAAACGTTTGACTATTAATACAGAAGAAAAAAGATGTAGAAATATTATGTGAGACAATAACTGAGGAATTGAAGACGGTAGAAAATAATATGAAAAATAAAGAAAATAGAGGAATGAGAAAAAACAAAAGAAATTCAGAATAAATATTAGTATCAAGGGGGAAAAGAACTTGACGAATTAAAGAAAGTAGAAAAGAAATGGAAAAAGACGCAGAAAAAAAAGTACAAAAGAAACAGTGATATTACGGGAATAAAAAGTTAAGTAAAGAAAATGGGATTAGAGCAACTATGCAGAGAAACAAAATAGAAGTAAAAAAAAATAATAGGGAACGTTTCAACCATCACAATCAGGAAGAACGAAAAAAAAAAGAACAGTACATAAGAAACATTAATATTACGGAAGAGAAGTTGAAGAATAACGAAAAATGGGATTAGACCAATTATAGACAGAAACAAAAGTGAAGTAGAAAATTAATAAGAAACGTTTAAAGCATCACAGTGAGGACGGATGAAGGTAAGACAGAAATAAAATAGAAAAAGGCTACAAAAGACATTAATATTATTGAAGAAATGTTGAAGAATAAAAATAAAATGGGATTAGACGAACTATAGACAGAAATAAAGCTGAATAAAATCATAAGAACATTTCAACCAACACAGTGAGGAAGGACGAAGGCGAGACAGAAAAAAAAAATAGAAAGCAGTAAAAAAACATTAATATTATTGAGGAAAACTTGAATAAATAAAATATGATTAGACAAATGTATACCAAAACAAAACTTAAGTACACACACACACACACACACACACACACACACACACACACACACACACACACACACACACACACACACACACACACACACACACACACAGAAGAACACTTAAACCATCACAGAGAGGGAGAACGAAGGTAAACTCAGAGTAAGGGAACTTCCTCCATCAGAGCGTCGGTGCAAAATGAAACAAAATAGACCTTTAAACACACGTTAAATTGTGATCCAGAGGTGGAGCGACGCCTCGCCTAAGACAAAGCTCCCCGGGCTCTTTAAGGCTACCAACCCTCTCTCGCTAAGTAGTTCCCGGCGCCTCTTAGATAAATTGAGATCATAAGAAAGTAAAAGATAAATGGCATTAAATGGAGAGTAACGACTGAGAGTGAAACGTGGGTGGAACTTGCCGGGATAACTGGAGTGGGGGGGGGAGGAGGAGGAGGAGGGAAAGCAACTGAAGGGGGAGGAACGGGAGGAACTGGAGAAGGAGGAAGAGAAGGGGAAGAAACTAGAAGAAAAGGGGAGGAGAAAAAAAAAACTGGAGGACAAAAGAAAGAACTGAAGAAGGAAGAGAAGAAGGAGAAAGAACTGAAGGAGGAAGGGAAGGGGAAGAAACTGCAGGGGGAGGAAAAAAGAAAAGTAACTGGAGGAGGAGGATGAAAAGGGGAAGAAACTGGAGGATAGGAAGGAAAAGAGATAAAACAGGAGGGCGAGAAGAAGGAGGAGGAGGACAAGAAACTGGAGGAAGAGGAAGAGGATGAGGAGGGACATGAAGAAGAGGAAGAAGAGAGGGCCTTATCCAAAAGCATCTAATCCAAACACTTTTTATCAACAGGTAATTTTCTGGCCGCTAAAAACACCTGGTTCAGAGCGGCCGATGGATTAACAATATTGGTAACGAGAGAGAGAGAGAGAGAGAGAGAGAGAGAGAGAGAGAGAGAGAGAGAGAGAGAGAGAGAGAGAGAGAGAGAGAGAGAGAGAGAGAGAGAGAGAGAGAGAGAGAGAGAGAGAGAGAGAGAGAGAGAGAGAGAGAGAGAGAGAGAGTAGAGAGAAGAGTTACCGAGTTAGTGAGAGAGTGAGGAGATGAGAAGTGAATGAGGTGACAGATGAGTGGAGGAAACATGAGTGAGGGGAGATAAGGAAAGGTGGGAGAAGAAGAGGGGAAAAGGAGGTGCGAGGGAGGCGGTAAGGCAGGTGAGGGGAGGAAAGATAGGTTACGGGGAGAGAAGAGGTGATGTGACTGAGGAGAAGAGAGAAACGGGGAGATAAAAAAAATAGATAGGAAGGTAGAAATAGAGAGAAAAAAGGAGGCAAAAAGAGAGTAAGTGAGGCAGGAAGAGGAGGAAATATGGGTTAAGTGGAGAGAAGAGGTGATGTGAATGACCAGTGGAAAGAAAAGAGGGAAAGAACGTGTGACAACCCCTTCAGTACAATGACGTGTCTCCATATTCATTCTGCTTACTATTTGGTGATTTTACACAGCTTCAGAAACTTACGTGGGGATTAGAATAGTGAAGACTGTGTGAATTAATCTTCTGACCTCCACAGACCCTTCCTAATGCCAATAAAATCGTCCTATCATACACAAACTCAAGGTAAAAAATGCGTCCCAGTATTGAAGAGGTTAAGAGAATGGTGAGGAGAACTGGAATGGAATGAAATGGGCGATTTTAAAGTAAGAAATAGTGACATTACCTCTAACACTTATGTACAGGGAAGATAGTACACGTGGCGTCACACCTGTAGAAGATGAGCTCGTCTCTTCCACAGGTGTCAGGTTTGCCTTACTAGAAATAAATTAAAGCAGCGCCATTTTAAACACGAAACTTTGCAGAATTTAAAGCTTAGATATCATGAACTAGAAATACAAAAATGTGGCTTTTGTAGATGGAACGGACATGGACACGGACGCTAATTACAAGCAGGCACAGGTGAGGTAATGAAGAAGGAAATAGGAAAGCATGGAAGTATGACAAGAAGAGAATGTAAAATGAACAAGAGGTGATCTTTACTCTACAAACATTACTTTAAGAGGACATCACCCTTACACACACACACACACACACACACACACACACACACACACACACATACAAACAGACACAAACGTACATACATACACCTTTCTCAATACTCCGCCGTCGCCACCGCCGCCGCCATGATGCCACGCTAACAATATTAGATTTGTTTTATCTCAATCTCTTAATTTCCTTTCTCGCAGCCCAGACCACAAAAAAACGTATACTGGCGCGGCGTTTTCAATTTCGTGATTTCGGAAATTCCATTAACAATCCAAGGCCGACTCTGGCTAGATTTACTTAAGGAGAGGAAATTAAATATACCTGCAGTGGTGATCACATCTCCAATACTGCGGGAAGGGAAGAGGGTTATTTACCGCGAAGGGAGAGGAGGGAGAGGCGAGGAGAGACGGGAGGGACGCAGAGTGAGTGAGAAAGAGGAGAGAGAGAGAGAGAGAGAGAGAGACGGGGAGGAGTAACCAGCATCATGAAACGTTGCTATTTGTTGTTTGCTCTCTCTCTCTCTCTCTCTCTCTCTCTCTCTCTCTCTCTCTCTCTCTGGGTTTTTTCTTACCGTGTCACCCTCATCCCTCCGCTCCTGTCTCCCTCATCCCCCTCTTCCTGTCGCTATCACTTCCTTCCTCTTTCCATCATATATTTTTTCTTCTACCACCACCGCCACTACGTTCTCTCTCTCTCTCTCTCTCTCTCTCTCTCTCTCTCTCTCTCTCTGGGCTTCTTACTTCATCTACTACTACTACTACTACTACTACTACTACAACCATTACAACTACTGACTCTACTACTACTACTACTACTACTACTACTACTACTACTACTACTACTACTACTACTACTACTACCATTACAACTACTGACTCTACTACTACTACTACTACTAATAATAATAATAATAATAATAATAATAATAATAATAATAATAATAATAATAATAATATTGATAACAACAATTATAATACTGATAATAACAATAATAATATAATAACAATAATAAAAATAATAATAATAATAATAATAATAATAATAATAATAATAATAATAATAATAATAATAATAATAGTGATACAATTTCGTCAGAGCAAAGGAATGTTTGTATCACAGAAAAATGAAGGTGTAAATAAAAAATACAGCTTAAGTGTAGAAAGACAAAACCAACTGCAAAACAATATGAAACAAATGACTTATTTTCTGCGCGTCTCATTTCTGTTTTTTGCGACGACGAGGACAAGAGAACATTAATATATTGTAGTATTAAGTCGTGTTACTTCATTTTTTATGCATAAATGAGAAAAATTTTTAAAGTTTTCCACCACTATTACTACTACTACTACTACTACTACTACCACCACCACCACTACCACGTACGAAAGCCGACTTGCAGCCTTTTTTTTTCTTCTTTCATAACGCGTCATTCTATTACTTCTGGCTTTGGCGCCGATTTTTAAGGACATTTAGAAAAATCAAGTCTAGTGTTCGACATTGCGAAAGTTAACAAATGACAGGTTTCTTTTTTTCTCCCTGGTATTTTTCAGCCTGTTTCATGAGGGAAAGTATTGGTAGTGATGATAGTGGTGGTGGTGGTGGTGGTGGTATTGAAGATGATGATGATGGTGGTGGTGATGATGATGATAATAGTGATACTACTACTACTACTACTATCAATAAGTGACAATAAAAAATAATGATGATAATAATAGTAATAAATAATAGTAATAACAACAATAATATTAATAATAATAATAATAATAATAATAATAATAATAATAATAATAATAATAATAATAATAATAATAATAATAATAATAATGATAATAATAATGATAATAATAATGATAATAATAGTAGTAATAATAATAACAATGATCATAATATTAATAACAATAATAATGTTGACGATGAAAATTACTATTATTACATTATCATATTTCATCATCGCTATATCACCATTATTATTATTATTATTATTATTATTATTATTATTATTATCATTGTCATTATTTTCATTGTTGTTGTTGTTGATATTATCATTAGCATTGTTATTATCATATTCATTATTAGTATCATTATTATCATTATTATTATTACCATTGTTATTATTATTATTATTATTATTATTATTATTATTATTATTATTAATATCATTATTATCATTATTATTATTATAATTTTTATTATCGTTATTATCATCAATATTGCCACCATTACAAGAATTACAACACGAACATCAACAACAACAACAACAACAACAACAACAACAACAACAACAGCAACATAAGTGAGAAAGCTGACACGTAAAACATCACACACACACACACACACACACACACACACACACACACACACACACACACACACACATCAATTAACATTGAAAATTGATTGATTGATTGCTTTAGCGTCAGTGTGTGTGTGTGTGTGTGTGTGTGTGTGTGTGTGTGTGTGTGTGTGTGTGTGTGTGTGTGTGTGTGTGTGTGTGTGTGTGTGTGTGTGTGTGTGTGTGTGTGTGTGTGTGTGTGTACTACCGTTAAAACAAATCCCAAATCCCACTGACTGACAAAAAAAGCAACAACAGCAACAACAAAACAATAAAAATACCACCACCTGTACCACCACCACCACCACCACCACCACCACCACCACCACCACCACCACAACAACAACAACAACAACAACAACAACAACAACAAGAGCCCAGGCACGCACAGGTAAAGAGACCGGAGTGTTGAATGCATAAATATCATGGGCCGAATATTTCACACACTTGGCCACACAATCACTCGGTTCCCATAAACGGCGCGACCTGGTGCTGCAACACGGAGGCAAAAAGAGAATCAACATCAGGATTAATGCGTCCTATCCCAATTACTTCCCCGCCAAAAATATTGAATTATTTTCGGGATTATGGAAAGTGGACCAAAATATATTATTACCGCACTAAATTCCCACCAGCCACCGGGGTAAAAAAAAAAGGAGAGGGGGCATGGAAATAATTTGTTGTTGTATATTCCCTGTTGCAAATAGATGTTGTGGCCAGTTGTTGCATTTGCACGTATCATGCCTGACCGTTTTATGATTACAGTGATTTTGTGTGATAATATTTATGAGAGTACCGCTCCTGACCTGCCCTTGTTTTGCTTTTTTTAGGAACGAGAGTGAGCTCCCGTGTGTGTGTGTGTGTGTGTGTGTGTGTGTGTGTGTGTGTGTGTGTGTGTGTGTGTGTGTGTGTGTGTGTGTGTGTGTGTGTGTGTGTGTGATTAATACCTTCCACCCTCGCCTACCCACACCTGCTAACACACACCAACCACACACCACACCACACCACTCCACTTGCGTCCCTCCTCGTTTCCACCTTATTACCACATACCCTGTCATGCCTCCCTCTATTACGTTCCCTGCTCCCTTGCCATACCGCCCAGCCCCCGTCACGACCCCTGTCCCTCCCTAACGTCCCCTGCCCACGTCCCCTGCCTCCCCACAACAGGGCCGAGGAACAAAGCTGAGTCTCATTTCCTCTCTCCCTCCACTGCCCTGTCCTGACCTTTCTAATTATCCTGCTACGTGGCGGTGACAATGGCCAAGTGAGGACCTCCTGGGGACTTCCTGGGGGACCTCTGTGGGGGACTTAAGGGGACAAACACCCTCCCCATCCCCCTCCTTCTCTCCCCACACCACCCCCAAGGTTCTAGGACAAAAATAAGGATAGTCCACGATAAAACACGTATAGTTTAACTAATTAAATCCGAGTTATGAAGGCAAGGGTGGCGCATTCTAGAACCAATTTGTTATTATATTAACTCTTGCATTACATTTACATAAGACTCATCTGGCCGCTGTATATGTGATACGCAAACTTCTTGTGTCATCCCGCGAGTTAAGGGCTAGTCCACTTGAGAGCCTTGGGAGAAAAAGGAGCGTTCGCCCTCTCTGGTTTTCGTTCGCTCTTCTTCGCGGCGAGTCACGAGCGACGAGCGAGCTGGGACGGCGGGCGAAGCATTTGAGAAAGCGACGATAATGAGAGGACGGTCGGCGTAATGAGAGGGGCATGGAAACTCATTAGGGAAGTTTAACCCGCACTTCAGTTGGTGTAATTAAGCTGCACTCCTCGCCACCTCCACGTCCCCTTCCCCTCCCGCACCCCCACACACCCGCTGCAGCACCCAGCCCCCCCGCGCCCCCACCTCACTCACTCTCCTTTCTCCTCCTTCCTTCCTCCTGCTTCCACCTCCTCCCACTCCCTCTTTTCCTTCACACCATCTCTCTTCTCTCACCCTCAGACTTCCTGCCCATACTCCTCCATCCTCAACTTCTCAGAACTCCTAACACTCTTACTCGCCTTCTCTCTCTCTCTCTCTCTCTCTCTCTCTCTCTCTCTCTCTCTCTCTCTCTCTCTCTCTCTCTCATCAATTTGGATTCGTCACTTCGTGTTTGTTTTGCGTTTCTTCAGTGACATTTTTCTTCCTTTGTTCGAGTTTTGTTAGTTATGTTTCAGTTTCCTTTTAATCAGTTTCTATTTCATTTTTCATTCATTATACGACATTCTCAAAAATTATCTTTATTTAACAAAAAGGTTTTATTCAGATTCCTAATTTATTTGTGACTGCAATGTTAAGATCAACATTAATGTACGTACGTAAGCTACAATTTCAACCATTTAACATTTCATGAAAACATTACCGCTTTATTGTATCAAGTTAGATTCACGAGTAATTTCCTGTTTTGTTGTGCACGAGAATACAGCAACGTAACTTGGCGACAGTTTTACCGATGCAAGTTGTAATGAGAAACAAGCGACACACACGTCTATTTCGGGCACAAGTTACTGGCGGCAACGATGCGAAGAAAAATCCCAAAGTTGTAAATCAGAAACAGCAAGAAAACAGGACTTGCACCGCTGAGAGAATCTTGGGTGATGGAGGGCGAATACGATTATCCTGACGAAGATGTGAGAGAATGAAAGGATTTGGGAAGCCCTTCTCTACCGCACGCCTCGGGTCCTTCGCCCACGAGTCGTCCTCATCATAGTCAGACTTGTGGATCAATCTGCCAGCCCAAATCTCCCACGTGACAGTCAATTCCAATCAGCAAACTGTGCGCGCCGAAGACTCACTGGGAGGCGCGAGGAAGGAATTGCAGCGCCCCCAAGAGACCTGAGTGTAATTTAAGATATGGGTGATTATATAAGGGGGGAAAGAGGAACAAAACGATAAGCATCAGCAGTAGTAGTAGCAGTAATGGAGCGAGGGAGGGAGGAGCTAGGACGGAGAGAGAGAGTATTTGAGGAGAAAGGGAGACAAGGGTGTGAATGTAGAGGAGACGACACCTCACACCCACGAAAGGTAACTCACCACTGCGACTCTCAAGCCTTCAATATCGGGAGTGGTGTGTGTAGCTTAAGTGGAAAGTTGTGGCCCCCTTAGAGAGACGAGAGCCGCTCCCAACCTAATTCTCCAAAGTATACAACGCCTGCCTGTGTCCCGAAGCTTGACGGCGGCACTAGCTTTGGCTATCTGCCTTTGTCTAGGGGACTCTGGGTGCGGGGGATGGTGTTTCCACGAGAAGGATTGGGTGATGGTTACGTTTTGTGCTGCCTGCCTTGCCTTGGGGCCCTGTGGCGGGATTTTATGGAGGGTCTGGGCTTTGCGAGGGTATACGATATAGACAACTTTTTATTTTTTACACACATGTTGTATCCGCTGACAGGGAGGAAAAAAAGGCACGGATGGTGAGATGGTTGAGATGTAAAATAGACTTGCAAGGATGTGTTTTGGATAAGCAGACTTTGAAACTAAATTACATGGGAGAAAGTGAGTGTATGAGCATAAGGGAGAAGAGGAGAGGATATGGATGAATGTGTTGTGAATAAGCAGTGAACCTAAATTACATGGGGATAAGAGCGTGTGAGTGTGAGAGAAAGAGAAGAGAGAGCAGGTGGAGAGAAGGTTCGTGGGGGGCAGGAGGAGGAGGAGGGAAAGGGAGCAGAAAGGATGGACGATCAATAAAGTGAGTGCATGGGAAAGTGGATGAGTGGGAAAGCCGTAACTTAAGTGGGTGGAGGACATCGAAAAGTAGGTGGGGAGCTGCGGGAGTGGATGTGAGTGGAGCGGAGTGAGTGGTGGGAGCCGGAAATGGTTCTCAGGTGGAAGAAGAAAGTGAGGAGGGGGGAGGGAGAAAACTCGAATACGTGAGAGGAAGAGGGAAGAAGACTTAATGGTGTGAGAAGACAGACAGGGTGAGAGAAAAGATAGGCGTTAAAGATAGATGCTAAAGAGGAAAGAGGAAGACTTGTATTGTCTACGAGGAAAGAAAAGTACTCAAGTTTGTGGAATGAGTGAAATAAATCCTAACAAGTGTGGAGTAAAGGTGGAGTCTCATAATTGCAGTGGAATCTTGAGAAACTAATAAAGAGCGGGAAAAAAAAGACAATAACTACACGAAAGCAAAGAACTATCGACAAATTGAAGAGAAACCAAACCAAAGAGACGAAACTAAATGCGAAATAAAAGAAACTAGTGAGAGAATAGAGAAAATTACTGAAAATTACTGAGAAGCGGGTGAAAAAAAATGCACTTGAAGAGACAAGCGGGTAAAAATTAAAGGGAAAAACACGACTTTGTACTGAATGAAGTGAATGAAAAACAGTTTCTCTTTATCATGGTGTTAATTCTGGGAAACAATTTTCTTTTTTTTTTTTTTACCTTTACCTGTGACGAGGAGGAGGAGGAGGAGGAGGAGAGGGGGATGCAGGTAAGAAGGGGAAGAGAGGGGGGAATTCAAGTGACGAAAGGGTAAGGGGAGGGGTGCAGGTGACAAGGGGGAGGGAAGAGAGAGAGAGGGGTGCAGGTGAATCAAAAACTGCGCGCGCCCCTGCATTAGACGATGAGATGTGAAAGCACCTGGAGAATAGCAGGAAAAGTAAACACACCATGAACCACACGAGTACAGAACGTGCCCTTAACCACCAAACCGTACACTCACGCACATGCACATGCACACGCACACTCATCTCCCATCAGACACTTACTAGGCATAAAAAACACACGCAAATCTAAATATCGTGACAAAAACAATGAAAACGTGTACAGGTGAAGAGAAACGGGGATAATTAACGGAGACACAGGTAGATGCGTCGAACAGGTAGGAAGAGCAAGAGGAGGAGGAGATGGAGGAGGTGGAGGAGGAGGAGGAGGAGGAGGAGGAGCTGAAGGAAAGAGTATGTCGACCGATTATTGGGCTTTGCCTCCGTCGAAGAATTCCTAGAACCTATACCTACTTCTCAAATCCATGAGAGAGAGAGAGAGAGAGAGAGAGAGAGAGAGAGAGAGAGAGAGAGAGAGAGAGAGAGAGAGAGAGAGAGAGAGAGAGAGAGAGAGAGAGAGAGAGAGAGAGAGAGAGAGAGAGAGAGAGAGAGAGAGAGAGAGAGAGAGAGAGAGAGAGAGAGAGAGAGAGAGAGAGAGAGACAGACAGACAGACAGACAGACAGACAGACAGACAGACAGACAGACAGACAGACAGACAGACAGACAGACAGACAGACACACACACACACACACACACACACACACACACACACACACACACACACACACACACACACACACACGTCTAGTAAGAGATGTACAGGGAAAATATAACACACAAACAAACAAACACTTAAGGTCAACAAAAAAGAGAAAGGTGAACAGACAAATCTAGGAGACACACATAACAAGATTAAAGAGAGAGAGAGAGAGAGAGAGAGAGAGAGAGAGAGAGAGAGAGAGAGAGAGAGAGAGAGAGAGAGAGAGAGAGAGAGAGAGAGAGAGAGAGAGAGAGAGAGAGAGAGAGAGAGAGAGAGAGAGAGAGAGAACCTTATAACAATAGAATAAGAGAATAATAACAAACACATGTACTTTTCTCTAAAAAAAAAAAAAAAAATCAACCTTTAACCTTCAGTGCAACAATAGAGAATGATGATGCTGATGATGATGCTGATGGTGATGATGATGACGACGATGATGATGATGATGATGATGATGATGATGATGATGATTGATGATGATTAAGAAAAGCAAATGTACGGAAAAAGGAAGAGACTAACGGGTATTGCTAAACATGAATGAATAATATGAAATAATAATAATATAAGTGAATGATAATATATAAATTAAGAAAAAAAAAAAAAAAAAGTTGAAAATAAGGAAAATCCGTACTTTAACACAACTGAGGCTTAAGAAAATTATCAAAACAAGGAAGAAAAGAAGAAATAAAATGAAAAGCGTAAGACTCGTAATAAACAAACATGAACCACGACTATAAATAACAAAAAGTCTTTAAAAAAATTGATAAACCAAGAAAATAAACACAAAAAATACAAAAATACAGTTAACTTCGTGAGAAATGACGGGAAAAGTCAAGTATTTTCCTCCCACTTTCTTTTTTTTCCCAGAGACAAATGACAGTCGCCTTTTAACCATAACTGCAGGAAAATGGGAAAAAAAAAGGGAAGGAAAAACACAATCAAAACAACAAAAGCGAAAGAAAATAATAATAACTCGTTCTGAATATAAAAAACGCAAGAGAAAACAAAAGATAATTAAAAAAAAAGAGAGTCAGCGTCACAAAAAAAGATGGAGACCGAAAAGGAAGCAAAAGAGAAAAGAAAGAAAGGAAAAAAAAACTGGAATACTCATGGGCGATACAATTTTTACTCCCATGATTGATATTTCTCTCTGGCGGAGGAGGAGGAGGAGGAGGAGGAGGAGGAGGAGGAGGAGGAGGAGGAGGAGGAGGAGGAGGCCTGTGTATGATGACTTTAAAACGGCAACAGAAAAACGTGTGATAGAGGTCATGTCTCCAATAATTCTTGTTCTTTAACCATTTACACATTTTTCCCCGCCTTTCCTTTAAGCAAACGCGTGCACACACACACACACACACACACACACACACACACACACACACACACACACACACACACACACACATTCTATCATGATGTCAGTCAGTGAGGGTCCCGCGCCTTCTCACCCTCTTAGTCGAAAACCGCGATAGAAATACGAGACAGGACAGAGAGGGAGGGAAGGAGAGAAGGAGGAAGGGAGGAAGGGAGGGACGTAGAGAAGGAGGAAGGGAGGGAGGGAGAGAAGGCAGGGACGGGGGCTTGTGCAGGCTTTCGGATGCCGACACTAGTCTAAATTGCAATCAGGATATTGGGCTGGCGTTGCATCCCGTTCTACCAGAGGCATTATCTTGATTTATGCCAGAGTGATACACATACTGACGAACCCACCAAACACTCTTATATCCCTCCCAACTCGCCGCCTCTCCCCGCTGCCTATCCTCCCCAGTGCCTATCCTCCCCGTCTCTCCACCCAGCGCCACTAAAATGGAGGATAGAAAAAAAAATAGAGTAGAAAAGATGTATAAAAAACGGAAAGTGAAATATGCGCCGAAGTTGTACATGAACGAAGGAAGAAGTGTGAGGCAGAATTGAATACATGTGTCCAACGATGGTGTTCTTTTTTTTATCCTTTCTCCTCTCTCTCTCTCTCTCTCTCTCTCTCTCTCTCTCTCTCTCTCTCTCTCTCTCTCTCTCTCTCTCTCTCTCTCTCTCTCTCTCTCTCTCTCTCTCTCTCTCTCTCTCTCTCTCTCTCTCTCTCTCTCTCTCTCTCGGCTGAGTTCAATATTCCAAAGTTTTTTCCGGTCTTTTTTGTGTGTGCGTTGCTTTGAAGCAGAGACCGGGCGTGGGGGAGAGGAGAGAGAGAGAGAGGAGAGGAGCGTGGAAGAGGAGCAATGGTGATTTCTATGTCTTATGCTGACAACCTTACTCGCTAGGGGGATCTATTGCAAGGTCAAGAGTGGAGTAGTTTTCTTCATATTTTTCTCTGTTGTGAGTAGAATAAAGAAACACTCCCATCTTTTATTCCCCCATTTTCTTTTTCTCTCAGTGGATAGGTATGAGATATCTTTCCTTATCTTTATCGTCTTCTTACTCTTTTCACACTCCTATACGTAAAACACACTTTTTTTCGGTTTTCTTTCAGTTCTATACAATTGTAAGTCTATATCTTCACTATTCTACTCTCATCTTGTCTCTGTTATCGGATATAAGAAGCGTTTTCCTTTTTTCTCCCTTTTCCTTCGTCAGTTTTGTAGCGTCAGGAGGGTTTGGTGATATTTTTACTTATTCCCGGTGCTGCGTGAGGGTCTGCGTCTCTGCGTCACCGTCACCTTGCCTGAGCGAAGAGGAAGGAAATTTTGCGTTACTTTTCCTCCACATCGCATCATTCTAGTACCAATTCACGCCGCCTGTCCATCACTTCTCGTTTTATTTGCCTCTCTCTCTCTCTCTCTCTCTCTCTCTCTCTCTCTCTCTCTCTCTCTCTCTCTTGAACGTAATTTTCTCTTGTTTTAATTCAGAAAATCTTGTAACCACGTATTTGTTTTGTGTTTGTTTCAGTGTTTTTGTATCCTTGATTTATTTCAGCTATTTTCTCTCCGCACAACTTTCCTCTTCGTTATCCATTCTTCCATTTGTTCTCTTTTTACTTGCACCAATTTTCTCTCCTTCCTTTTAACCATCTATACCACTTACACTTACATTTTGCTACAACTCTTTTACATCTTTGCCTTCCATCGCATTCCCTTCACTATTCACGTCACTTCCATTCTCTCTCATCCTTTCCTCTCCTCTTACTCCTTCTCCTCCTCCTGGTGTCTTTCTCTCCTTCCTTTTATCCATCTAATACCATTTACACTTACATTTTACAACAATTCTTTTACATCTTTGCCTTCCATCACATTCCCTTCACTATTCACTTCGTTCCATTCTCTCTCATCACTTTCCTCTCTCCCTCTTCCTCCTCATCCTCCTCCTCCTCCTGGTGCCTTTCTCTCCTCTTCCTTCAGCTCCTCCTTCAACTGATCTCTTCCCTGAGGACTAGAGAAAACTTATGGTGATAAAATTTATAACTTACACGAAATGGGTTTTAGACACAGAACTAGGCATCACTTTTTCCCTATAAGTAGCAACACCATAAACTACTCAGCCTAGATCAGGGAGTGAGAGTCCTTTAGAGTTGGGTAAGTGATCAAATGCTATTATGTTGGCGTTACCAGCAGAGCCTCTTCCTCTTCTCCTCTCCTCTTTCTTCTTCCTGATGGTGCTAGTGGTGCTCTTATTCTCTCTCTCTTTCTCTCTCTCTCTCTCTCTCTCTCTCTCTCTCTCTCTCTCTCTCTCTCTCTCTCTCTCTCTCTTTCATTTTCTGGTGCTTATACTTTGATTTTCTTTCCATTTTTTCTGGTGTCTATTTGTCTTCTTTTTCATGTTCTTTTTTTTTTAATCTGTTGGTGGTGCTTTTATTCTCTTTTATTTATCCTTTTTATTATTTCTTAGTATTGGCAATTTTCTTCCTCTTCCTCTTCTCATCTTTATTTTTTCCCCCTGGTGCCTTCAACCTCCTCTTCTTCTCTCACTTCTTTTCTTATATTTTTTCTTGGTACTTGTGTTTTCATACTTTTCTTCTTCTTCTTCTTCTTCTTCTTTCCCTCTTCCTCTTTGTCCTCCTTTCTTCTTAGTGTATATGGTTCCATCCTTTTCCTCTTCTCTTATTCCTCCGTCTATTCCTTCTTTCTTAATGCTTGTGCTTCCATTCTCTTCCTCTTCTTCTCTTCTTCATTTTTATCATCTTTCCTTCCTGATGCTTATGTTTTTTATCTTCTTCCTCTTTCTGATTTTTCCTTCTTGGTGTTACGAGTAGTGCTTTCATCCTCTTCTTCTTCTCTTCTTCCTTTTCCTTTCTATCTTGTCTCTCCTTTCTTCCCTTCTTTCCTTTTTCTTAATTTTTTTCGTTCTTTCTTTTTTCCTTTTCTTTGATTTCCTTCTGATCTTCTTTTCCTTACTTTTCTTTATCATATCCTTCTGCTTTGGCTTCCTTTTCTTCCTCCCCTTCGTTTATTTCTCTTTCGGTTTCTTTCTCATTCTCTTTTTCCTCCTTTTTATCATATTCTGTTGCTTTCTCGTCATTTCCTTCCTTCCTCTTCTATTTCACCCTGCATTTCTCTCTCCTTTCATAATTGTCGTCTTCCTTTCTCTCCTCATTTTCACCTATCATTTTTTTAATCTCATTTCATCACTTCTCTTCCTTTCCTTTCCCCTTTTCGTCTCCTTTACCCTTCAGCCTTGCCGTGGTGAGAGGGAGGTGAGAGAAGTGTCCTTTCCACGCCACTCTAAACTCTCACAGTGAAATAAGGTTTATGAGTCAGGCAAAAGAGGAGGAAGATTCGTCACAAATACCGCTCCTTTACTACTGCTTTGCTATACTCCGCCTCGCCTTCAGGAGTAAAACAGACACCACCTGACGCGTCTCTTAGCATATTCTCAGGTGTAATAATCAGTGAAAGGTAACAAGGTATACGTAAGAATCTTTATAATACCAAGTTTTGTGTTCATATGTCTAATGTTTTTTCAACAGTACCTGAAATATTTTAATGAATATACAAACTGATAGATGGCACTAAAATCACGATGGATGATTCTCTCTCTCTCTCTCTCTCTCTCTCTCTCTCTCTCTCTCTCTCTCTCTCTCTCTCTCTCTCTCTCTGCAATATCTTCTCTTAACGCAAACATCATTTGAATTCTTGAACAATATCTATAACTGAATAAACAAACTGCAATAAATTCACAATAGGTAATACTAGCATTTCTCCTCCCTCTTTCTGTCTCTCTCTCAACATTTCTTCTTGACCATCAAATGAAGACTGAACAGAACCCAAATTTTAATAAACGCACAAGAAGACAAAATACACTAAAATCAGAAAGGATAACACAACCATCTTTCCTTTCTCTCTCCCAGCATCATGTCATAACACAAACACTAAACAAAGTCTTTTTTTCAACATCTAGAGCCTCCTGATGAACAAACACGGTGACAAACTACACGAAACTCACGATAAGCAACACTAGCGTCTTCTGTCTGTCTGTCTCTCAATGCCACTACCACTACCACCACCTCCTCCTCTTCCTTCTCTTTCTCCTTTTCTTTCCCTGTGCACCACTTCGCTCTCAGCAACTCCAAGGCTTCGCACTCTCGGTCCCAACACTCCCACTCCCCAAACTCCTGCTGAAAGAACCTGCCATCCTTAAGCCACTGTCTGCCCCGAGTTACGTCTCCTGTTGACACGCCAGCGGAGTGCGGAAGGAGGCCGCCGTGTTTTCAAGGAGTGAATATATCCTTCAATCCATGTGTGGTGCTGTTTGTGAGACTTTGGGAGAGTGCACGGGGGAGAGGCAAGGTGGGAGAGTGAGAGGAGACGGGAAGAATTTTTTTTTGGTGTGTGTGTGTGTGTGTGTGTGTGTGTGTGTGTGTGTGTGTGTGTGTGTGTGTGTGTGTGTGTGTGTGTGTGTGTGTGTGTGTGTGTGTGTTGAATTCATTTATGTTATCTCGTCCTTTCTTTGCGATATTTCTATTACGCAATGTCAAAAAGAATAAAAACAATGCCACAGTTACACGTTCACCTCATGTCATTCACTTCACATCCTTTCCAATCATTTCAACCTTCCAGGACACTCACATTAAAAAAATAACTGTAAATCATACCACTTCAAATACTACATCACATCAAGCCAAAACAACAATCGTGACCTTAACCTAAAACAAAGGCAGGGAAAAGGAAAAAATAGAGGGAAAACTGAGGAAAAAAAGGACAGAAACAAAGCCCAGCGGACATTCTTTCCCGGACTTTCTTTCCCTTCGATTTGTGAGATAATGCGAGGCGTCAGACGAGGACACGAGACACGAGAGAGAAGGACACTAGAGGACACTGCCATTACCTGCCCAAAGAAAGACCACAGGTGAAAGACAGGAGGAGACAGGTGAGGCGCAGGTGAGAACGAAGGTGATAAAAGGTTAAAATTTTAATTGTTTTTTTCCCTTTCTACAAATGGATAAGTTTTGCCTCAAGATTGTTATTGCTGTGTGTGTGTGTGTGTGTGTGTGTGTGTGTGTGTGTGTGTGTGTGTGTGTGTGTGTGTGTGTGTGTGTGTGTGTGTGTGTGTGTGTGTGTGTGTGTGTGTGTGTGTGTGTGTGTGTGTGTGTGTGTGTGTGTGTGTGTGTGTGTGTGTGTGTGTGTGTGTGTGTGTGTGTGTGTGTGTGTGTGTGTGTGTGTGTGTGTGTGTGTGTGTGTGTGTGTGTGTGTGTGTGTGTGTGTGTGTGTGTGTGTGTGTGTGTGTGTGTGTGTGTGTGTGTGTGTGTGTGTGTGTGTGTGTGTGTGTGTGTGTGTGTGTGTGTGTGTGTGTGTGTGTGTGTGTGTGTGTGTGTGTGTGTGTGTGTTTCTTCCTATTTCTCCTCTTCCTTATCGCCTCCACATCCTCCTCCCTTATTTTTCTTTCTCTATAAAACATTTTCTCTATCAGCTTAACATCCCCTTATTCCTCATTCCTCCTTTCTCTGTCTCTAGTTCCTGTCTTCCTGCACACTAGCTCTTCCTCCTCTTCCTTCTTCTTCAAGCTGTTCCTCTTAAAAGAAATATTCGCGAAAACTGAACACGGCCATCAAATATTTAGAGGCGCTAACTGAGAGAGTGGCAGTGACAGTGTGCCGCAAGATGAGCAGCGCCGGGGAGTGCCAAGTGGTCCCGCTCCCTCGAGGATCAAGCGCCCTCTTCGCTACTAAAGAATTCATACCTGTCCATTACCCTACCTGACTACCTGGGCTAAGTTGGGCTGCCCCTCTCTGGTCACTTAAGATGAGAGAGGATGGAGGTTTCCCGAACGGCCAGGGGACAGAAACACATCCTAAGCACCAGATGGAAGCAAAAGATAAGCTAGTGAAAGAAATTGAGAAGAGTAAAAAGAGATGGAGCTGAGCGAAAACAAATCTTTAGTCCATGCATTGTTGAAAAGATTGAGGAAAAGATGCTGGAAATTAAAGAATCAGATAATTATTTGATAGACTAACCCCTTCAGTACTAGGACGCGTTTTCATATTCATTCTGCTTACTATTTAGCGATTTTATAACGCCTCAGATACTTGTGTGGGGATTAGAATAGTAGACATAAAATCGTCTAACCATATCCCAAAATCATGGAAAAAAAAATGCGTCTCAATACTGAAGGGGGTTAATGAGAAAACAAGGAATATGGTATGGGTTAATAAGACAACTAAAAGAAAACATGGAAGTTCCTTTGTACTTAAGCTAGTGTAGAAAATAAAAACTAAAGCAAGTAGGAATAGATAATAAGAAGCCAAGATAAAACAAAAAAAAAAGCAGGAATTTGATAGGAGTGAGTGAAGGAACGCTTTGAAGCCACATGATGCAGCCTGTACTTTACATCATACTGAAGAAAAAGTGAAAGGAAGAGATAGAAAATAGATAACACACAAGAGAATTAGAAATCTGAGACGACTGAGTGAGTGAGAGGAGTAAGAAGACCAACCCCAACTGGACTTGATGTACGTAACTTAAAGAAAATCCCGCGAAGGGTGAAGGGAAGAGAAGAAAAAAAAGGGATGATATAGATGGCGTGTTATGTATTGTTGATGTGAGCCCTCGTCCCCACTGAGCTGCAGAGCCAAGAAAGGATTACCCGCGTCTGGGAAACTGCGCACAGGGTATTACGTGATAAAATAATGCCGATGGATACAATAAACAGTGAAAGCCAATAGCATCGAACAATAAGGTGAGGAAAAAAACATCGCGCTTGTCTGTGTGTGTGTGTGTGTGTGTGTGTGTGTGTGTGTGTGTGTGTGTGTGTGTGTGTGTGTGTGTGTGTGTGTGTGTGTGTGTGTGTGTGTGTGTGTGTGTGTGTGTGTGTGTGTGTGTGTGTGGTGTGTGTGTGTGTGTGTGTGTGTGTGTGTGTGTGTGTGTGTGTGTGTGTGTGTGTGTGTGTGTGCGCGCGCGCGCGCGTGTGAGCGCTGTTGCTGCTCATTAACCGTTAAGGAATTGCTTATTTATGTTTATGAAATGAAAGGAAACTCAAGAAAAAAAGACAAACAGATAAAGAGACACATATGTAAACTGGCAAACAAACAGATGCAAGAAAATGTCCTTTTATACAGTCAAACCTGCAAAATGAAACACATAGACAAACAAACAGAAAAAAAACACACACGTAAACAATGGAATATACAATGAGAAGCAAATATATTGACAGAAATAATAAGAAATGTACTTTTATTACAATCAAACCTCAAGAAACAAACATAGACAAACAAAATAACAAAAAGACACATAGGTAAACTGGCAAACATATAAAGAATCAGAGATATAATATGACACGTACTTTTCTTTACAATCTTCCCTTTAGAATCGCCTTTGAAGTTCCCTGATCGATTCTTAACACCTGCAGTATCCGTTGCCTCCTTCACCTGTCCGTATCAATAAAAGGAAAGAGAATACCTGAGGAAAAACAGAACTACCCCATAACAGGAAGCATCTCGAGTCGTATTTCTTCACAGTACCGAGATGGGAAAGCTGAACCAGGTGATCTTATTGAGGAAAACAGATTCATTTTGTTAGGTGGTGGTGGTGGTGGTGGTGGTGGTGGTGGTGGTGGTGAGCAGGAGGATGAAAGTAAGATAATATGATGGTGCATGGTGGTGGTAAAGGTGGTGTTTGTAGATGTTGTGGTGGTGGTGGTGTTTGTAGGTGTATTGGTGGTGGTGGTGGTGGTGTTTGTAGATGTTGTGGTGGTGGTGGTGGTGGTGTTTGTAGGTGTATTGGTGGTGGTGGTGGTGGTGTTTGTAGATGTTGTGGTGGTGGTGGTGGTGGTGTTTGTAGGTGTATTGGTGGTGGTGGTGGTGGTGTTTGTAGATGTTGTGGTGGTGGTGGTGGTGGTGTTTGTAGGTGTATTGGTGGTGGTGGTGGTGGTGTTTGTAGACGTTGTGGTGGTGGTGGTGGTGGTGTTTGTAGGTGTATTGGTGGTGGTGGTGGTGGTGTTTGTAGATGTTGTGGTGGTGGTGGTGGTGGTGGTGTTTGTAGGTGTATTGGTGGTGGTGGTGGTGGTGTTTGTAGATGTTGTGGTGGTGGTGGTGGTGGTGGTGTTGTAGGTGTATTGGTGGTGGTGGTGGTGGTGGTGATAATGACCTTTTTCCTACGTCTACTTATTTTTCATTCTAATTTCTTCCCAAGCTTTATTATTCATATTTTTCGTGGTGTTAGTGATGACGACAATGATGGTGATGACGATGATGATGATGGTGATGATGATGGTGATGATAATTATTTTCATTCTAGCTTTTTCCATGTTTTTCCTTTCGTTTATTATATTTTCCTCAACATATTATTCTTACAAGCTTTCCACGAGTTCATTAACCTGTTAGAGTAATTTCCGTATCCAGCGCTTTATTTCCCACACCCTGCTAAATGAAAAGCACTCAAGTTACAACATTAAATTATGTGAAACCAGAGAAACGTAAAATAACAACGCGGAAAACAAGACTTCTTATACGCTGAACAAACAAAATTAAATCAAATCACACGAACGCTTCTCCAGTATCGTTCGTTCACCTTCCTGAAACCAACCACATGTAAACATATGACACTAAGAATGCCAAAAATGATAATGCATAAATAAGAGTGAAATAAATATACTAAAAAGAAGTAATTGGAAAAACAGAGCAACATCCTTTATTCTAAATCTTCCACAGTGTAGATTGAATAAATACATTAGAATAAACAAATGAAAGAAGGATATGAAATTGAAATAAAAGAAAATAGAAGATGAATATAAAAAACTCCTTCATTTAACACGAAACAAAGAAAATAAGGATACAGACTTGAATAAAATAGAAAAACAAAAACAAGCTGATTAATCTCAAACCAAACATGAAATTTAAATAAAAGGAAGTAGAATATGAAATAAAAAAAAACTCCTTCATTTAATATCAAAGAAAATAAGGATACAGACTTGAACAAAATAGAAAAAACAAAAAACAACCTGATTAATCTCAAACCAAACAAATTAAATAGGGCCACAAAAATTAGAAATACAAAATCAAACACAATAAGAGAAAACAAACCCCCAAAAACTTATTAATTTCAAACCAAACAAATAAAATAAGAATACAAAATAACAAATAAATAAAGAAAGCAAACACAACCTGCTTCATCTCAAACTAGAATAAAATAACGATACCAAATGAAAAAAAAAAATAAATAACAAAAACACAACCTCCTTTCACCTCACAGTCTCCCGAGCACCTTCGACAGAAACTCGTAGCGTATGAAAAATGGAGCCAAGAACACTACACCTCTTTGGCTCCTCTCGATTATTTACTGACGAGCCACAGGAGACTCTTCACCCGAGGGACACAAGGATAATCTACCACGCTGCCTCTCGGTTCGTCTCCCGCCCTAAGACCGCTGGAGCTAGAGTAGGGCCCATATTCAGAAACGCCTGTCTCTCTTACCACGACAATTTTCCAAGGTCATAAAGATGATTTCAAGACAGCTTCTCCTTTCAATCAACTAGAAATCCCGCCAGTCCATCACTAGAACCATAGAAATACTCTTGAAAGCACGAGTATCTTCAACTAGTCTCTTATAGTGATGGTGGTGAGAGGGAAGTCTCAAAATACAGGCTTAGGAATCATAGGGGTAGTGACCGGGTGTAGGGAAGGATGCCGCGCCCTTAGGATGGATAGGGAAAGCAAGAAAGGCCCCAGGAAAAAGAGGCTGGGTGTGCAGGAAGCAGCGAGCGTCTGAATGTGACGTCAATCTCCGAATATGAAATGTGACGCACTCTTCCTTCCTTCCTGTGTGAGGGGCTAGTGACGGGGTGTGTTGTGAAGGGAGGGAGGGAGGGAGGGTGTGTTCTTGGGTTTCTGGTTGTGTGAATGTGGTGGTATTGCTAGTAGTGGTGGTAGTGCTGGTAATGGTGGTGGTACTGGTGGTGTGAGTGTGGTGGTACTGGTGATAGTAATGGTGGTGATACTACTTTTACTACAATTACTATTACTACTACTACAACTACTACTACTACTACTACTACTACTATTACTACTACTACTACTACTACTACTACTACTACTACTACTAGGACTACAACTACGCACTACAATTACAAATACTTACAGAAACCAAACAACAACAACAACTATTATTACTACTACCACCACCACTACTACTACCACCACCACCACAACCAACAGCCAGAAGAAAAATATAACGAAAACAAAAGGAAAAACGAAACCAAGAATTTCAGAGACTCGGTAACCGCGCAAGGAGTCGACACAGGTCAGGGAGGAGGAAGAGGAGGAGGAGGAAGAGGATGAGAAAGACGGAGAGAGAGATAGAGAGGAAGGCAAAGGGAGGGCGTGAAACAATGTCCCTTAATCGGATTTCTTTAGCATCACACGTGTCCAGACGGCCTAGGCATCCTCCCCTAACACCTAACACACCTCTACTCCCACGCGCACACACACACACACACACACACACACACACACACACACACACACACACACACACACACACATACACAGCCACACACACTCCAGGTTCCCGCCAAACACATCTTCATAACAAGAGACAATAACTCATGCGGGCGCTGCTACCCCCACCCCTGTTCCCAGATTAATTACACGCGAGATTCCTGCTCATCGGTGCCGAGTTATCTTCGGGGCGCTGAGGTTCGACTCACACTAGGAGCTGCGACATTACGTGGTAGGGAAGCATAGTTGTACGTCTCGGCCAGCAGGTGTAAGGGTAGATAAACAATCTTTCCTCATTTCTTGGGGTGTACTTGAGCCTCTGTCTCACAAGAATAGCGGGCAGCCCTGCATTAACTGTTTCTTTGTGGTGGTGTTTACGGGACTACGAGAGGGTGTTGCCGGCCCGCCCTCACCAGTTCTCCGACACTAGATGCACCACCCGTTCAGAGGGGAAGCCGGCCATCATTTTCTCTCTCTCTCTCTCTCTCTCTCTCTCTCTCTCTCTCTCTCTGGTGTAATAATCCAGTATTTTTACTCACTCAATCTATAATTTCTACTTTTCTTCTTTCTACAACCTTTTACTTATTATGCTGTTGGCGGTGCTTTTCCTACCAGGAGCAATAAAAATAAAGATATGATAATAATAAAAATAACGATAATAACAACAACAACAACAACAACAATAATAATAATAATAATAATAATAATATATCAACAACAATAGCACCAAACATACTCTCATAACTAACAGACACACACATACACACACACACACACACACACACACACACACACACACACACACACACACACACACACACACACACACACACACACTGGCTATAGTAAGCACACATATACATAAACATACATACATACACACATACACGCACAGCTATCACCATATAACACGAACACAGGGCGGGCGGCGCGTCTCGGCAGCTGTCAAGTACGAGGCTTAATGTAAGAAGCCAAAGAAATGCCTACATTTTCATAAGAAGATTATTGGCCGAGTCTTTGTCCATCGGAAAACTTTAGTGGCGAGAGGGCCTGGCGAGGATCTGCATATTGACTGTGTTTGTGATGTGTTCAGGTTTATGTCCCCGCGTGCCACTGTTCCTTCGAAGCACAAGGCTGTTCTGAGCTGCTGTGGCGTCAAGCTATATTACATTTATATATTTCTTTGTATTTCCATTTAGTTATATTTTTCACTCCATGTTCCGCCAATTTATCCTTCTTGGTATTTTAAGGAGAGAGTATTAGATTTTCTCGTCATCTTATCCCATCACTGTTTTTTTCACCTTCGAGATATTAACATTTTTTTCTTATTTATCTGTCATCCGTGTTATGTGACGCTGCTTTTTCTGGTATTACGATGCCTTCATATTTTATTTATTTATCTATACCCTTGTATCCGTAGTATTATATGGTTCTAATAAAGATGAAGTAATTTCTATGTGTTCTTATTTCTATAAGCTATAAGGCCGTCAATCTATATCATTTTTCTTCTTCCTTTCCTTTCAATCGAGAGCAGACGTATAGTAGTAGTTTTATCTGTATTCTTATATCCGTAGAGTTTAGAAATTCGGGAATAATTGAATAATTTTTACATATCTTCCCTACTCTTACATATGAATTTACTAATAACATAATATAACACCCTATCAGTTTCTCTTTCTCCATAACTCATTCCTCCTTCGAGCTGTTCCTTTTTCTCTGATTTGTCTCCAGATTGGATGTGACCGAAAAACACATCAGTCACAACCTATTCCGTGTCATAGCTTCCTTCCCATCACCATCCGCTTCCCCTTCAGGAGCGGTGTACGTCTCCCCCTCGTCGCCAGAAGCCCGCAACAGCTGGTCTCTGCAGCGTGAGTCGGCGCCCGGGCACTTGACCACGAGCGGCCCAGCGCCTCCAGGCAGGGTTGAGCCGAAGACGTCCTGCCGCTTGTCAACAAAGCCTCTGTACACATCGCCTCGATCCTGCACACACAAACATGTCAACACACACACACACACACACACACACACACACACACACACACACACACACACACACACACACACACACACACACACACACACAGCGTTGATAGCGTGCACGTGCAAATAATCATTATCATTACCGTTATGAGGTCCAAAGATAAGTCATTCGATTAAAGTTAACTCAATACGCTGGAATGCCGTGTTTTTGCCGCCGTGTCCCGCGTGTAGCAGTGTGGCGGGCCGGCGGTCGATTCTTAGGAGCCGATGAACTCTGGTAATAGTCCACCAACAGCCCAAGTCGAGCTGACGAGCAAAAATCAGCAAAAACAAAATATTCGCGAGCTTCGTCCAAACAATAATTCCAACTTTTCACTTCGCGCCACGGAAAATCCAGCAGTTTCTGAGGCCGTTTTCTCGCCTCAGTACATTCGTCAGGTAATGGAAAAAGATGCCCCGATATACATTGTCTTATTAAATAACTTCAAGGAAATTCCGAAGGACGCTTAGATACCATGACAGCTGTGCAAGAAAGTGGTAGAGGAGCGAGGAAGTGTGAGAGGGAGAGATGGAGCAGCTTTGGAGGCGCGACGACAGAGGGCAGCAGCGTCCAGAGTGCCGCCTCCCTCGCCTCCCCCCATCCGCCGCTCGGAGCTCTGTTGACACTAACGCGACAGCCACGGACGCCACACTCACGTTCTCAGGTGAAGCTCAAAGGTGAGGCCGCCCAGTTTTAGCCGCAGCCTCTAGATCATCCCTGTCTTCGG
The DNA here is from genome assembly GCF_017591435.1 of Portunus trituberculatus. NCBI lineage: Eukaryota > Metazoa > Arthropoda > Malacostraca > Decapoda > Portunidae > Portunus > Portunus trituberculatus. The sequence goes on along the minus strand of NC_059283.1, from coordinate 2,021,944 downwards.
CCACAAAAATATCTTGAAAATATCGAAAAACAAACACCACAAACACGTCGGTAAGAAAGCCTACACCACACACGCACACACACACACACACACACACACAAGAATCGCACACTAAAGTAGGCGTACTGTTAACTCTACCCGACAACCTCTTACCTATTGTTAAAAAGACAAGCCAGGTGAGTTAATTATAGATTCCCGATATATAGGTGCGAAGAGACACTGGTTCTTCATAGCTGGTGAGAGCGCCGCTGTAAAACCACCACAGCACCACACCACCACAGCACCAGTACACCAAGTCATCTCACGTCCTTGATGAGGAAAACACCAGTACTTTCCCTTCGCCACGATTACCAAACACCGCGATGGTAAAAATGCACGTAAAAACTCGCTAACGATCTATTAAGTCACCCATAACAGCCTCGCAACACGCAGGGGACGCACGCCGCCTCGCAACACGACAAAGAGAGTCACAGCAGTAAGCATCGGGAGTAAGAACAAGAGCCGCTGAGTCACGGAACACAATGATCGCGGAATAAAGTGTGACGGATGAGAGACTGTCGTGTCTACAATAACCTCCTCTTAACTTAACCTCTGAACCAGTCACACCCTCTCTCTCACACACACACACACACACACACACACACACACACACACACATACACATGCAGTTCACCCCGGCAAAAACAGGAGTGAAATCAGAAACCCCGAAACCACATCAATAAAGTTGAAATTATATATACATAAAAAAAAAAGACATTAAATTTTGGAGTTTGAAAAATCGGAGAGAGACGAACGAGAACGATTCAGTGATATCGTTCAGCGAGGGAATGTGTCCGCGAACGCTCCACAGTGATGGATATTGACAGCTGGCGGTTAAGGAAATGCACCACTGTTACAGAACTACGATATATATAAAACAATAAAACCCCTTGATTTATTGCACCCAAACCAGCCGCTGTCCAGGTATCATAAGGACAAAGAAAGTGTGCAAGTTTTGTTTGGTTTGGTCAGGTAAGGTAAGGTAAGGTTAGGTAAGGTTAGGTAAGGTTAGGTAAGGTTAGGTTAGGTTAGGTAAGGTGAGGTAAAATCAAGTTCAATCAAATACACGAAACATTATGTACCTCAAACAAAATACAGACAACCTTCATTGTTATTCCTAAGGCATGTGTATTAAAGAGACAAAGAACTAAGTAAGGTAAAGTAAGGATCTACGTGTAATACATCAGGAAAAATATATATACACCCCATTTTTACTTTAATGTTTTCCCTGAGGCCTCTACTTGATTATGGAGTTAATTACCGGCGCCTTGTTATATAGCAATCAATTAGCTGACACTTTAATATTTCGAGGCGGAGCAGCGGTGTCCCGGATGAAGGTAATGAGACGCCTTATTTTAGCAGTTTGTTAGTTAGTTAATGAGACAGAGACGTGCCAGACATCAGGTGCAAAGTGGCACTATTTTACACTGTTTTACATATTTGTTTGTCCGCGCTACCATCTGGCACTTGTTCTCTCCACATTAAGATATATAAATAGTAAAAAGATAAAGATAGATAGACAGATAGACATGTAAACAGATAGACAGTTAGTTGGATAAACAGATGAATATATAAATAGATATATAGACACTGATTCACTAACTAATTGACTGACTGACAGATATACAGAAACACAACAATCTCGTACAACTTCAGAGCCCAACTTCAAAACACAAAACTGACACCAAAATAAGTGACCAAGACCCAAAACTATTATAACACTAGGAGTTTGATCTTCCCTCAGTTTATTCGTGAAGACTTATTTGAATGAAGTAAGACGAATCACACTATCACAAGCAATCACTGGGTTAAAAATCAATGTTTCCACACTCCTTAGATTCAGTACAAGGAAAGGTTGACTCTGAATAGAATGAGAAAGGTAAAACAAAGGTGGTGGTGGTGGTGGTGGTGGTGGTGGTGGTGGTGGTGGTGGTGGTGGTGGTGGTGGTGGTGGTGATGGTGGTAGTGGTGATGGTGGTGGCAGCGAAGGATTACGGAGCCAGGCTAGTGGTTTATGTCGAGGGGAGTGAAGGGGGAGACAGGATCACCCCTCACCTCCTCTCTCCTCCCCTCATCTCACCTTGGCTTCCCTCCCTCCATCGTTTTTCCCCTCAACACCACAAAGAACGAAGACAAAAAAACTAACAACAACACAAACCCATCAACACCCACGCAGGATAGAAACACGTCTTATCAAAACAAGTAGGTGGCGTGTTGAATATATTTGGCGTGCATTAGGCGTCTCTCAGGCAGTGCCCATCACGAGACGTTAAGATGACAGATCCGACGGGGAAGGCGGCGGGAACTCCTCCTCCTCGGCTTAGACAGAGCAAAAGGCGCGCTAAAGTCCGAAAAGTTTGACATTAGCAACGAATGGCTGGAAAAATCACCGGGAAGTCAACACAGGCGCGGGTTTTAACAGGTGTGTGTGTGTGTGTGTGTGTGTGTGTGTGTGTGTGTGTGTGTGTGTGTGTGTGTGTGTGTGTGTGTGTGTGTGTGTTGTCAAGTATGGTTCGTCTCTTCCTCTCAGGTGACTTCTGGTTGAAAGGAGGACACGTGTGTTTTCTCTCTCTCTCTCTCTCTCTCTCTCTCTCTCTCTCTCTCTCTCTCTCTCTCTCTCTCTCTCTCTCTCTCTCTCTGAGTCTCTATCAGTCATGTTTTCATTTCTCTCTTTTTTATGTGACTCTATACAAACATTGACTAAACACTTCTAAATCCCTGTGATAAATAGAAAAAAATAGTTACATCTCTCTCTCTCTCTCTCTCTCTCTCTCTCTCTCTCTCTCTCTCTCTCTCTCTCTCTCTCTCTCTCTCTCTCGTTCACCTCGCCCATCACGTTTCCCTCCCATACATCACTAAATCGGACCCTCAATACATCAACTTACATACACACATGAAAAAAAAAAACACCTGCCCACATTCAGACCTCCAAACACACACATAATTAGTCCCACTGTACAGACTAATCCCGGAACTTCGAACTCGTGTCCTTGCGCCATTACTGAAGTGAGGGACACGTAATGAAAAGACTGAATGAGCTTCGTGTGAGATGTTTCGTATTAGTGTTCGTAATGATTTTGGTTCGTAATGGGTTAGTGTGTTCGAATGCGTCCGTGCGATACATCATGGTGGCTTTAAGACGACGCCCAAGCCACAGCTACAATCCGGACAGGTTCAGCAAGGGCGCACGCACAATAGCTTTGATCAAGTATCACGTAATTGGCAAACTTAGCAACTTTCGCTAATCAGGAAGCCAACAAATGAAATTCTAGATGCGTGGTTGGGTTGTGAGAGGAAAAAATAGGAACACTCGACTTTCCTAGTCACTCAAAACCCAGGGGGAACAAGTTTGATTAAATACCTTTGACTGCTTTGCCGGGATCGAAGTTTAACCAAAAATGACAATCCAACTGTTGAAATGAGTTTATGCGCAAATTGCAACAAAGGAAGGAGGCATTGTTGGGTTGTTGTCGTCGCCTCGTCTCCTTCTGGTACGGAGGAATGTCAGTTCACACCCATATTTTCTTCCCCCACAACGAGTCTTTGCTGCAGACTTCCTGAACTCCGGCCCCGTCCTGGAGACACTCACAGAAAGTCTCTACCATCAAAGGGACAGAGACGTTCCAGAAACACCTCACACTGATGCGTCCTACAACTCATTAAGGAAAATATACCAAGACCTCCTTCTGTGCCAACCTCGCTTCCTTCGGGAATACGAGGAAAATACATGCTAACTGTCCTCTTGCTTGCTTCTAGTTCGCTATGCACTTGTATCAAAATTACTTCTAGGCACAATCAACTTACTTCTCAAATGTCGCAAGATCCATGTCACCCTCGCGTCCTTCAGGAATACAGGTATATTTAGTGCTATCTGTTCGCTCGCCTTTTTTTTATCTAGTTTAAAATACACTGACCTGTACTTATAAACACCTTATCTATTTGCTCCATCTCAATTCTCAGTAACTGTCTTCACCCAATGAAAAAGTATCATGCTACCGAAGTATTTCTCGCCGCCTCATGCTTGTACTGTTAAAAATCTCCAGATAATTTTACCAGTACTTATTCTTCCTTCCTTTCCTTATCCATTTCACTTTCACCACACGAGAATATCCGACTCAGTTGCTGTAGCGCTTCAGAATCACCCAATCAATCGGTTATTACATCTACCAACCTGTGTTTTGTCCTTGTATTTACACATTCTAAGTCATATCTCATCAACTTCATTATTACTTTGTCTATTTTAAATCTGTCTTTCCTTACCTCCATCCATCACCACTGCAAACCTATCAATCTCACACATACCTCTACTGTACTTTTATTTACTCGTTCCTCCCACTTAAGATTCATTTCCTTTTAGTCTCCCTCATCTATCACCACTGCAAACTTGTCAATCTCACACATAACTCTACTGTGCTTTTATAACAATCTACTCGTTCCCCACACTTAAGTTTCATTTGCTTTTAGTCTCCTCTATCTATCACTACTGCAAATCTGTCAGTCTCACACATAACTCCATTGTAATTTTAAACCAATCGAATCATTCCTCTCAGTTTCCTTTGCCTTCAGTCACCTCAGTCCATCACCACTGTAAACCTGTCAACCTCACACACACACACACACACACACACACACACACACACACACACACACACACACACACACACACACACACGAACCTCAAAACGATGCACTCATTCCTCCCACCTAATTTCCCTTCACCCAGCGCCCTGCATCATTGCGACCTGTTCATCCCGCAGCGCCTCGCCACCGCCACTACTACCGCCACGTGTCGCCGCGTCTAAGGTCACGGCTGAGGTGGCTGGGCTACGGCTGCAGAGTCTCCCTTGGCCCGAGTCTCAAATCCCATCTTAAGTATTTTTCTGACCCAAAGTTGGCCGGTATAATGAGGTATCGAACACGCGCTAATAATACAGGATCAAAACCTCTTAAGAAGGTATTGGCTCCTGCCTGAGGAAGGTATTTAATCAGTACGGTAAAGGATCCCACCCTTGTTGCCTCCCATCCTCCTCCCTCTCCTCCCCAACTTCTCCCAGACTTACCTTCATCAAACTTTACACATCCGCCCTTCCCCTCGCCATCACACTACCCCACACCTCCACTCTCTCTCTCTCTCTCTCACACTCTCTCTCTCTCTCCTGTATTCTCTCATCCTCTCCCTTACATCTATTCTTCCTATCTATCTTTTCTCTCAGTTCTATAGCTTTTTTCCTTCGTTTTCACTTCATGCCTCCTGTTCTCCCTATCTATTTTTCTTCCATTTCTTCTAGTTTTTCCTCTCAGTTCTATATTTTTTTTTCCTTCGTTTTCACTTTATGCCTCCTGATCTCCCTATCTACCTCCCTTCCATTTGTTCTAGCATATAATTTTCCTTCTTTTTTTTTATCTAACATCTACTTATCCCTATTTGCCTTTCTGTCTATCAGTTTCATTACCTTATTCTTCAGTCTGTTTTATCTTGTGTCTATTTTTTTTTCTGGCACTTTTTTTATATTCTTTTTATATTTTTACATTATTTATTTTTCCTCCTTTACAATTGCTTATCTATCCTTTTTTTTAATCTTTTTTGACTTCGTATCTTCACTTTCTTTCTCCTCCTTCACATTCACTATGGTATCTTATCTATCTATCCATTTATTTATCTTTGGAAACTTCATTTCTTCACTATTATTTCACTCCTTTACATTTACTGTTATATTTTATCTATTCCTTCATTTATCCTTTGTAACTTTGTATCTTTCGTTAATTTCCTTTTCCCGTCATCTATTTTTTTTCTTTTCTCTGTTTTCCGTTTCTGTTTTTTTTTTTTAATACATATTCTAGCGCGTCTATTCTCTTTTTATTCTTTATTTATTCCTGTGCTTCCTTCAGTTTATTTATTTTTTTTGTTTTATTTCATTATTTATCTCTTCTAGTTATATTTTACCTTTATTTAACTTTTTATCTATTATTCTCTCAAATTTATCATGCCTTTTCTACGTTTACTTCATTTTCTTTTTGTTCTTATATATATTTTTTTTTCGTTTTATCTATCCTTCATCTTTCTTCTCTTTCCTTCTTACTTATTATTCAATTATTTCTAACCTATCTACCTCCAATTTTCTTCTTTTCTTTTTTTCTTTTTTTCCCTTCTTTACCACTTTTCATCCTTGCTTTATCAATTATTTTTCTTATCTTTCCTTTTCTACTATTTTTCATCCTTTCTCTTATCATTTATTTCTTTTCTTTTCTTTTCCTTACATAACACCCAAAATTTTCTACCTTCATGCACTTTTTGCGTTCCTTTCCTTTCCTCCTCTTTACTCTTCATTGATATGTTTTAGCTTTCTTTTTTTTCATTATATGTTTTAGCTTTCTTTTTTTTTATTAATCAACGTTTTTTTTCTCTTTCTTTTATATATACTACTTCTTATATGATACATGTATAAACGTTTTTCTATTTTTTTCTTTCACTTATGGTTGTTTTATACAGTATTCAATATATTCAACGTTTCTACCCATGTACGTTTCCTCGTTTTCGTTTCCTTCACTCCTCTACTCTCCTTTCCTCTCCTCTCCTCTCCTTCACTCCTCCCGTCGTGGGTATAGACACCTCGTACTCCTGCTTATAAATCTCACTCTATCCCTTTCTTTACTCGTAATTTCTTTCTTCCTCTCTCACTTCCCTCACCGCCCGCCCTTCCTCTCTCTCCCTCTCCTCTCTCTCTCTCTCTCTCTCTCTCTCTCTCTCTCTCTCTCTCTCTCTCTCTCTCTCTCTCTCTCTCCCCTGCTGACGTTTCCTCTCATTCATATTCCAAGTAAGATGTATTCCCTTCCATAAACATAAATCTCAGCTGTGTATCTCTTGTCACGCAATCTACAGTTACTTATCAAAACAATAGCAAGGTTTCGTAACATCGCCAGGAGCAAATAAACAAGAGAATAATGCGCAAAAAAATTAGTTCCCAGTGTTTTTTTTTTCTTTCATCTTCTTTCCCTGTGGTAGTTTGTTTTAATTCCAGCTTGACTAACGGAGAGAGTGGGATGGCTTCGTGGTGGTGGTGGTGGTGGTGGTGGTGGTGGTGGAAACGCAAGGGGAGTAAAAGAGAGAGAGAGAGAGAGAGTGTGTGTGTGTGTGTGTGTGTGTGTGTGTGTGTGTGTGTGTGTGTGTGTGTGTGTGTGTGTGTGTGTATCTTTCAACTTTTTATAATGGTAAGTAGAGAGAAAGGTAATAATTAATGAGTGATACAAAATGTAGTAAAAGGACAAGTAGTAGTAGTAGTAGTAGTAGTAGTAGTAGTAGTAGTAGTAGTAGTAGTAGTAGTAGTAGCAGTAGCAGTAGCAGTAGCAGTAGCAGTAGCAGTAGCAGTAGCAGTAGCAGTTGTAGTAGTTATAGTTGTTGTGATAGTGACGATGAAACAGATGGTGATGGTGATACTGAATGATGGTGGTGGTGAAGATGGTGGTAATGATGGTAGCGAGAGATAAGCACATTCCGTAACACTATCCCTCACTCTATCTATCCAACACTTCGCTTCGGCTTGCAAAACAGTGACCGAGCAATATAGAATAGCCAAAACCATAAACAACCATCACAAAAACCCACATGATTCACATGGAAATTAAGGGAATCCACGTCACCATAAACCAGTAGGGATACATTTACATATCACTCGTATTTACGCTGAAAAACAAAACCACCTTATGAAAGACAGGATTACAAAACACATGAGAGAGAGAACAGCAAACCAGCACACTACCCTTTACTTCACCGTTTGTACTGCCACGGCTGCTCCTCAAATTTGATGTAGCAGTGTTAGTTTCGAAAGAAGTTACTGACAGCATAAGTAAAACTGGAATAGTTTATCTTTTAACTACTTCAGTACCATGACGCGTTTCCACATTCATTCTACTTACTATTTGGTGATCTTATACAACATCAGAAATTCATGTGGGGGATTGAAATAGTGAAAACTGTGGTCATTAATCTTCTGACCTCATTAGACTCTTCGTAATGTCAATAAAATGGTCTAATCGTAAACAAATGTCAAGGTTAAAATGTGTTCCAGTAATTGAAATAGTGAAAACTGTGGTCATTAATCTTCTGACCTCCATAGACCCTTCCTAATGTCAATAAAATGGTCTAATCGTAAACAAATGTCAAGGTAAGAATGTTAAGGAATGATGGAACAGTTGATATTCTTCAGTGTTTATGGTATTATATCTGCTGAATAAAGCAGTGTATACTGAAGACGTTTATGGAGGTAGTGAAAGAGGATATGCTTGTAAAAGGAAGGAATTAGCTGAAGAAGGATGACCAGCTGTAGCGACAACTAATCTTTTTAATATTGGAGCTGTGTTTGTTAAAATTATCACAGTAATACATGATCTAGATGGACATGGAAAAAAAGTTAAGTTAATTTTTGATAGTTACAGAAATACGGTTTTCAAAAAGATTAGTGGAAAAGAAATATAAAAAGCCGTATTGATGTAAAAAAAAAAAAAGTTAAGTTAATTTTTGCTAGTTACAGAAATCTGGTTTTTAAAGAGATTAGTGGAAAAATATAAAAAGTTGTATTATCAAAAGTCAAATGGTTAAATAGAGAATTGTGGCTGATTTGATGCTATGCGACACTCAAGAAAACTATGATGTTATGTCAATTAATGTATAAAGATGAGACGATATTAAAAAGAGCATTACGTACTATTAATCCTTACTTTACACTAGTCTGTATTCATTAATGAGAGAAAGAAAGAAAGAAGGAAAAAGCAAAAAAAAGAAGAGAGAGAGAGAGAGAGAGAGAGAGAGAGAGAGAGAGAGAGAGAGAGAGAGAGAGAGAGAGAGAGAGAGACACGTACTTTGTGGTCTGCTTGTGTTGCTTGTCCATCACTCTACAGCTTCTCACACTCTGGAATATAAAAGCAAAAATATGAAGCAGCTTTTCGCAACAATGATACGAAAGTTGACAGATGATGTATGTGTGCGAGAAGAAAATTAACGATCTGAGAATTCAACCTACTTAGCATAATATGAACCGAAGATAGACATCAGTGAATACATCCATCATAGAGGGAGACCTGAGCAGACAAGCAAAGAAAACGGAAAGCCACTGAGTCAGAATTCTGGTACAGTGAAGCATCGAGACGAACCGCCGCGAAGCTTAAAAAAAAAAAAAACCAAATTAAAAAACTGAACCAGGAGGAAAACACACGAAGCATCAATCGAATCCATACGTTAATTGAGGTCACGACCACTACCAAAACGTTCTAAACTCCCCTGATTAGCGAGCACCCACTAACACCTGCCTTAAAACACCTGACATCACGGGAAGCGATGGAGAGGGAGAAAAAAAAATGAGAATTGAGATTAGCGAGTTGGAGGGAGGAAAGGGGGAGGGAGGGACGAAGGGAGAGAGGCGGGTGGGGGGCAGGAGGGAGAGTTTGAGCGTCGATTGGACGATGTTTTCCCATAACAACGTATATTGGCTCGAGCCCTCTGGTGAATAACAAGAAGCTGATTGGTTGAGTCTCACGAGAATACGAGGAAGCTGATGACCGCCTCTACCAAGGCTTCCACCCCCCATTCCTTCCCCCAACCTCCTTCAGTGCCCCTCCCCCCCAAGCCTGAGTGAAGGAAGAAGACAAGGAAGAGAAGAAGACGAAAGAAGAAGAGAAAGAAGAGGAGGCTGTTAGACCTACAAGATACTTTCCCAAGATGAATAAAGAACGAAGAGAGGAAAGGAAGAAACAAAGGAGGAGGAGGAGGAGGAGGAGGTGTGGGGGGGAAATGTAGGATACCTTAACTGTCTGAAAGAGGAAAAGAAAGGAGGAGAAGGAGAAGGGTATGGGAGAGATAGGGAGGCTGAAGATGAGAAAGAAAAAGGACAAAGATGAGGAGGAGGAGGAGGAGGAGGAGGAGGAGGAGGAGGAGGAGGAGGAGGAGGAGGAGGAGGAGGAGCAAGAGCAAGAGCAAGAGCAAGAGCAGAAGCAAGAGTAGGAGCAGGAGCAGGAGCAGGAGCAGGAGCAGGAGCAGGAGCAGGAGGAGGATGAGGAAGAGGAGGAAGAGGAGGAGGAGGAGGAAGAGGCGGAAGAAAGACTGTATCTCACTTGTTGTCTGGAGGAGGGAAGAAAAATAAGATGAAAATGAAGAGTGAAACAACGAATGGTGGGAAAGAAAAATATGACTAATTCTTTTTTTAGTTTTACCTTTCTACTAGCTAAGATTGTTAGGTTACTTCAAAAAGAACTAAGGAAGATAGTGTATCGATTTATGTCTCCATGTTCACTCTGCTTACTATTTGGTGATTTTATACAGTTTCTGATACCTATGATGGGATTAAAATTGTGAACATTGGCCATTAATCTTCTCACCTTTTTAATCTAAATAAAATCGTCCAATCATATCCAAAACTCATGGTAAAAAATGCGTCCCAGTAGTGAAGGGGTCAAGAATAAACATAATACTACTACTATTATTATTACTACTACTACTACTACTACTACTACTACTACTACTACTACTACTACTAATAATAATAATAATAATAATAATAATAATAATAATAATAATAATAATAATAATAATGATGATGATGATGATAATAATAATAATAATAATAATAATAATAATAATAATAATAATAATAATAATAATAATAATAATAATAATAATAATAATAATAATAATAATAATAATAATAATAATAGAAATAATAATAATAATAATAATAATAATAATAATAATAATAATGATAATAATAATAATAATAATAATAATAATAATAATAATAATAATAATAATAATAATAATAAATAGTTTGGCATCAGGGGAAGCTGTTGTTGAATCTGTGTTATTCATATGTCTGCTGTTTACTTAATTGTGTCAGTCTGTTTTATTCATAATATAGCAAATATCAAAATGTTTATACTCATTGAGACATAACCCTGATTAAAACAACGATAAAACTCTCTCTCTCTCTCTCTCTCTCTCTCTCTCTCTCTCTCTCTCTCTCTCTCTCTCTCTCTCTCTCTCTCTCTCTCTCTCTCTCTCTCTCTCTCTCTCTCTCTCTCTCTCTCTCTCTCTCTCTCTCTCTCTCTCTCTCTCTCTCTCAATATGATTATAGAAATTATACAAGTTTCCTTTTCTATTTGATTTGTTTTACGTAATCTTTATCTTAGTAGAGGTGATAGTCTCTCTCTCTCTCTCTCTCTCTCTCTCTCTCTCTCTCTCTCTCTCTCTCTCTCTCTCTCTGTGGGGGTTAAGCAAGTCAGACTCTGGGATGGTTTTAGAGGAAGAAGCCGCGAATATTCCTCATTAAATAAATATATTTCCTTCACGCATCGGGCGGCGAGGACGAGAGAGGTGTGAGGGGTGTGTCGCTAAGGCCTACCTCCCGCTGCCTTCCCCGGGACTTCCCTTCTTATGTGGGCGGACAATGGAGTAGGTCCCGCTCCGGCCGCTCAATTGACGAACGGCCAAGCTTACACGAAGCAGGAAAATTAAAAAGACTCTTAATTAATTGAGTTAATTAGCGAGGACCGGTGGCAGTACTTAATGACTTTCCCCGCCAGGTACCCCGTCTCCCTCCGCCTCTTACACCACAATCTTTTCCGCCTAATACCGCCTCACTTTTTTTTTCTTCCTTCTTACTTTGCTGATCATTATTAGTATTGAGCGATGGTGGCTGAGGGTAAGCAGGGGAGCCTTCACCTGTCGGCATAATCATCACGGGGCAGGTGAGAACGAGAAACGGAAAGGTGACGCTAGGGAAGAGTTTTAAGGCTCTTGTTTGTATGGAGTGTCTCATAATTTCTATTTTTTTTTTTTTTTTTTTTTGTCGCCTTAAATTGCCTCCGAGGCGCCGCGTTGAAAAGTGAAGTGTTTATGGTGACCGTCCTTCTTTTGGGGTCTGTTTGTTTTTCTGAGACGTTCATCTTTCCATCACAGTTGCCTTAGAGCTTCTTATCTCTCCATAGTCTCTCTTTACTCCTTATTCTCCTTCTTCGTCCTCTCTACTTCTTGTTTCTCGCCCCCTTTATCTATTTTCCTCCTTCGTTTCCTGTATTTCTTCCACGTCTTTATTCAATCTCCTTCCCTCCCTTACATCCCTCATCCTTACTTCTTCCTTGCAACTTCTTCATTCTGTCGCTTCTCCACCTCCTAAATTTTCCTTTTTTCTCACTCGAGTTCTCCTATTCCTCATCTCACCCCTTCTCTCTCTCTCTCTCTCTCTCTCTCTCTCTCTCTCTCTCTCTCTCTCTCTCTCTCTCTCTCTCTCTCTCTCTCTCTCTCTCTCTCTCTCTCTCTCTCTCTCTCTCTCTCTCTCTCTCTCCAGCTTCCTTCCTATTTCATCTTACACGCCTTTTCACCCCAGCTTCCCTTAAGTCGTAAATCTCTCCCCCAGTAACATTCATTCTCCCCCTCTTCTTCTCCTCCCTAGTCGCTTTACCGCGAATTCTCACTCCCCAGCTTTCCTATTTTATCTTACTCACCTCCTCACCCCAGCTCGCAGTTCCCTCCTCCTGGTTCTCTGGCTCTCTGGTGCTCTCTCTCTCTCTCTCTCCCTCTCGTACTCTGGTTCTCTCTCTCTTCTACCCCAGCCAGGCCCAGTAGCCGCCGCCCTCACCGCTCCGCCGCTGTCCGACCTTCAACATATATTCCCCCACAACACCTTTCCGCTCGGCTGAGGACATACTCGAGGGCTGAGTATGTCGGGCGCCGCTAAAACATTCGGTTATACATTTCACAACTGCCAACAAAACAGTGGGTTCCTGCGATTGTCCTGACCCCTGGCGTGTTATGTGCAAAGTTTGAGATGTATGTGATTATGCGATGCACACGAATGCATTCCAATCAAAAGCACAAAATTACACGCACGCAGGCGATTTGCAAGACGAGGGTGTGTGATTCTATACATTATTCTGCGTATCTGGTGCTTGTGATTATTGCCTCCTCGCGCCGCGTCAGGAGAGTTAGATGTAGCTCTCTCCGTGGCGCAGGAACCCTCTCTCTTGACAGTCATGCTCAAACTTTTGGAGCATTGTGTATTTTTCCCCCTCTTCCTTTCTCTGGTATTGTCGCGGAGAGGAAAAATGAGGCACGGCGGTGGGTGGCGAGTCTCCGCTATGGGCGAGGGAGAGAGAGGACGAGTCTAGCCCCGCGATAGTTAGTTGGTCATTGAGGGGAGAATCGCGCGGCGGGTGGGCAGCCCGGGCTCATGGGAGAGGTCAAACGGAGGCGAAAAAAGAAAAATAAAACTGAGGGAATGGAGCAGAACTGGGGGAAGTGGCCGTTTGGCAAACAGATTAAATCGCGCAAGAGAGAAAGAGCGAGAGAGACACACAGAGAAAGAGAGAGATAGGAACAGTCCAGTGAATACATTAATTAAAAATGTACAAACTGGTGCTACTGCCCGCTATTGCTAAGTTAGTGATGCGGGAAGAGACGGCAGGAAGCGTCGGTCGTGGCGAGGCGACGGCGGCGCGGCAGCGTGCAGCCCCAGCGCCCTCACCGCCACGCTTGGGGCCGCGGCGCCGTAATCTCTCGCCGCCGGAGGGGGGCGCCGCTCCACCAATTCGAACAAATACCTAAAAGTGAATAAAATGCAAAAATCCGCTTTACCACACCCACACGGGCGAGCAGCAGCTGGATTACAGGCGGGAATCGCTCAGACAAAAGTATTACAAAAAAGTTGACGTTGTTGCATATGTTGTTTCTTCCCTCTGAGGTGCACGGGAGCGTCAACACCACAACGCGAACATCAAAAAAAGGCACAGGTAAGCCTTGCATGAGTTACCTGCGAGCCCACACCCCCCCCACTACCATCACCATCACCACCACCACCACCACTACTACCACCACCACGTCATTTCCCTCGCCAATGATTACAAAAATGTGGAAACTCGCCCCCCACCCCGACCATTGTGCCAGGAAGACCATATGCTGACAGCCCTCCCCCTGTCCCCCTCCTCCCCTCTTTAATCCTCGGCGTGTGGGGGAGGGGGGCGGGGGAGGACGCTGCTATCACCCTCATTTATATCCCAAATCTGGCTGCCTCATCTCTGATTTTTTTGTCGATACTCTAATGGCAGCAGACAAAACCTGCACCCCTCTCATTACGAGTCGCGTATGCAACAAGATGCTGCAATTAACAACTACTGCAACCGTTTCATCATCACAGTCTACTTCACTGCGAGTCTATTCATGGCCACCAGCACTGCCAATCCAGCATGAAATCCCTTCGACTTAAAATAATATGGAATACAATGGTGAAAAAATGGCAATGTTTTCTGTTTCATGAGTTGCCACGAAATAGTAAACTAACGCTGCATGATATTTTTTTTACTCTTTTTTTCGTTTTAGGAATAAATATAAATAAACGCTCCCTTGTTTTAGTGCCGAGGTGTGGGTAAGAATATTAACACTGAATTCAAATAAAACATTAATGATTCAGAATAGTAAAATATGGTTTATGATGTTTATGCTAAAAGGTATTTCATATGTGAGGAAGCAAAACACTTACTCCATTATTCCATCAGTACCTGCACTCGTTCCCTTCACGGAGGCGAGACACACAAGGGCACACAAGGACACACGAGCACACATGAGGCAAACACATACACATTAGCAGCATTCAGCACCGCACCATCACACAGGAACACCCTTTACTTCGAAACAAAACCAACTCAGATACAACGAAGCTTGATCCGGTCCATTGGCCAGACTATGAACCCCATTACCGTTCGCCTATGACTCTCAGATAGCGGCGGGAAGCGAACCACCGATACTTTGGTGTAAATTAACCACAAAGCATAATATCTATTGAGATTCGCATGTTGGTTCTCCTAAAGGGAAGAGCGCCACTGTAGTTTCCATTTCCCTAACCGGTGATTCACGCAGGAACGAGCAGTGAACCAATTCTCCCTTACTGTCCAGCCTTATCGTGTTAATCTTTTAAAGGTCGCCACAATGGTACTTCGGGGAGCGTCCGGGAAGCCTCCTCACGATGCTTGAGAAGGACACAGGACGCGGTCAAGGGAAAAGACGGAATTGTAGAAAATGTAACACACACACACACACACACACACACACACGCCTTGAAAAGAGTATTCGTGGCTGTCTGTTTTCTTTTTCTCATTCCTTTTCTCCCTTCACCTCTGTTTTATTTATTTTCTTATCTTCTCCTCGTCCTCTTCCTCCTACATCCTCGCCCTCTTCTTCCTACCTCTTTTCAAAGACGTATTTTTGTTTTCTGTTGATACAAGTTGTCTATACAAAGGCCTAAATAAACATCTACCCTGCTGAGTGTTATAATGCCTTAGTAAATGACATGAAGTGGGTTGGAAATGACTGAACGAGCACATCACATTAACTGTCATTCACTTTACTCTCTTTCATCACGTAAGTCAGGAAACGACGAGAATCACTTGTATTTAAACTCAACTGGTGATGTAGCACAGTATCAGTCACGGCCATAAGTCCTCAACACCAACACCAGTATTACCACGCGCACAACAAATGCTGTTAACAGTAAATAACAATCCACAGGTGCTTCTACTAACATTACTTCCAGTACCAACCACCACCACCACCACAACCACCATCACTACCATCATTTTAACCACCACAATCACTAGTGACTCTTCATTACTACCACTATTTTTTTACCCATACAACCAATACTGTTATTATACCACTATATAACTATCAATAGGTAGTTTTGTCAATATTGCTTTCTATAATCACCACCACCACCACCACCATCACTACTATCCCCCACTGATGCTGGCTACTATCCCTATTTTAAACAAAACTACCAGTATCTTTTGCATATTATCCCAAAACAACCACCACCATCACCAATACTACCACTACTACCACCACTCATCACCAGCAGGCACTACCATAAACACTACCTCTAGCAATAACCACCACCATCACCACCATTACTTGCAACTCATCACCAGCTGGCTCTACTACAAACACTACCTCTAACAACAACCACCACCATCACCACCACTACCACTACCACTAACACTCATCACCAGCAGACACTACTACAAACACTACTTTCAGCAACAGCTCTACCAGTACCACCACCACCACCACCACCAGCGCCACCGCCACCACCACCAACGCCTCGCAGCACCGGTACGGCCCAATAGGGAGGCTGCGTTAGTTAGCATGCATTACAGTGGGTCACTCGCGCAAGTATGTAATTGAATTCCCCCTTCTTATTATACCATTGTGGAGGCTACCGACGGGAGACGGCTCAGCATCTTTTATTTATGGAATCACAAATGGAGACGTATTCTGTTCAGGGTGGTCCGGGGAAGAACTAATCCAGGAAGTGTCGGAGGAAGACATGGAGCGAGAGAGAAGATGGGGGAAGAGAAAAAAAAAACTTAGTCGCGTCTTTCACTCTACACTGTTCTCAGTCTTTCACTCTACTGGTGTTCTCAGGCGGAAACCTCGATGATATGGTGTGTGTGTGTGTGTGTGTGTGTGTGTGTGTGTGTGTGTGAAAGGATAGTATAAGATGTTGTGGGTGTGATGGAGACAAGACTGCAATGTGATGGTGGGTGGTGTCCGTTGGCTCAGTGGTAAATATTTTGCATAACACGTACACTTTACATTGCCACCCGTTCGAATCCTTTCCAGCTCAATCAAATTACGCTAGTTGTCACATTAATTTTTTTACGTAAATGAAAACTTACAATTTATTTTTACGTAAATGAAAACACCTTATAAATCAGATAAAAACTAGAAAAGGGAGTCAAATACTATGTACATTTCTGAATGGAGTTAATTACATAGAAAAAAAAAAATCTGAGGAAATTGAGGAAAACCAATGGATAATCACATAGACAAAATATCGCATTCTTTTTTTCTTGCTTTTTTTATATTGGGGTGAATCACAAGACGTGCAGGAAAATGTTAAGAAAATACACAATTCCAGCGGATGAATAATATAATCAATCCACGTCATAGAAAATGTGGCTGAGGGATAAACTAATGCATTGCGGACCTGCCTGACTTCATCTCTGGAAAATTCATACCCAAACAGAAACTCAAAATGCAGAAAGTGAAATCCCCAAACATGTCTGAAATAAGGAGGCAAAATTAATGAAAAATAAAATGACAGAATAGAGAAAGGAAATACACTCACAAAGTCACTCAGTGTACTAAATTTCATACCCAAACAGAAACTCAAAATGCAGAACGTGTAATCACCCAAGCATGTCTAAAAGAAGGAAGCAAAACTCATAAAAATAGAATGACAGACTAAAGAAAGGAAATCCACAATCAAAAATTCAATATACCAACTTTCAATCCAACAGAAACTCAAAATACAAAACATGCCTGAAAGAAGGAAGCAAAATTAATGAAAAATAGAATGACAGAATAAAGAAAGGAAATCCACAATCAAAAAGTCACTCAGTATAGTAAATTTTAATCGAACTCAAAATACAAAACGTGTGATCACCTAAATATGTCTGAAAGAAGAAAGCAAAACTCATTAAAAAATAGAATGACAATAAAGAAATGAAACCCACAATCATAGAGTCACTCTGTATACTAAATCTCATTCCAAATGTATGAGAAACAAGTAAGGAGGAAAAACCACTCTTCGCTACCCTCTGTCAGCTACCACACCAAACAACAAATAAGAAATCGTCTTTAACTTCAAAAACACACTCGGTAGAAGAATAACTCATAAAAACAACGATAAAAAAGGAATTATCGCACTTCGTTACTCCTTCCGTCAACTACTCCGAATAAGCATAGTCAGAAAACTTCCTCTAACAACAAACGTATATTCGATGGACGAGAAATTGAATGAATAATAAAGAGGTCACCACATTGCGTCAGCCACCACAGCAAGCACCAAGTCAGAATCTCTCTCTCTCTCTCTCTCTCTCTCTCTCTCTCTCTCTCTCTCTCTCTCTCTCTCTCTCTCTCTCTCAACTCCACAAATACATTCAGAGGGAAAGTCACTATGAAAGAAATGATGATAATAATGATAAAACAAAAGCAATCACATTTCGTCAGCCTGCCAGTAATACGTTCGGTGGATATATGAGGTGAGAGAGGTAAGGTGAGGTTAGATTAGGTTAGGTTGAGTTGGGTTGGGTTGGGTTCGGTATGGTTTGGTTTGGTTTGGTCTGGCTAGGTTAAGTTAGGTTAGGTTAGGTTAGGTTTGGTTAGGTTAGTTAGGTTAGATTAAGTTTGGTTAGGTTAGATTAGGTTAGGTAATAATAATAATAAAATAAGAATATGAATAAGAAATAGTTTGATAGCCACTCCCTCAGCCACTCCAGCAGAAGTCCGCCCGGTAATGCTTTCAGTGGAGGCATGACTGAAAAATAGATGGGGAAAGGCAGCAAAGGCATTCATTACACACGGTGCGATGGGAGAACGGGAGCGTAACACAGGCGGGGCAGAGGACAATGAATATTTGCATCGCCCAGCACTCCGACAGCCGCCCTGAGTAATGCACATTAAATTACGCTTCTCACCACGCCGCCGGAAAATATGTATCCACAGTTCCTACAACCATGAAATCCATTTATAATTCGGCGGCCATAACTCTGTCTCGCTAAGATACCACCACACTATACAGATTTTCCTTCCTTCCCTCCCTCTCTTCCTCTCTCCCTCTCTCTTCCTTCCCTTTCTCCCTGCTTCTCTCTTTCCCTCACTGCTCGTCTCCTTGTGTGTGTGTGTGTGTGTGTGTGTGTGTGTGTGTGTGTGTGTGTGTGTGTGTGTGTGAAGAAGGGAGAAGGGTTATATAACAAACACACACACACACACACACACACACACACACACACACACACACACACACACACCCTATCGTCGCTGTCGTCATCGCTAGTATGGGCGTTGCCACCGCTAACGCTGACGCAGAGCTGACGCTCCCTCACGCCCACACGCAGGAGGGAGGGCGGGAAGCAGGTTTCTGTGCGCCTGCGTGCTGGCGGCGGGCGGGCGGCTTTTGATGTGCGGGCGGCGGCGAGCACATAATACCCGAGTTTCCCTGGGGCCGCCCCTTCCCGCGCCGCATCACAGGCTGAACTGTATTAATAGCGACTCCCATCAGACAAAGAGCTCCCGTGGCACTCCATATAGAAAATCAATTACGTTTTAATCCAAATATCAATCATAAGACCAAGTTTTCTTCTGTGGCCAACAAGAAACCGCCGCGGGCAGGCAAACCTCATTACCCGCTGGTGCCAACCCGGTGGTCACCGCTATAGCGCGCGGCTGCCGGCACCACGCCGCCGACGCTCTCTGGTATCGACTTTAATTCATGCTCTTCTCCTGGACATGCGATCCCCATTACCGACTTCTCCGGAAATATGTTACCAGGTAAAACTGCTGCCAATATTTCACCCAAAACACAATAATTGAGTTGCTGCTGAAACGTGTGTGGCAACTCCCTATATTTCGCAGTCAATTCTGACATTTTATAAAAGTTTGACTGTGCCGTCAAATGCGAACTTCATAAGACGTCACGACAAGATATGAACTGCCGGCGGAAGGGTTGGCGGCACCCGAGGACCTGGTGTGCTGGTGTGCGCGGCGGGGCTTTGTTGTGGCGGGAAGGCGACGGGGAGGGGACGGGGAGGAACAGGAGGGGTAAGGGAAGGAGGGGTTTTCACAACGTCTTTAGGCAGTAAACCACGTCAGGCTTAAGAGGAAGCGACGCCTTCATCTATGGGCAATTAATGGTCACACACACACACACACACACACACACACACACACACACACACACACACACACACACACACACACACACACACACACACACACACAGTACGTTCCCCTTTATCGCCTTTAAGATATGGGCTGCCTTATTGAGCTCTCATCACATCATCTTATGCATTTCTCCATATCTCTAAGCACCTCACCTGGCAGTAATACCTGTCTGAATAATGAGAACTTAACGTAGTACCTTGATGAGAAGAATTATAATGACACAGGTGCAATGAACTAATGATACACCACAGGTACACAAAAAAACAGGTAAGGGTGATTCTAGTGAGGTTATATTCACGTAAACACTCAAGTTGCGTTTCCAGAAGTCAAAATTGCGTTGCCGAGAACTAGGGAAAGCAATACGAAGGAGCAAGACGGCGGCCTCAGATCTAAAACCAGACCATCGCTTCCCTAACCTACCTGCCCTGAAACTCGATACAATTTGCCCAGAGGGAGGAAAAACTATCAACCGAGCCTTTGATCTTTAACGGGAGTCATACCAAGTTTATAAAATCTGTTAAGTAGATCTGCCTTATGTTGTGTTGTAGCTGGGAGGAAGGAGACTGCGGTGAACGTTCCTCTCACGGCGATCTTCCTCCCATCTCCCTCCTGTCTGTTCCTTGCACTCGGGGTATGATGGATTAAATATTACAGTGGTTCTTACTGCTTACTCTAGCGCTGTTTAAATTTTATTCTCTATAGTGTTATTTATTCTTGACACATTTTTGGCATAAACTACAGCGATGAAATGTACAGGATATTGTTTCATGTAGTTACGTATTACAAGTCTTAATTTCTCAGTCGAAGAATCTATTAAGGTTTTTTCTTTTTTTTTTTTTTAATATATGAAATAGATTATCAATTCCTTCCATCCATTTTCATCTTCTCAAAATAGATTCTAGTATAAAGTAGGAAGACAGCTTTATGGGACTTTATATTACAAATCTTTCTTTTCACCTTTCACTCTCAGTTTAAGATTTCTTCCAAGCGGATAAATTCTTAACCTCAACTCAAATCGCCACAATAAGCTATAGTTAGTAAAGTGGAGGAAATGGCTTTACAAATACAATCTCGCAGGCACCTTTGTGAGAGGCAACATCCGGTCCCTCCTCCCTTTACTGGCGCTGCAGCACAGGAGGCAACACTGCACCACAACAATTACAGTACAGACAACACGAAAGCACCTCTATGCTACACCAACTCACTCTGTACGGACTCGCGAGGACGGTGACGGTCATCCAGCGTCACACCTGCGCTAAGTAATGATCTAATTTGACCTGGGCCGCTCACCTGTATGAGACTTGGAGTATTAACCTTAACCTTAGCAAATGGAGTCTCCTGAACACATGAATACCACTGACGGCCTCTATGTGGGCCCCGCCTGGCACTAACAGCCAGTGACGCTCCCTAACTGGTCACGGCCGGGTATAATTGATTCGCTTAACCACCCTATTAGGCAAGGATAATCCTGTCTGGCTAGTGAACGTGTGTGTGTGTGTGTGTGTGTGTGTGTGTGTGTGTGTGTGTGTGTGTGTGTGTGTGTGTGAGTGGGTAGGTGGGTGGGTGTGTGTTGTTATTTCTGTTCTTCTGTATGTAACTCCGTATTTCTCGTCTCGTCTCGTCTCGTCTCGTCTCGTCTCGTCTCGTCTCCTCTCCTCTCTTCTCTTCTCTTTTCTTCTCTAACCTTCTTTTCTCTTCTCTTCTCTTCTCTTCTCTTCCTCTCCTCTCCTCTCCTCTCCTCTCTCTGATTGTTGTCATATTCACGTTATTTTCCTCCTTCACTTGCTTCGTGTGTCTTAAGTATCCTGTGATTTACTTTCCCTCTCCTCTCTGTTTCCTGTAAATCCTCTCATTATTTTCCTCATCAAATTCTCTTATTATTCTACTCATTATTACTCATTATTATTTTTCATTATTTCCCTCATTAAATTCTCTCATTATTTTACTCATTTATTTCCTAGACACACCACTACTTATTGATTTCAAGGGAAGAAGTGTACAGCCCTCTCACCTTTATGCATTAGTATGGCAATTAACTCCACTTCTCAGGTAGAAGAAGCCATTACAGAAACAATACACAAAACTTGAGCTTCCAAGGCATCAGAATTTACATTGAGAGCTCATATTATCTTGCATATTTTCCTCTTCTTCCTTTCTTCTCCCCTCCTCGTCCCGGTTCCTCTCTTCATCCCTCCCTTTACTCCCTCTCCCCAGTCCGCTCCTCCGACTGAGACACACACAAATACTTCTTTCAATTTCTTTGTTTTGTCCTACTCCTCGGTGAAAGACTTGGAAATAATGAGGAAATGGGAAGTGTCATTCTAGGTCATATTCCCAGGAAACAAAAATATCGACGTCTACTCGCCCAAATGGGGAATCCTTGTCCTGAGCCCAAATGGTAAATACAGGGAATGCAAAGGAACAGCAGCAACGAGTGTGGCCTGAGGAGAGTCAGAGTTTCACTACATTACGCCTTCTCCTCCTCACCCTTCGCGTCCTCTCCCGCCTGGACTGACCGCAATGTACCGCCTCTCGTCCTACCCACCTTGAGCTTTCCAGCCCCCCGGTGGCGGCACTCCAGGGTCCAGTGGCTCGTCCGGGTGGGGTGGCTCGGGTATGTGGTCACGTGGCGTCTTTTTTCCCTCATTTGGTGGCTCATTTTATGTCACCGCTGACCGAAAGTGTGGGAAAAATTCATTCACGTTGACGACAGAGGAGAGTGTGCGACCGTGTTTTGTTTTTCCGGAGGGCCTAAGTAAGATCCCGTGTCCTCGCCCCTCGTTTTGTGCACTCCACGCCGTCATAGACGCTCCATTTTCACTGATGCTCATCTTCACTTCACCCCAAACGACTTAACGCGCTAACCAACCCGCCGCGGACGCTGTCGTCGTATTGGTGATGTTGATTCTTCTCGTCTGCGATAGTTTTTCGATTCGCCAAAGCGTGGGAGGGGAAGGTTGGGGAGGCGCACTTACCGAGGCTCGTTTTTGGTAAGGGTGTAGAGGAAACGACCTGCACGGGATGAAATGACCGACGCACTGCACGTTTTGGTAATTACGTACTGCACGGTGGTCGTTCATGGTCCCCTCGTTAATATGGAAAAGGGTGTTCTTTTTGTATTTCAATATTGATGTATTGAACAATGATTAGGAAGTGCACGAATCTTAATATTTCAAAGGAACTTCACAGATGAGTTTGGTGTTCTTTGGTAAGAGTACAGTTAAGACAATCGTGGGAACATAATGCGTTCAGATGTCTTGTAAAAAACGTAATAAATAAATAAAAAGCATCGCATCTCAATGGCACTTGATGTCTTGAAAACTACAAGCAGAACACCACAAGATGACTGCGATAAGACGACAATGACACAAGAGGATAATTTTCGTCAGATAAACTTCAAAACATATTACAATTCCCTCTTTAGTACCCTTTCATGTGCCATTTTCCTGCTTCGAAGCCTTTATTTCGTGTTTTATATCTATTCTTTATCAGTCACATTAACCACATTTTAAATTAGTTACTATTCTTTTATTAATGTGTAGCTTCTTGTTATTTTGTTCTAGGTAATATTTATTCAAGTATTTCCAACTCACAAAAATCAAATAGCAAATCTTCGTACGTGCTGCCGCCTTTTCGACACGTTCAGTTACCGGTGCATTTTGTATTTGTATATCTTCAAGTTCGTATCTATTCCCTCTCCATTAGACTCCTTTCTCCTTCCCTCCTCTCTGTGGCTCCTTTTGCCTGTGTCTGTCTCTGCCCGTCTGATCCCGCTCCCGTCCCCTCCCGGCTTCCTGTCTCACCACTACTCACGCCTCCACTCTCTGCTGCACTTGAGGAAAAAGCCCCATTTATATCATCTGTAAGAGGTGACGGCAAGAAGTCTCACGGTAAGGTCTTATGTCACCGTCACTTCCTGGAAACGGGGAAGGGGGAGTGAGAGGGGTACCACCACACACCCATGTCCCCAAATCCAGGACCCTTTCACCTCGCCCTCCTCACTCCAGTCAAGCCTTCTTTATAACCTCTGACCTGACCACGTAAAGGATAGGAATCGCAACACATTCTTAGGCTAAATCGAGACATCAAGCTATTTTTCATAACCACCTTGACCATCTTAAAAATTACGAGTTACAGAACATTTCACTGATTCTTGGGTGGATGTACTAAGCGCCCTCTTTCGCCCAGCACTTAAGACATAAAGAATATAAACAGACTCAGCATGCTCAGCGATTATATTCAAAATTCATAACGGCTTCGCAAATCAGGGCTGGCTAGACCCCAAGTGTCTTAAGTGGAAAGCGTTGTCCGACTGGTCCGAGTTTCTGGGTGGGTACGGGGTGGCTGGCTGCCTCGCTTACCTCTACACGAGATTTCAATTATTGGGTCTCGCCTTGAATTATTAAAGGGGTCTGTTATGGTCACAGCTGAAGGGGGATGTTTGTTTTAGATGATGGCGTAAGGGATGGGGTTTATAAAGCTAAGAGCGCGTTGTGGCGTATGAATGATATAAGGAGATATTAGGGGGTGAACCGTCCTACCGTCCTCCTTGGCTCTTCGTTGCCAGAAAGGGAGTATCATATTTTCTGTTATCGTACCCGCTGAAGAAACTATTGTTGATCCATTGTTCGGTGTGAGGGGAAGTTGTTTTGTTCTTTTACACCCTCTATGCGTCTGGTGGTAAAAGTGAGCGAGCAATGAGTGCATGGAGGTTGGTACTCGCGGTAATAATTCAGTGTTATGGCGAAGGAAGGAAGCGAGGTGCGGAGTACGATGCTGTGTGAGGGGAGACTAACAAGTATTGTGATTGATGTTTTTTGACAGTGCCGGAAAGAGAGAGAGAGAGAGAGAGAGAGAGAGAGAGAGAGAGAGAGAGAGAGAGAGAGAGAGAGACTAACATAAACACAACAAAAAAAAAACATGCGAAAACATATCAGAAACACTGAATAAGCACTAAAACAACTCAAAACACTTAAAACACCACCCTTGCACTCTGACCAACCCTCGAACACACGTCAATCTCACAACATACCCTCGGTCCCACGCTCGCGGCCTGAGAAGCGATATGAAACGGGAATCAAGAGAGTATCGAGCGAGTAAGCGACGCCTGATAAAGCATTAGCACGTCATACAAGAGGACTCGGCGCCACTGAGAGCGACTCCCCTACCAAGACGATTTATGGAGCCGAATCTGTACAGTATAACAAATTGTGTGCCAGAGTCCGGGGAAATATTGCCGCCAACGTAAAACAATATTTGCCCATAAAAATGTAGGCTGTGTGTATGTGTGTGTATGTGTGCGTTTGAGTCGACACCAGAGAGAGAGAAAGCTGTTGGGTTTGAGTGACTGATTAATAAGGCAGGTTTCTGAGTACGTGTGTGTTCCTGGAAACTTAATGAAATTTTAACTAGTTTTACGTAGCCTTACCTAACTTTACCTTACTAGAGGAAGATGTTACTCACACACTTGGCATACAATAATCTATGTAAAATTGAATCACGTACATATTGTCTTCCTTGTGTTAAATAGATATAATTATTGTCCTTTCTTTTTTTCTTTTTCTTGTCTGCTGATTTTGTCGCTGTCCTTGTTGTGATCTTTAATATTACTGTTATTATTATTATCATTATTATCATTATCACTATTACTATCATAATCATCAGTATTATTATTCCTCGTGCTGCAACTTGACCCTAAGTGAGAAGGGCATACAAAAAAAACATCACAAAAGGGGACTTCACTTCTCCCTTCCAAGAACTTTAATGAAGACACGACTATTTTAGAAACAACAAAAGCTTGCAGTCACCACTTCCCTCCCTCCTGTTATTTTTTCATGTCCCTCCCTTCCTTCTTTCCCTCCCCTGTCCTTCCTTACTTTCCTTTTCCCCTCCACTCCTTTCCTTCCTCTCCGTTCCTTACCCACACCTCCCTTGCTACACTATCGCGCAGCTTTACCTTCGCTACAGAAAATCCAGCTTCGGTTTTCCCTTTGTCTCCTCTGCCCCTTTGGTACCTTGCCACTAAGTAAACAAAATCCCTCACTAGCTACCGGCCGCCGCCATTAGCAGCAGTTTTACGCTAGTCTCCTCCGACTAGCTGCTATTTGTACCTCCTATCCGAGGCTCTTACGCCTCGCACACCACGTCCCGAGGCACCTCAAACATTGTATTTACCTCAAAATAGTCAAACTCACGGCTCACTCTACGAGGTGTGTTGGCGGTTCGGTTAAGCAAAGTCTCGCCTCATCGTGTCCTTCACACCGCTAAATATGCATCGCTCACCACAGGGAAAATACAAAAAAGTTAATCAGTCTTATTTTTGAAGCGTTCTGTGAAAGACATTACCTTCACTTGTTCTTGAGATGATACATGATTAATAAAATATTGTTGTTTGAGGAAAGTTACGTGGGAAAAATTAAGTTATTGTGAGAATCAATATAAAAGTGAATTAGTGTTGTTTTCGTGGCGTTCTGTGAAAGACATTACCTTCACTTGGCCTTGAGATCATACATGATTAATAAATATTGTTGTTTGAGGAAAGTTACGTGAAAAAAAAAATAGTTATTGTTAAAATCAATATTGAGTGAAAAATGAGTTGCGCTGACTTGTGGAATGTTGCGTGGAAGACTAATTACTCTTGCCAGAAAAGGAAAAAAAATCACGTTTGCAATACTACCAAATAAATAAGTCCGTCTTGATACTGGAAAAAAAAAAAACTACATGAAAAGGATGAGACTGTGGAAAACTTTGAAAAACATTTAAATACAAAAAATAAATGAATACAGTCAAATATAAATAAATGGCGATAAAAATGGGTAGCTACATTTCTCAAAATTTCTGTGGCGGGAAGTTGAAATGGCGGGATAGATTTCAAAAGTTGAGATGAAAACCAGTGAATAGAATTACTGTGAAGTTGCTTGACAGTGATAGTAGGAGAAGAAAGGGAGAGAGAGAGAGAGAGAGAGAGAGAGAGAGAGAGAGAGAGAGAGAGAGAGAGAGAGAGAGAGAGAGAGAGAGAGAGAGAGAGAGAGATGAGAGAGAGCAAGGGGAGACAGAGGGAGAGGCAGAGAAGAAAGGAGAGAGGGAGGGAGATTGAGAGAGAAAGAAATGGAGAGATGAGGGAGAGGGAGGGAGGTATATGGAAGTCAGAAGGGAAGGCAGGTAGGGACGGTATGAGGAGGGGAGGGGGAAGATGACAAGGAAGTGGACGAGATTAAGTAAAAAAAAAAAAAAAAGGATAAAAAAAAGGAGACATAAATAAAAAAGCTAAAGGGAGAGAGAGACACAGAGAGAAAAAAAAATGAACAAGTTGCAGGAAGAGATAACAGTTCGAGTGATGATGAGTAGAAATATGAAAAGACAGAAAATTAGAGCAATTATAGAAGTATCATTAAAGTTAATGAGTTGTGTCCGGGAAGAAGAAGGGACGAGAGAGAGAGAGAGAGAGAGAGAGAGAGAGAGAGAGAGAGAGAGAGAGAGAGAGAGAGAGAGAGAGAGAGAGAGACGGAAAGCAGAGGGAGACAGGAAAGTTAATGGAGTCAATCAGGATGGAAAGGAAACGGCGGAAACGAGAAGAATAAAAAGTGGAATTAGGAGCGAAAGGGGGAGGGGAGAGGCCATCCAAACTTGTGTGACAATTACAAGATTTGGTCGTTGTAAGTTCCGAGTCAGTAATCGTCTCGGCCCTGTGCAAGCTCGTCAAAGATTTAATGACACTGTGTTCGATTCTCTTGATGAGGTTTGTAATTAACTAACATGCCGTAATTAGGGCACTTTAGGGACTCTATCGCGGTCGTAGCAAGGCTGTGATGGTCGCCGGGAGCAGTGAATATTTGCGTTATGCACCAGAGCGTTCCAAGCACCTCCTATTTGCCGTTAAAAGTGTGGGGTTTAGAGCAAGGGTGATGTGTTTCGAAGTCCGAGATGGCCGGGGAAGCGACCAGGTGTGTAAGGAAGGTTAAAATCTGTTGTGTAGGAATACTCTAAAATGGAAACAGAATTTGCCAGCATCAACATTCAATTATCGGGGATTGAGAACGATTAAAACAGCCATGGAAAGGATCCAAGAAAATGTGTCGCGGATTCTCTTTTGAAATGTTTCTTTCTGGTGGCGAAGGACGCGAAATATAAATCCACTAAATCACTTTTCCCTTATATATTTTTTTCTCTCTTTGTTTTGTGTTATGGTTACGGGAATGTGTGACTAGACTATGGGTTTTAATGCCGCGAAAAGAGAGAAAGAGCACGTTTTCGATTTCATTAAAGAGTGTGTATAGACAGTGTGAAGTGTTGATGATGTTACGGTGTTACAAAGATTACACTACGCAGGGAAAAGGGGAAAAAATACTGGGAAAATAATATATCGAAGTATGAACGTGTTAGACTTGAGTGGTATGGAAAATTCACACTTTTCTTTTTTGCTTTTTTTTTCGGTAAGACTAAAGTTGTGGTGTTTGTGTGTACGCATGCATGTGTGTACTACGTGTGTGTGTGTGTGTGTGTGTGTGTGTGTGTGTGTGTGTGTGTGTGTGTGTGTGTGTGTGTGTGTGTGTGTGTGTGTGTGTAGGGCAACGACATTTATTCCTCCCTTTTTTCCCTCTCGAGACATGAATACTTCCTTTATAAATCACTGCACTACACTACTGGACACAATTTTTATCACTCTTTTTATTGTTAATGCTATTTATAACACACACGTGCTTCTCTCTTTGAATCAACACCACATAAACACACTTCCATTACTTCACGCTGCAGTAAGTGCTTAATCCCTACACATCTCACCCCCTAACCCAGCCTAAGCTTACACTACTGAAGGATGGCTGCCCCGGAGGAGGAGGAGGAGGAGGAGGAGGAGGAGGAGGAGGAGGAGGAGGAGGAGGAGGAGGAGGAGGAGGAGGAGGAGGAGGAGGAGAAGCTGGCAAAGTGGACGAAAGAAACTAATGACGCTGAGTATTTAGAAAAGGATAGATAATGTTAGATAAGTTAGTAAGTAGAAAAGGAAGAAGACTAGGAAGATTGAGTAGATGGAGAAAGAGAAGGAGGAGGAGGAAGACCTGGAGAAGTGGAAGAGGGAAGCGAATTGCACAGAGCATCTAGAAAAAGGATAAATAATGTTAATTTATATTAGTAAGTAGAAAAAGAGGAAAACTAGGAAGACTGAGGAGGAGGAGGAAGAGAACACAAGCTATAGGAA
The DNA here is from genome assembly GCF_017591435.1 of Portunus trituberculatus. Taxonomy (NCBI): domain Eukaryota; kingdom Metazoa; phylum Arthropoda; class Malacostraca; order Decapoda; family Portunidae; genus Portunus; species Portunus trituberculatus. The sequence continues at coordinate 1,992,950 of NC_059283.1, read as the reverse complement.
AATTAAGGAAAAAATAGGAAAAGTGACCAGGAAATAATAAAACGAAGGGAAGAAGACTCGTGTAGGAGAAATGTGGGAAAGGTGACAAGGAAGGGGAGGGGAGGCAGGCAGCAAAGGAGAAGGAAGAGAGGCAGGCTGAGTCGGTAGGAAAGGGTAGGAGGAAGGTTACATGTGGACGGCTCGAGGGTGGAGTGTCGGGGGAGGACAAAGCCTGGCCTCCCCCGCTGGGCTGACACTCACCAATATTGCACAGCGTCAGGGATTAATTATGCATCGCAGCAATGTTGTTCCCTCGTGCACCACCAGGCAGACCAACAAAGTGAGTCCAAGCAAAAATCACAACAAAACCTTTATTTCCTTGAAGCAGAACATCCGGCAAGAAGAGAAGAGAAGCCAAGTCTCATTTACGATTCGAAAATCAATGCAATCTGAACCTTTATTTATTTTCTTATATGGTATTGGATCCTAAGTTTTATAAATGAGTGACATACGTACGTACATAAATGTATATATTTTTATTTTAATTTCCCTACCTCGCACCTGCAGAGATTCGCGCGTTTTGACTTTTCTCCGCTGGCTGCAGGTGTCACTCACTAATTTTCGTATATTGTGTGGTATGTACCTGGCCGGCCCTGGCACGCAAATACAGCAGGCGTAGAAATATCAAAAATGCAATCTGACAAACGCGCCAGGCAATCAAAATCAAACATACACATGGCGATTCAAACACACACACACACACACACACACACACACACACACACACACACACACACACACACGAAAAAAAAATAATAACAGTTCCCCCTTTCGTGATGGCACATTTTTACCTCATTACCGCTTTCAGTGCATAATTCTCCTCGCTTTAATCTTTGTTTGAATTGTACGAGTCTTTTTGTCTTTTCTCTCTTTTCTACGGACTCATCAGCAGCCTAACTAGCCGAGACTCGAGATGTCACAGCGAAGTAAAGAGTAGGCAACGTGTAAATAAATCAAGGTAAAACGAGAATCACTGCACGAAATACTGATTAGCTTGATTAACTTCCCCCGAGCTTTACAAAGAGTACAGTAACTAGTACTTCACCACACAACACAACACTCATTTTCTCAGATACAAAAAAAAGGGTATATCTGAAATAATTTTGGTTTCTTAAATGTCTCTCTCTCTCTCTCTCTCTCTCTCTCTCTCTCTCTCTCTGCCTCCTTAATGACGTCACGACCTGCACCCTGGTGGCTTCCAGGAGAACTAATTAACGCTGCAACATGCAACTTCGAAAGCCAGGCGGAAGAGACTCTCAAGCTCCGCCGTGAAAGCAATGATTTTTCTTATATAAACCTTAAGAGTTCCAGCTCCTTTAATACTCCAAGGCACTTTTTTCCTTCAGCGTCGAATGGAAAACAGTCAGGAAGGAGACGCGGGTTTTTTACTTTCTTTTCTTGTGTTTATGTGAGTGATTAGTGTCTTTCTGTACGACTATATAAGTAATCTGATCAAAAGTGAGTTGATTTTAGCTAGTGTAGTGAAATATAAGCAACACGTGTGGTCTATATAGCAATGAACACAATTCCAATAACATACAGGGATAAATGAGAAAAATAACTTTCTCTCTCTCTCTCTCTCTCTCTCTCTCTCTCTCTCTCTCTCTCTCTCTCTCTCTCTCTCTCTCTCTCTCTTTCTCTCTCTGGAATGAAGTAGTAATTAGCCCACAAATTATTGGGCGAGTGATTAAATTTTCCATTAAAGTTTCATTCGTTTTAGAAAACATACAGAGATTTATCTTGAGGTGACACGCTATGGTGTGTTGTGTATGTGTTTCACTGTTTGATCTGCTGCAGTCTCTGACGAGACAGCCAGACGTTACCGTACGGAACGAGCTCAGAGCTCATTATTTCCGATCTTCGGATAGGCCTGAGACCAGGCACACACCACACACCGGGGCAACAAGGTCACAACTCCTCGATTTACATCCCGTACCTACTCACTGCTAGGTGAACAGGGGCTACACGTGAAAGGAGACACACCCAAATATCTCCACCCGGCCGGGGAATCGAACCCCGGTCCTCTGGCTTGTGTGTGTGTGTGTGTGTGTGTGTGTGTGTGTGTGTGTGTGTGTGTGTGTGTGTGTGTGTGTACAGGGAGAAAAGACCCATTTCGTGGAAGGAGAAACAAAATCTTATGAAAAGACGAAATTCATACCAACACTGGAAAAATATTAACTTTGTGTATGGTAGTTTTCCCTCATCACTGCCCACGCCTCCTGCCAGTCTGTCAGCCGTCCCTCGACCCACTCAGCGCGGCGGCAAGGATCGCTCCTCCCTGCGGGGCCTGGACGCAGCTTCCGCCACGACAAACTGGAGGCGTGGAGCAGAAAATCAGGGAGTCTCGGTAATTCCCAGGACTCGGGATCAAGAAGTAGCGTCCGGCCGAGCGGCGACATCTCTGGTAGTCTCCGCCGAGCCCTCTAGCGGCCGTCAAAGGGAACGCGGATTATGAGGTTATCGAGTTTGACTGGGCACGCCCTTTGACGGAGCCCTGAGGTCGACCTCCTGGGGATCGCCGTAGGCCGCTGCCCACCACCCAGGATGATCTGACAGCACCGACCAAAAGCCGTATTGCCAAGGGGGATCAAGGGAAGGTGACCTCGCTTACACTCCCTTCACGGGTGATTTTACGGCCTGGCTATGTCCACGGCGGAGCGAGGGAGGCAGCTGCTCTGGAACCCTCGGCCTGCCGCTTGTTCAGGCCAGCGTCTGAGGGTAATCTAATATATCTCGAATAGTTAACAAAATCTGCCAGAAGCCAAGGGCAGCGTATGGAAAGTTACGAGAAATTTGAGGCAAGGAAATGGTGTTGTGGTGTTGACTTGGGGTCGCGGCGCTCCCTCCCCGGGCCGCCGCCTCTCCCTGAGCAGATATTGGACACGGGCTTTCCTCTCCCTCTTCTGTCTGGCATAATGTTTGACAACCCTCTTTATTCTCTTTGCTTCTGCACACCATTTAATCCTCTCAGTTTCTCACTTTCACCGTCTTTAATACTCTTGCCTTTTTTCACTGCTTTGTTTCTCTTCAGTCATCTTCCCTCTCCTCCTTCTCCTTGCGCTCTTCCTGTGGCCGCCCTTCACACATCGTCAAGCCGAGGGAGGGAGCTGGCCAAGAGCCACTTTGAAGTTTAGGCGGTGATCCCCAGGAGGCAGGGGACCCCTACGGCCCATATTACCTTATAAATGTAAGATGAGCTCAAATGGACTTGCCTGACCACTCGCCCAGGTAACTTCTCGAGGGACCGCTGGGTCAGACACTTAGAGGCGCCTCCACAAGGGTAGTACCTTTACCTCCCGTGCACTTACCAACTTGTAATTTGCTGCTGGAGTCTGAATTATTTCCTCCACTTACTGTACCCTGCCAGCTCTTGTTTATGGGTTCAGCTTGAGTGGTGGAAGTGAAGGACAGCGTCACAGAGCACTCTAGCAACACACTTCTCATTCACGGCGTGTGACGGGAGGAACATTCAGTCATGGCTCTTCTTGCAATACGTTTGGTTTTCCTTTCCTTTTCCCACCGTGAGGGAGAAGAGTGAGGGAGCCACTGACCTATTTCCAGGCACTTTCTGTGATTGTTTTCTTAACGTCAATCGAGTATAGCAATGTATTTCTCACGCTTTGTCTTTCTACAAATACAGTAAATAGAAGCATAACAGTGTATTGACCCTCAGGGATACTCTGAAGTGAGCTGTCCAGTTTTTATTTTAAGTGAGCCTCGTATCATTATATATGTAATAACAACCTTGATACTTTAGAAAACACGTCGTAAATATCTTGCCTTTTTCAACTCTCTCTCTCTCTCTCTCTCTCTCTCTCTCTCTCTCTCTCTCTCTCTCTCTCTCTCTCACACACACACACACACACACACATAGAGTACATCCCTTCCACTTCTGCGCAGCGAGAACACCTTCCAGAATAAAGGGTATTTTATTTCCCAGCAGGTCTCGGTACTTCTCCAAGTAAGTGAATGCTAAACTTTCCACCTGGCGAGGCTCAATACTTGGGGCCACGAACCCTCACAGGAGGAGGCTAATCCAGTATCCACGTCACCATATTATCCCTGCGTCTATTTCCATTCTTCGTGTGAGTTATTTACTGCCTTCCGCCCACCTAATGTAGTTTTAGTTCCTTGGTCCTGTTGGTTTTCTGTATCGCTTTCCACATTCACTCGTGCCGTTAACTTGTTTGTGGCATTTGTTGTTTTTGTTTTCGGTGATTCCACTTCGCAATATTCATACAGTTCGTCGATCTATGTCTCGCAAGTTTTTTTTTTTTTTCTCCTAGGATTTCTTTATGTATCCAATTATCCACTCCTACCGTCCACTTACTTTCTATTTTCCACTTTTCTATATTCCACTTTGTAAGACTAATAGCGTCCACCCATTCACTTTATCATTTCTTTATTCATCTACCTATCGTCTTCTATTGAACTATTCCACCCTTGTTTTAATAGTTTTTCTTCACTTATCCACTTCATACCACTCACCGCCAGTCTTTCCATCTACTGCAGCACTGTTTTCTATTGGCAACTTTTTCTTATCCACTTATCCACTCTTAGTATCCTGCTATTGAATCCTTCTCGTCCTTATCTAAACTTTTATCTAGCTTCTCTAACTCCATCTATCCACCTAAGGCTCCATTATTCCATTTATCAATATCACTTCTTTACCCATTCACCCACGATATCTTATTCTATACACATTCCTGTCTCTTTGGCGTGTGAAGTTCCAATGCGCTCCTGAAATGCAACCCCGCTATCCACCGAGAGCTGCATTATTCTATCTATCAGTAGCATTTCTTTACCCATTCACTCACGATATCTTATTCCGCACACTTTTGTCTCTCGTTGTGGCGCGTGAAGTTCCAATGCACTCCTGAAATGCAACCCCGTTAAAAATGCATGTGAGAAAAAAAATACTAGTACCTGTGATTCTTCTTCCTTGGCAGGCGTTGTATTACGTTTGATTTACGACTGCACTTCGCTTTACATGTACGATAACCAACTCTCTTCTCTTTCAGTAAAATCTAACCAAGCTTTGATTCTACGGTGACTAATTTGTACCTTCAATCAGCGGGAGAAAATAAAATAATCTTGATTTTTAACTAACTTTTCCAACTGTCGGTATTCAAGCATTGGGGTAAATACGTGGAGAAATGGATGAATGGACGAATGAGTGGATGGATGGATGGATGGATGGATAGATGAATGAATGAATGAATGAATGAATGAATGAATGGATGGATGTAACATTTAACATTTATTTATCACTAATTATTGTAAAATATAGAATATAAGTGGCACCATAACATATAACATACAAACAAATGGATGGATGTAGGTGCGCTTCACATTATTAGGAGTCTCATAAATGTTTGCATGAGTATAAAGGGAGATTGACAAGAATTCACCACCATTAATACACATAAAAGATGACAAATGGGTGATATAATAATAGATGAATGGAAGGAAATCTCGCGTTACATACTAAAAGTCTCATTGGTGTTTATTTGATTCTAGAAACATTTTAAGAGTTTCACGCCATCAGTGTAAGGAAAAGCTATAAAAAATTCAGCCTATCACCTGTGTGGCCTTAAGAAACAGGCGTGATTTAGAGTCGCTGGGAGTCTCTGGGAGTGGAGGCATCGGCTGTGTTCTGTCCTGGGTTCGATCGGGACTCAAACTTTCGCTCAAGCCCCAGTCCGCTTCTCCCCTCCACTCATCCCCCTTCACACACACACACACACACACACACACTATCTCTCTCTCTCTCTCTCTCTCTCTCTCTCTCTCTCTCTCTCTCTCTCTCTCTCTGGGTAAGACTTGCTGGTTGTAATGAACGAGTCGCCGAGATCGAATTTCTCATTTTTCACAAAACCAGCTTTGAGTTTCGCCTTTAATTAAATCGCTAATTAACGTCTGGTAGAATTATTTGTTCCCTTAGCTAATTAATGAAGGCAGACAGGGAAAAAAATAAAAGCAAACTACTTCTTGATTAAGCATTCACCTCCGTGTTCACTAAGAGTCTTCCCCCTCTTTCATTTTCACCCTAATGGAACTTGAACGCAGAGATAAAGAATAGAGCTTCTTTAGTCCATAGTTAATACATCATCCATCACAATACTTGTCACACTAGACATAGATTTGACTTCGCTTTTCATATACAATAACTTGGGAATCAGCACTCATGTGGGCCTTTATTTTAATATTTTATTGCTTTTGGCTGGCTTTTCTCCTACATAGAAAATGAAAAAAAATAATAACTCTCCTCTCCTTCAGTAAATTATATAAACCAATAAGCCAATCTTTTATTCTATGGTAACTAATTCGTCTCTTCCTTCAGCGAAAGTGAAATAATCTTGATTTTTCCTCACTTTTCCACCTGTTCCTTCTCACCTGTCTTCTCTGTCTGTGTTCTGTAATTACTGACACAGGTGAGCAAGGTAACGCTGAGACACACACTGCAAATCATCAATGTAATACTGAAGTCTGAATGTCTTTGGCGATCCTGCATTAATTGAATTTTATTGACCTTCTAGTAATTAGTTTTGCGATTGTCTATATGAATCATGTTTAGGGTTACGAGATGGAAATAAAGACTTTTTTTTTTTTTTTGTGTGTGTGTGTGTTTCAATTTCCTTTCAGATTAAACTACTCAGTTAAACTAAACTATAATGTATTCACACCATCACCAATGCAGTACAAGTCACCATCACCTCAGTTTGATAAAGTGAAAACACCAACAAATTCCTGCAATATTTAACCTGCTTGGAGCGTTTCAGACAAAGAGGTATTGGCGGCAACAATAGCCTTCATTACACCGCCGCCAGAGGGTGCCTGGGTTCACGGGAGGGAGGAGCCCCTGCAGAACATCACGCGCCACATAGTTCACCAGGTGGGAACAGAGATCCCTACCCATGTCCCGGGCCCCCATCCCCCTGAACCTGCCCCCTGCAGACGCCCCCTCGCCCCAAGTATCGCCTGAGGTGTGACAATAAATCAGACTGGCTGCCACTCCCGAGAGGCTCCGTATCTCGCTCAATAGTGTGAGATAATTAACCTGGGATTAATTCTCCGTCGGACTCATTACCTGTCCGCAATGATTGGCACTGGCCAGAGGAAAGCCCACCTCGGGAGCCACCTTGCAATTCCATCTCCAACTTGTGATCATCGGACGTTTTTCCCACATAGTATCGCTCATAGAGATAACTCGGTCAGACTCTCAGATGGAGGAAGCCTTTGAACGCCTTCTTCCTTGGGGCGGATCAGATTGGCTAATTTACAGCACCCCTTCACGCTATTGATTACCGAGGCACAAGAACCTTAGCAGACTCGTGTGCGGGACGCTTGGCGCATCTCATGTGTCTCGAATTCGCTCGAATATTAACTGAACAACGATCGAATGGTGAAGAAACGTTGATGTTAATTAGCGAGTGAGGGCGGGCGGGTGGCTCGCCGGCTCCGCCTATTGTTTCTTGCCGGCTCCAGCGCACCCGCACAATAGACCTCCGCCTTAATCTTTGAAACTAATTAATTAATGAAAAGATGAATCAAATACTAAGGTAATAAGCTTCCATAATTAACTGACTTTCGTAGATGGGGAGCTTAAGGCGTCAATATGTCCTTTTCAGTCCGTCCCGAGCTGATTACCTGAGTGCATGACAGAGAAGAGTCGGTCTCGGGCACGGGCTGGATCGGTGCTTCATTACAAAGGTGATCCGTCAAGGGAACAACGGCGCAGTTCAATCAGCGAGGCCTCGAATCCCCGCCAGCCTCCACCTGCCTCAGCCCAACTGCAATTTCGCTCTTTTTACTCATTCTGTCTTGACGTGGCTTTACATCTGGCGTGGGCCCAGCTGCCGTTTATTCTTCCAACGCTCTAAAAATATTTCCGGGCAATTCACAACGGGAGGCAATTTGGCCAACAGGAGGTTTTGAACGTGTCTCGAATCTGTTTCTATTTCATAAACCAATTTGAAACTTTTTTGAGAAGATTAGCAGTATTAAAAACAGGACCTGTCATCAGATTTTGGCGTTATTTATACAACAAATTCAGAGGCCCATTACCTCCACGTTGTCACGAAGTAAAGCGAACCAAGAAGCAATCAACTCGGTAGACAAAAAATAAAAAAATAAAATAATAATAGTCATATGAACGCCGCGGAAAGAAAAACAGCAAACTAATCAAGGCAAGAAAAGAAGAATACGTTAATAAATGTTCGGACGACAAGGAACGAACGTCACGAAAGTCGCAAAGTGGTTCCCTGGAGTCAGCCATTTTATTTTCATCAAATGAGTTTCCATTCATAAGTTTTACAACAGCGTAGCACGAGACGCATGACTTTACGAGGCGAAATAAACACGAGGGAACTTTTTTTATGAGCCGCGTCTTCATTCAGTCCCAACCAAGGAGGATAGAGAAAGCTATTGATTGCCTTGGTGATTGAAATTGGTGCTGCAACAATGAGGTCATAAGGTGCCTTGGTTCTCTAAACGCTTTATTTTCCCATCTACTTTAAAAAGTTAGAGATGACTCGCCAGATTATATTTTCCTATTGACAATACAGAACTATTACCAAAACTACCATTATCACTCAAAGCAATCAGGAACTTAACCCCTTCAATACCAGGATACATTTATACCTTGAGATTTGTGTACAATTAGACCATTTTATTGATATTAAGAAGGGTCTATGGAGGTTACAAGACTAATGGCCACAGTCTTCACAGTTTCAATCCCCACATAAGTTCCTGAAGCTGTAGGAAATCACCAAATAGTAAGCAGAATGAATATGGAAACGCGTCATGGTACTCAAAGGGTTAAACGTCAATCTTCTATTAGGTTATACTCTATGGCCTATGCAATACCAGACTTTTTTTTTTTTTCTTTCACTGATGATGTACATCTATTGTTAAACTGTATCTGGCATCACTGAAAAACAAATGCATAACACATTCAAGACTTAATCCCTTCCGTACCATCGCACGTCTTCATATTCATTCTGCTTACTATTTGGTGATTTCATACCGCTTCTGAAACTGATGTGGGCATTAGAATAGTGAAGAATGTGCCCATTAATCATCTGTCCTCAATAGACCCTTCCTGATATCAATAAAATGGTCTAAAAATGCGTCCCAGTACTAAAGGGGTTAAAATAGTGAAGATTGTGACCATTAATCATCTGTCCTCCATAGACCCTTCCTAATGTCAATAAAATCGTCTAATCGTACACAAATCCCAAAGTAAAAATGCATCCCAGTACTAAAGAGGCTAAATAGTCGAGGTGAGACACGAGACATTTTGGAATACGGCTGCACACCATGACCACCACGTATGTATCGAGGCCCTCCGTACATCATCCTTTCCCTTTGCTCACTAAACACTTGCTCAACACTTACCCAAGGTCTGCGTCAGGCACACAGGCGTTATCTTCACTCAAGCTCCACACAGCAGCTGGCAGCGGCTCCCTCGTGGTGCTTCGGTGGCTGTAAAGGAACGAAGCTCATTCTCAGGAACACTGAAAGGTGACCCTCTGACTGCCTTAGCTTCTCTCTAACTGTGCACATGGCAACTGCGACATCATTGACGGCATAACGAGTAGTCTATATAAAGAGAGTATCTTCGAGTGCGGTTTCTTTCATGCAAAGTGGAATTGCCAAAGGTTGCTATATTGAGGTTACATAATTATTTGCAATCGTCTTTCGTCAGAAGCAGCAGATTCAAAGCAAGTGGAATCTGTGTCATTCTGTTGAAATGTAACGACGAAAAAATGTCAAACTAATCTCGCTAATAATACGTGTGTAATAATTTTGCTTCATGATAAATCACTGGAAGAAAAACTAAATTTTTATTCTTAAAAAAAAAAAAAATGTCTACATTAATGTCATCACTCTTCCAACATTATTTCATACAGCTCCAAATACACGTTACCTAAAATGCGTCAATCATTTTAATACATCCGCTAATATTTTTTGGTCTGCCTTATTTTTTTTTTTTTTTTTTTTTTTAGATAATTTTTATATATTTTACTTCATTTTCACTTTTCATGAAAACATTCGATATGTTAATGGTGTAAAATATGTCCAACAAAGAAGCATGTACACTTAAGACTGATGAGCCACAATGGTGATGTGCATGTACTGCCTGACATACCATTAACTCATTTCGCACGCACGAACCTCATTACTCACTCAGAACTCATGAAGATTTCTAATCAGTCGTATTATTTGAGAAAATTCAAATGCCTACACTGAACATCCTTGGTGTGTCCTTTACTTATAATTTTAACTAAAAAACTTCACATCTCATCTCTACCTAGCTAAAATAACTTTTTTGAAGTAAAGCATTTTGAGTCGTTTTTGCCATTTATTTTATTATTTTTTTCTCAATCCCCTAACTGCTGATTCTGTACATATATGGAGTAGACTTCAGTTGTACATGAGGGGGAGGGGAGGGGAATAGGGTTTTACTCAGTCATTTTAGACAGGGTGGAATCAAAAGCTTTTCAAACTATTAACTCTCTTCAGTGTCTCTCATCCCCGCAATGATACATCTCTTGCTATCTGCTTTCCCTCCTCCTAAGACCTCACTGCACAAGACTTTCTTCTTTCCTTCATTCCTATTCCGTCCAATTTAATGCAAGATTTAACTGGTATTCTCAGTCATTCATACCTTTTTTCTGATAAACTTTGGAACTTTCTACCTGCTTCGGTATTTCCATCTTCCTACGACTTGAACTCACTCAAAAGATGTTTCAAGACGTTTATCCCAAACATTTGGCTAACGTTTGACCGTGTTCAGGGACAGGCCCCTCAATGGACCTTCATTTAACTAATTTTATTGCCCTTAGCTGGTCATCCTCTTACATGAAAAAAATAAATAAATAAATCATTCAATAAAAAAAAAAAAAATCCAAATTGTCCATGACCTACAAAATTCTAAAAAAAATTATGACAAAACTTGTAATATTTTCATATTCACCATGAAAACACAAAGTTGTTCATAATACCCAGGGTATTCAAATTTGCCTTTCATAGATTCACTCAAAATCCCTTTATTATTTTCACTCATTACATGTAAAAGAATAGCCTTATATCTGTCTTGTTCATACTCTACAAGTGGTAACTCTCACCTCTCCAAGAACCTTTGATATCTCACCATCCTTTTCTTATTCTGCTTTAACAATTTAATTCCCGAAGATGCATTCCAAATCTTTTGTTCCTTACTAAATAGTGTACCATCACTCAGCACCCCATAGCCATTTTGCAAAGACCCTCCTTGACTCTAAATCATGTCGTCTCTTGCTTTCAATCTTTTACAATCTTTTCTGTGAAAATGGCACTGGTGTGTGTATATATATATATATATATATATATATATATATATATATATATATATATATATATATATATATATATATATATATATATATATATATATATATATATACAGTATACAAAAAATTAGCCAAATCTGTAGATAAGGATGTTAAGTGAAAATAGGCATTTCAAACAAGAACTGCCACATGTAGGCATCATGGCTTCCCCTATTTCCTAACTTCTCTACTTCTCTGAATGTTAGTATTTTCTTTATCTTGTACTATTTTCTTTACCTTGTACTACATTTCATTATATGAAGATGGCATTGCTATACATTCTTCCTTACTCACTAAGCACTTGTCACTCATACATCATCTCATTTTGAGTACTATATCAAAGTCAGCACAAATCCATATGTAACAAGATCATGTCATTGGCAAAGTATCCCAAAGAATCTAGAATCCATATACCAGGCTGGCATTCCCAATAAAGGATGTTAACAAACTGACACTTACTCTCATCATACAAGTTAAAAATATCTTTACCTGGTGGAGTTCCGACTCCACTGGCTCAGACTCCTATCAATCTTTTACAAATACAGAGGGTAGTGGCAGTATTTCTCAAAAATGTATCCTCCCACAAAAAAATCCATAAAAATACTTAAGAACTCACAAAGAAAGGAACAAAAATATAGATACTACATGAAGGCATATATATTTAGAACTTATTTAAAGCTTAGCTTTTTTCCCACACATTTAGTGATGTATAGTACAATAAAAGCCAGAGGAGAATATGTTATTGTATGGAGTCTCAGAAATTTGAAGACTACAAAATATAAAAATACAACCATAAAATCAAAAGAAATTTATAAAAGACCATTGACACACACACATGCACATGTGCACCCATGCACACACGCACGCACGCACACACACACACACACACACACACACACACACACGCGCACACGCACGCGCATGTAAGCGCGTGCACACACACACACACACACACACATGTACATGTGCAACATGTGCACACACGCACGCACACACACACACACACACACACACACACACACACACACACACACACACACACACACACACACACACACACACACACACACACACACACACACGTACACACACGCACGCACGCACACACACACACAGTAAAAACTAACAAATGTTAATTTCAAATATTAATTCTAAGCTTGTAAAAATATAATCTGCCACTATTTACAAATCAAGTTTGTTATCTTCACAAACTTTACAGTGTACAAATCAGTGTGCTTCACTTAGCTAAAAGTCAAGCATATATCAACAGCAACAAGCACAGAAAGACAAGTTTGTTTATTTCTACCTAAATGAAAATAAAAGTAAAAATTTCAATTTACACTGACAAGACTGAATGAAGGGCTGGAGCTCTTAGATGTGAGGTAAGCACTGTAATTACAATTTTTAAAGCTATCAAGACAAACCATTCAAGTTGCTGCTGCTAATGTCATCTTGCAGTACAATGCATTTGGCACACTACAGAGGCATTTTGATACCAAAATTGGTAATCAAAAATTACTTGTTCATTTTAACTTGTATGATATAATAAGAACATTATGCATGAACTGAGTATTATTAAACTTAAATTGTGCAAGCAAGAAAAACTATTCCAAGCATATATACATTAGATTTTCATGTGTGAACAGAACTTCCACTCAAAAATACCAGCTTTCAGAATTATATTAAGGCAAGCATTGTTAGATAAATTTAACAGTGTAGCAAACCATTGCTTCATCAACATTTAGGACCAAGAATCATTAAGGAGCTCTGATATTGCTGCCCTAGCTTTGGCTTTACACGTTCTTCTCCCCCGTGTTACTCCAGCATTAGATTCCCCATCAGTGTCCTTTTCATTTGAACCTTGAATTTTCTTATTAATCTTCTCAGTTTCACTACCAGTGGCTTCTCTCACACTACCTTTCTCTTCATTATCTCTACACTCCACTTCCATCTCATCATCCGAAGTTTGGTTTTCAGTCTTTGGGGTTCCCTTTGATTTCTGCCTTCCCTTAACTCTCACGGGAGCTTCATCAGGGACCCCTTCAGCTTTCTTCCTTCTACCCTTAGGTTTCACAGTAGCTTCATTACTTGCTTCTTCTTCACTTGCCTTTCTTCTACCTTTTGGTCTCATAGGTGCTTCTTCATTGGGAGCTTCAGTTTTCTTGGTCCTTCCTTTTGGCTTCACAGGGGTTTCTTTATCAGGGACCTCTTCAGTTTTCTTTTTTCTACCGTTTGCTTTCATAGAAGTTTCAATTTCAGGGAGTTCAGTTTTCTTGCTCCTTCCCTTTGGCTTCACCAGGACTTCTTCATCAGGGGCTTCTTTATCTTTCTTGCTTCTTCCCTTTGGTTTTACTGACACTTCATCTGTGACTTCATCAGATTTCTTTCTTCTACCCTTTGGCTTCACTGAGGCTTCAATTTCAGGGAGCTCTTCAGTTTTCTTGGTTTCAGTCTCACAATTCACATACGTTTCATTTTGTGGGATTTTATCAGCTTTCTTACTATTAGCTTTTGGTTTCACAGGATCTTCATCAGTTTTTTTTCTTCTGCCCTTTGGTTTCACTGAGGCTTCAATATCAGGAGCTTCTTCAGTTTTCTTGCTTCTTCCTCTTGGCTTCACAGGAATTTCATTATCGGGGACAACAATTTTTTTGCTGCTTTCTTTTGGCTTCTCTGGGAATTCATTAGTTTTGTTGCTGTCAGCCTCACATCTCGCATGGGCTTCACTTTCAATTGTTTCTTCACTTTTATTCCTTCTTCCCTTCATAAGCACTTCATCATCAGACACTTCTTTATCTGTAAATTCAACAGTTTTCTTTCTTCCAGCCTTTGGTTTTAGAGGGGCTTCATTATCAGGAACTGCTTCATTTTTCTTTTTTCTACCCTTTGGTTTCATAAAGGTTTCATTACCCAAGACTTCTGATTTCTTACTTTCAGCTTCATGTTTCTCACTGGTTTCATTTTCAGGGATTTCTTCAGGATTCTTACTTTTGCCCTTAGCATTCACACGGGCTTCATTATCCGAGTTTTCACTTTTTTTACTTCTTCCCTTTGGCTTCACTGGAACCTCATCAGAGACTCCTTCCCTTTTCTGGCTCCTTCCTTTTGGCTTTTCAGGAACTTCATTATCAGGGACTAAATCTGTTTTCTTTTTCCTACCTCTTGGCTTCACAGAAACTTCACCATCAGGGACTTCTTCATTATTTTTGTTCCTTTCCTTCAGCTTCACTGGGACGTCCTCAGTTTTCTTTTTTCTACCCCTTCGTTTCACAGGGGCTTCAATATCAGGGTCTTCCTCACCTTTTTTACTCTTTCCCATTGGCTTCAAAGGGCCTTTAGTTTCCTTACTTTCACCCTTAGATCTCACAAGGTCCTCATCATAAGGGACTTCTTCATTCTTGTTTTTCTGACCCTTAGGTTTTTCTGGGATTTTATTTTCAGGGATTGCGTCTTGAATTTCCTTCTGGTGACTCTCAGATTTCATATCCATTTCTTGACTAGATTCATCCACATCCATTTTGTTTTGATCTGTACACTTCACTATATTTTCATTATCACTAGCTTCATCTTTTGTCTTCCTTTCAATTTCTTCAGTATTCCCTTTACTGGCAGCATTATTGTTACCTTTTTCCTTACCATATCTGCTATTCTGGTTTTCTTTATTCTTCTTTGCATTACTTTTTGCCTTTTTCCTATTTTTTTCAGTAAAAATCCAGCTATCATCATCTGACTCAATCACACAACTGGGAGACAAATTTTCATCATAGTTCTTCATTTGTTTGCATCTCCTACCACGAGCCGTCTCCTTCACAAACTCCACATCTGCTTCCTTCTGCTTGTGTACATCAGTTACATCACAAGTTTTATTTAGACATTTTCCTTTCTTCTGTCTGCTTATAGTCTCCTCTTCATCTCCTGTGTCTGCTTCCTTGCCAGTCATCTTAAGTCTTTCTTTTTTATTTTGCTTATTACTTTCTTTCAAAACCATCTTCATACTTTTGTCAAAATGCACACCCACAAAATTTTCTGTTCCAGTTTCTGTCTCTTCCAATGGATCTTGCTCACAGTTTTCTTCAACCACTTTTTTCTTTCCCAGACTCTTTCCAACAACTTTAGGTTCATTTAGTATGGGACATTCAAGATCTCTAGTAGCCTTCTTAGCTTCACCAGGATTACCTGCTTCTGGTGGTTTCTCAGTAAGGTGAGCAAAGATACCCAAAGCTTTGTCATTCTCTCGAGGTGCCTTACGTTTGTGTAAGAATATTTCAAAAGAGTCGTTGTCGTCCCTCATATACAATTTTTCATTTAGCATTTGATGAATAACTGTGTCATTCTCTGCTGAGGAGGTTGCATTAAATGTTGTTTTATCTTTAATGATTTCTTTAATATCTGCAATGCTTTTCTCTGAATTAATTTTCTCACTCAAATGTTCCCTTTGAATAATAGATGTATCATTTAGATCTTTGAATGGTTCTCTTTTCATTACATTACGACTTGTTTTGCCAGGTAGCTTCTTAGCCGACAAGATATAAGTAGCATTCTGAGCAAGTGGTGTGCCTTGTTCAGCATGGCTCACCTCACTGTCTAACACTCCAGGGGAAATATTTTCTTTGAGTGAACAATTTAGCTCAAGGTTTTCACACAACACTGATACATCTTTTTCATTAGCAATAAAATGCTTCTGGTCATCCTCAGAACCATACTTGGTGAACAAACAATCTGAATTGTCCTCATTTTCAATACCAATATTTTCCATTGTTTTTTCTACACTCTTAGGTTCTTCACATGTACTTTTAATGTTACAGATGTAAGTTCTTTCATTATCAATACTATGTGTTTTTTCATTACTGCAAACATTAGTGCTTCCTGAACTGCAAACAAATGTCCCTTCATTATCCAAGACATAAGTACCATCAGTCTTGCAGCTAAAAGTTATTTCAGTACCTTCAGAATTGCAGACATATGTTCCTTCATTACCCAAGATATAAGTGCCTTCAGTATTACACACAAAGGTTCCTTCATTATTACTGATGATAGAGGCTGGACTTTCAGCGCTAAGAGTGCCTTCAGAAGATGAACTTTTATTCATTTCTCCAGAGGCTACGACTGAAGATGATGGGCTGTTATAATTTCTTACAAGCACTGGGCTTTCATTAAGACTGTCTTGAAATGTTGAGTTTTCACAACTGCTATCAGATGAAGGTGGACTTTCATAACCATGAAATACAGTTCCCAAATTTTTGTTACGAGAAACCATAACTTGTGTCATGTTTGTCTGCACACAGCCATCTTCTGGAGAGTGATTTTCTGATAGTGACTTTAATGGTGAAAATTCAGACATGAGAGTTCCTTCCAATGATTTTGAACAAGTATTTGAAAAAGTTTCATCATTCTTGTAACCTGAAGGAGGGGATAGCACACAATGCACTGGCAACCCTCCATCAACTGCCCGTGGAGAATCATCAGAACTCTCAGTAGGACTTGTGATGTGGAGCATTTTAATTGCTTGAAGTGGTAAGTGAAAAGGTGGTGAAGGTTCATTACTAGCCATATGGGATGTTTTCTGTTCAACACTCCCATTTTCTTCCCCTTGTGTGAAATCTCTTTTTCCACATCTCTCAGGGATATCTAGTGGTAATCCTGTATCATGTGCTTCCTCATTAGAACATGTGTCTTCTTCCAGATACAACTTTAACATTTTATCTTTTACTTTGGGAGTCCTTGGAATTTGGTGACCAGTTGGAATTGCGTTTCTTTTTTCCTGACCTAATACCTCATCCTCAGTATCCACACCATGATCACTTTGTGGAGAAACATCTTGGCTGAAGGGCACAGGTGGCATATAAGACTCACTAGAGCAGTGAGACTTTGCACATTCCTTCACTTCAGACTCAACGCCATCACATAACGGCTCAGAAGTAGAGCATGGAAAAGTATTGTCAGCACTACGCGACGTACAAGGAAGCCGAGAAGAAACAGGAGTCATATTGACATTATTCATGTGACAAATATCATGATCCATTTGGGAAATATTGGATAATTGTGGCTTGTAATACACATTTTCAGGTTGTGAAGCAATGGTGTGTTCTGGAGTCCTTTTTAGCTGCCGCCCTGAAAATCAATTTAGCATTAGGTTTTTCTTTCTAAAAAATTTAGCTGTTGTTATAGTTATAAATGCTATACCATACAATACCATTAGATGTGATGTCTTCTCCCCACTAATTTCTGTTAACTAGATTTGTATAAACATAATCAGCCTCAAGATTAAATCAATGACTCCCAGTAAGAGTGAGTGAGTAGTAGGGCTTTGTTCTTCAGACCTGATACCAAGAAATGAATCGAACATTTCCTCTTTATTGACATCTAAGAAAATTGTGAGCTGTGACGCTATATGCATGTACTGTATCGTAATACTTGCAGCATTTGATTATATTTGTGCATTACTTTAAAAATACTTTCAAATATGTATACTTGTAATGAATACAAAATAATTTTCTGATTCCTTAAAAACAATACAAGAGAATGATCAAGAAACCATTTTCTCGTGCACATGCAAATGTGTATATACACTACTGGTCAGAGCAGAAGGCGTGGTACCTGTGACATCCTGTGAAGGAGATTAATGACACAGAAAATATGTTTCAATGAGGGCATTCACATAAACTAGTAATTGATAGGGTGCCCTCGTGTCTTCTTGACCTTTTTGAGTCTCCTGGGAAGTGAATCACCCAGATGGTGGAGATACTTAGCGTCAATGTTGTCCCATATGTCCAGAATAGTGGCTTGGAGGTGAGGGAAGGAGAAGGTATCTCTCTCCTTTAGCTTCAGTTTTATGTACGCCAAGAGATTTTCTATAGGGTTAAGGTCTGGCAAATTTGCGGGCCAAGATTTCAAAAGGCTGACGTTGCAGAAATCAAACCAGTTAACAATTAACTTTGCCATATGGCACAGTGCACCATTTTGCATGAAGGTATCAGTATTGCACTTCTCCATACACTCATCTAATTCATCTAGAATTAGCTCAAAGTAGTTATTTTGGTTCATACGAACATTCTTGGGCAAAAACACTAATTTTCCAAGACCATAGTATGAAAAACAACCCACACCATCAAAGAATCTGGATGTTTTACTGTGTGTGTTGTGTAGCGTGAATCGTAACGGTAACTACCGGGTCTGTGGTACACACGGTTTCTCTGGTTGTCTGTAACCTGAAAGCTTGCCTCATCTGACCAAAGTACCCTACGCCACTTATCTAAGTCCCAATCTTTGTGCTGAGACACAAATGCTAGCCTACTGTTTAGGTGACCAGGAGTGAGGTGAGGTTTTGAAACTGCATGGCAACTGCAGTAACCCAAATCGCATTTCACATATCTTTGTACACTCCTTTCACTCACTCCAGCCAGCAATCCAGAATTCCTTGCTGTGTATGCAAGGGTTGGTCTCAAGCTGTCTCCAAATAATGTTCAGAGTTCTCTGGGTCAAACTGCGTTTACACCCTTTAGGCTTGTAAGCTGGTGGCAAAGTGTCTCTTCCTCCCTCATGATAAATTTTGGTCCAATGTTGAATTCTGAGAGCTATACCAGTGTTCGTGGCAATTTCTTGATTTGACT
Organism: Portunus trituberculatus; assembly: GCF_017591435.1. Taxonomy (NCBI): domain Eukaryota; kingdom Metazoa; phylum Arthropoda; class Malacostraca; order Decapoda; family Portunidae; genus Portunus; species Portunus trituberculatus. Next base: position 1,973,926 of record NC_059283.1, on the reverse strand, counting down.
TATTCTCCCTCACTATGGCACAAATAACTGAGATTTGAGCTTTACTATTTAGTTTCCTAGGTCCCATAATAGGTAGTAACAGGGCACAATGGTAAGCTCACTCATCCACAAAAAGGGGCTGTGAGGGAGGGTGAAAAAAAATTCAAATCCAAGCACACGAGCCACAGACGAACGTTGACTAAGGAAACATCATTTACTTTGACTACTAGAGCTGCAGAGTTGTCAGATAGCAACATACAGCAAATCCCGCCGTATGTTTAGGAGTTATGAAGGGATGAATGAAATTTGTTCAGAGTGGATGTCATGGTCCGTTTCGCGCCTTCCGCTCTGACCAGCAGTGTACTATATTCCATGCATGTTCCTACACTATAAAAATTTAAAGTAAGAGTATACTTCAATGTACAAATATCAGATATATTGGATTTTAATTTTAGGCGCCGCAACATCAACGGTCATATGGCGCCGCTACGATATTTTACTTACTACAATGTAGTTTATAAAAACTAAAAGAAATTAAAAAGATAAAATCAAAGGTAACAAAAATACTAAAACTACAATAAAATTCAATAAAACATTAAAAATACATATAATAAACTTAAATAAAATGCATAAAATAGCTAAAACAAGTGAAAACGATAAAATTAATGGTAATTAAAACAAAAAGCTACAATAATATACATAAAACATTAAAATACATATATTAAAATTAAATAAAATCACAGCTTTGGGAGAAGGCCAGCTTCTCCCAAAAATCTAAAACGTCATGGCCTTGGGCCAGACACTTTGGTCCAAGGACCTTTGAGATATAATAGACACCGCTATCTCTACCGCGACAGCGGTAGAGGTAGCGGTGTCGTAACTCTATCAAACTAGGGCACTCTACCAATAGGTGCCGCACGGTAAGCGGCACCAGGCAGTCATCACAGTAAGGTTGAGGGTTCCTGGTCAACAGGTACCTCTGTGTAAGGTACGTGTGACCTATACGCAGTCGCGCCAATAAAGTCTGTAAACGTCGATCTCGAACATGGGTGTATGTCCAGTGAGGGATAGAGGAAATAGTGATCTCTCCCATTTTCGAGGTTGCGACCCCCGTTAGCCATCTCCTCTGCCAGATTGCTGCAACTGCCTCACGAATTAGAGGAAAGACATCTCGAAACGGAACAGACGCAGGAGATGGAGCGCGACTTGCTGCCTGTTTAGCGAGGCGATCTGCATGTTCATTCCTGGAACACCAACGTGACCAGGAACCCAACAGAACCCAACACGATATCCTCGTTGTGTAAGAAGGTATAGCCACTCCAGGGCTGATAAAACCAAAGGGTTAAAGGATATAGTGCAAGAGAGAGAAGTAAGAGCACTGCGACAGTCACTAAAAATTGTAAAAGACGAAACCGGTAGAGTAAAAATTATTTGTAAAGCTAGGACTATGGCAGACAGCTCCGCAGTAAAACGGACGCCACTGAAGGAAGGCTGCCAGACCGATAAAAAGAGGAAAACCACACTAAATCCAACGCCTGAGTCGGATTTGGAGCCATCAGTAAAAACAGGGATATCATCAGAATGCATAAAAAAGTGTTCTAAAAACCGTGTGTGGGACAGAGCTGGCAAAAAATCCTTCTTGCCATCCATGGCAGGGCATAATGAGATAACAGGAAGCTGCCAATTACCAACTCGCGGGAGACGGAAAGAGTACACAGGAGTGGGGTCGATAGATAACTCTGCCATGAGATTTGCAACACGTAGGCCAAAAGGTTTAGGGAGACTCGGTCGAGTGACATACGCCTGCGAGCGCGAGTCCCGCAACATTGACACACAGGGGACAAAATCAGGCAGACGGTGGGTGCGAAACCAACACCGGAGCATCGAAGACTGGCGCCGGAGGTCGAGCGGCCAGAAACCAGCATCCACTAGAAGGCTAGGTATTGGAGATGTCCGAAATGCACCCGTAGCCAAGCGGACCCCAGCATGATGCACGGGGTCAAGCGAGCGTAGTCGTGCATCTGTTGCGGATGAGTAGATCTCACAGCCGTATTCCAGCTTCGGAAGTATGAGTGTACGGTGAAGCAACAGCAACGTGTCCCTGTCCGCACCCCAAGAGGTATGACTTAAAACCCGAAGAAGGGATAGTGCCTGCCGACAAGACGCCTTAAGAGAGCGAAAATGGGGAACCCAGGTGAGACGGTTGTCAAATAAAAGGCCAAGATATCGAGTCGCCTCCACGCATGAGAGGCGTCTATTGGCGAGGTATAAATCCGGGTCTGGATGGACACCACGGTTGCGACAAAATGCATGGCTACGGTCTTCGAGGTGGAGAATCGAAAACCGTTCATGTTGGCCCAACTGGACACCCTATTGATCGCCAGTTGGAGCTTGCGCTCAATCAGTGACATCCTAGAAGCAGCAAAAGAGATGCACAAGTCGTCCACATATAAAGAACTGTGAATGCCATCCGGTAGAGTATCTATAACACCATTTATTGCAACTGCGAATAGCGTAACACTAAGAATACTTCCCTGTGGGACACCGTCATTTAAAGCTGTAGCATCGGAGAGAACACTCCCAACTCGAACCCGTAAAAAACGGCTGGATAAAAACTGCTGGATAAAAATAGGAAGGTGGCCCCGAAGGCCAAAATTAAACAAAGACTGTAAAATGCCATGACACCAAGCCGTGTCGTAGGCCTTCTCCAGGTCAAAAAAGACTGTTACTTGATGGTGGTGATTAGCGAAGGCCTCACAAATGGAAGACTCTAGGGATAAAAGAGCATCAGTAGTAGACCTCATCTTTCGGAAGCCGTACTGTACCGGTGACAAGTACTTCCCCTCTCCAAATACCACATGAGTCTTATATTTACCATCTTTTCTAACACTTTGCAAATACAGGACGTTAAAGATATAGGACGGTAGTTCGTAGCCTGGAGATTATCTTTCCCAGGCTTCGGAAATGGGAGAACCACTGCCACAGCCCAAGAAGATGGAAAGTCACCGGTATGCCAAATCATATTATAAAGATTTAAAAGAAAGTTAAAAGCAGTGTCAGACATGTGGCGCAAGAAGGCATAAGGTATATCATCTGGCCCAGGAGAAGAGTCGTGACACTGGGACAAAGCGGTCCGCAACTCGGAAGCAGAGAAAGGGACATTATAAGACTCCTCCAGCGGAAGAAAAGTTTATGCCGAGAGATTCCATTCTCTGGCGGTGACGTGCGCCCGGAGCTGCAGGATGCCTCTGGGAAACACTGGCAAAGTGCTCCGCAAAGAGGTCAGCGACATTCCTAGGGTCTGCCACCGTTCGCCCAGCAGACAACAAAATTGGTGGGGAAGCAGCAGAATACTTCCCAGCAATTCGGCGGACTTTGTTGAAGACATCCGTAAGAGGGTGCGGACGTTTATGGAAGAGATATAGGCTTTCCACGAGGCTCTTTGTGCCTCTTTCAAAATGCGGCGGGCCCGAGCTCGGCATCGCCGAAAAGCTTCCAGGCACTGTGGGTCCCCACGATGTCGCCGGAGACGAGAGAAAGCTGACCGTTTCTCTTTAACCGCTGCAGTGCATGCTGCGTTCCACCAAGGAACGGGACGCTTAGTAAAGCGACCTGACGTCCTAGGGATTGTCTGAAGGGCTAAAGAAATAAAAAATCAGTAAAATAATCAACAGCCTCAGCACAAGTAGAAAAGTCAGCCAGCGGACGAATAAAAGAGCTAAGGTCTGTGAATCGACGCCAATCTGCCTTGTCTAAAACCCAGCGTGGTGGCCGGGACTGTGGCTCAGATTTCACAGATTGCAATAAAATCGGAAAGTGGTCACTACCGTGTAAATCCGGTAGGACTCGCCAATTAAAATCAAGGAAAGAATTAGATGTACAAAGAGAAAGATCGATAGCTGTAAAAGTCCCAGTAGGAGTGTGGAAATGTGTAACATCCCCAGAATTTAAAATCTCCAATCCCTCATCCTCAATAAAAGAACCGATTAAAACCCCACGAGGATTACGAGCACCTTCATCCCACAACGGGTGACGGCCGTTAAAATCTCCCAACAAAAGAAAAGGCGGAGTCAGCTGACGCACCAGGCCGTCAAGCTCACCCCTGGAGACAGGAAGCCGAGGAGGTAGATATAAACTGCAGATGGTGTACAGTCGTCCCATAAAGACCTTAACAGCAACCACCTGAAGGGGAGAGTTAAGTTGTACCGGGATAACAGGTATATCCTGACGGACTAGAATAGCTGTGCCACCGTGGTGGCCCTGGTCAGGGAAAGGAGTGTTAAAAAAACCACGATAGCCAGGAGGACTAGAATAAGTACTATCACCTATCATAGTCTCTTGTAGAGCTACACAGGCTGGAGAGAACTCCGACAGCAAAGCTCGGAGTTCCCCACGAGGCGCGAAGGCCTCTACAGTTCCATTGTAGAAGCTTGAAGACGACTATTTGGGTGCAGTGGACGAGCGAGCCTTTTGAGGCTGCCCGTGACTGACCTGACTAGAACTAATCAAACGACGAGAAGACACCGGGAATTGAGGTGTGCCGGGTCGTTGGACCTCAGCCTTTCGGCTTATCGGTGGGTGATGCGAACTATCATCACTTTTACTGGTCCTCGGAGGACGAGGATCAGGCAGGACTGCACTTTCCGATACAGTTGGTCCACGAGGGACGGCTATGACAATATCATCGGACGTCTCCATGCTCAGACCGTCCTCATCATAAGAAGCCCGATCTGAGACGGAGGGCGTCACAGAAGGCTGGACAGAAACTACTGGAGCTACCCTAGCAGAGCGGTCCCTGGAGGACTCACGATTATAAGCACCGGGAGAAAACTTAGACTGCTTATGCTGAGCTAAATCTAACGACTCCGCAGAGCCGCGGTGCCGCTTAGTTAGACCCTTGAAAGGCTTAGGAGATACAGGTGGCAAATGGACATCTACTACATGGGTAACTTTGTTCAAGTCCGTATTTTTCTCGTCACTTCTAAGAGATGACTCAACCGAGTCATCAGCCAAAATGGCAAACCTGTTAGCCAGATAAACAGTACCACCCGCCCCAACAGAGCGAGAGGTAGCAGGAGGAGTTGTCTTCGGACCGGCAGACTCAGCCGAAGAGCGAGCGGCCAATGAAGCATAGGATGTCGCACCAGTACCATCCTTCTGGCGGTACAGGAGTTCACGGCGGGCGCTACCGAGGCTGATAAACTGACTATTGGCAAGCTGTAGAATGTCCTGCTCCAGGCGATACCTAGGGCATTGCCTGGAACGTACCTGGTGAGCATCACGACAATGAAAACAATAAGCTGCACCATTGCAATGCTCCTCTGAATGCGAGTCGAGTGCAGAGCAATTACCACATCGGGAAGCTTCCTTACACGAGCTTTTCCCGTGACCGTACCCATAGCATGAGAAGCACTGAAGAGGGCGAGAAACAAAGTGCCTCACCCTAAGGTTGATAGGACCGATATTAACACGGTCAGGAAGGGTGGACCCAAAAAGTGAGAAGGACCATGTTGGAGGAGTTCCTCATCTTAGTCACCTTTTGTACTGAGCTAGGGCACATTGCTAGTATTTCCTCTTCTGGGAATTCATAGAGGTCTTGGCTATAAACACAACCTTTGCTATAGTTAAAGGTGGGATGAGCCTTAACAGTCTCAAACATGCTGTCAGAAGGGCATGGGAGATGTTGCAACATCCTAGCTTGCGTAAGATCTTTTGCTCGCACAAGCACCCCCTTCCCATACTTTTTCAGATTCCCCTCAGGAATCGTGCCGATTTCTTTGGACAGGTACCGGGAGGCATGGATGAAATTCCACGCCCATTTCTATAGTACGCCACAAACCAACGTGGAGGTGGGATCTGGCGGACTGCTGGAACTGAATTCTCTAAATAGTTTTCAAAAACATTTGGGATGTAATCCATGTCACTGTCTGAAATATTACGTGACTGGAGAAATTCAGTTTTAAAGCCATGGCCGGCGAGGGCAGAGATGCTACATGTTCATAAGCTAAACGAGCTTCATCACATGACATAAACGTTACATAGCATCGGTTAGAAGGAAAGTCCTTATCATAAACCAGTCGAATGCGAACAACCGTACCATACGCCTTGAGAAGTGAGTGCAAGGCATGATAGGAAAATGATGGATTAACATTTACCATTACAAGAGAATCATATGCAGCAGAAATGCATCCCTCAAAAGAACTTCCAGAACAAGAGACTGCTGTGGGAGGCCCTTGTGGAGGGGAATCCTCCTCCTTACTCAGACCTGAAGATGACGTCTCGTGGGCCAGGTCAGCCACCTCACGAGAACCTGAATGTTTTTTGTGTTTTCCCATAAAAACAGCTACACAAAAATTGGCTCCAGGGGCAAGGGAAACCACCTACTGGGACTACAATGGGAGGAAGCGCTGGCTGCCGTGGACGGGTACCTCGTCCCCATGCGGACCAGTCGTTTTAAAAAAAGGCCCCACATGATACGAATGTTTGTCCACGACAGAGCTGAGACCCCCCTCCCAAAGCATCCCAGCCTGGACACCCAACCATCCAGCACAGGACAGCCCCTATTGGGCGATCCCTCCAGCAGGTGGCTCCGCTGGTCCACTGGCAGCCTACGTAGGAACCATTTAGTCTGGCCCCTCACTGGCGACCGTACTAGCATGGGTAGCCCTCTCCCCCTCGAAAGGGCAGAGCAGGGGACTAAGCCCCCTCTAGCCTAGCTCGCCAGGTCACAGGGCACACACCTATTAATGCAAGCCCCCACCACGACAAGGCGGTTCCCATCTGGGGGTTTATATTTGTAGCATTAAGTATGTATTTGCGGGACGATATGTTTTCTGACCGAGACACTGGCAAGCCTTTAAAACAAGAGGTGCGTGTGACTTCACTCTCTCGCTCACTTTGCCAGGGTCAAGCAGGGTCACCAGGAGGAGGCCTGCCACCTCCAGCTGGGAAAGGCCATGTGGGCCACTGGAAGACCATGTGGTGTGTGTGAGTTGTGGGCTAGTTAAGCCACAAAGGTATGTGTTGTGTTTTATAGCCAGTAATAGGGTGTTTTAGATGTTTTGTGCAATATTTTCACTCGTATGACTGGATTTATACGTGAGTTTTGTCGGTGTTTGTACTTGGGATTTGTAATTGTTTTCAAGGGTTAGATTTCTGGTGTTGTGTCCGCATATTTTTTTTTCCACTCGTATGTTTCTCCATGTTGTGTGAGTTCGTTATGAGCCGCGTTGGTTAAAGTTCCTTTGTTCTCAGGGTTTTTTTTCCTTTGCATGTGGTTGGTTATATCTGACCACGTGGGTACGGTCTACGGAGAGTTGCAGGAGTGTTATCCAGACTTAATTTTTTTTTCGTGACATTTTTTTTTTCTTTCTTTCATTGTAAATTGTAAATAGTAAGTTATGATTAGATTAAATCAATTATTATAAGTTTCCGTTGACTTTGCATCATTTCATGTGGTTATACTTTCTTTTCTGTGTCGTTCCCTGAACCTGGAATATATTAAATTTAGGGTGAAATAACCCGTCTGAAAGTGGGGAACGTGACATTATATATAAGTTAAAACCACCCTCACATTTTATCACGCACTATAAGGATGAACGGGGATCAGCCACACAGCACATGTGGTCACTTATGCTCATGCTCCCAATGCCCAAGAGAGACTTAGAGGACTTTATAGAGAGGTGGTAGTGTAGTGGATAAGGTGGTGAGCGTGGGATCAGGTTCAAAGTTACCTACATGTCACCATGATACCAAAAGATGCGCTTGGGTGATGATATGATATGGGTACTACTATAAATAAAATTGCCTGCACCACTGGTGAAAGCTGAACAGCACTTCCCATACATACTTTTCAAGTATACCTACAGGTGCTAACTATGGGACATAACAAAAAAAAATTTTTAATTCACTCAATGCTCACATTCTACAATAATTCATACATTATTTTGAAATTATTTGATTACAACATGTTGTCAATAAACTATCTCACCTGATGGAATTAAGTCTTTTGGTGATGCAGGAGGCAATGCAGGAGGTGGTGCAGGTTTGGAAGCACAAGCTTTGGACTGACTCTTATTGATTTGTATAGCCTCTGGTTTGGTCTTCTCTGGTACTGGGTTCTGCTGGGCCACACAGGGTTTGGGCAGAGGGACAACAGGGCATACATCATCTTGGCTCAAATCTTCCTTAACAGTATCAGTGACTGGCCGTGGCTTTGGTTTGTGTGTCTTATTCTTCTGCTCTTTTTTTAAGATCTGCAAGAAATTTTCATCAGTTTGAGGAAATGCAGGGATGAGCACTAAATACTGTACATAAATAGTTTCTATTGTGAAACCCAGCACACAGTTTACAGAGATGACAAAGGCACATGAAAAAAATCTCTAGCCTATTACTTGATAATGCAAAAGTAAAGAAAAGAAAAATTACACCGCCAATCAAGGAATGAACAAAACAGAGACTTAGTAAAATTACCTCTCTGAAAGGCCCATGTTTGAGAAGAGAGAAAAGATTGGAGCACAAATGCATGATTCTAAACTCCAAACATAAAATTTTTCATGTCAATCATTAAGGCCAGTGACATGCTATAACACTGCTGGGTCCCCTTAAATCTTCACTGTTTATATAATACCTATGTGAACTGAGGTCAATATATAATATCTAACAAGAGTGCATAACTACAGACTATCAAGGAATAATGAGATATGAAAACCTTCCCAGCAAAGAATAGGGCAGGTAATAGAGGAATACACCACAAAATTAATACTGTAAGCAATTTTTGCCAACATTCACACTGTCTGGTGAAGGAGTAGTTGTACTCATGACAAAATAAGATTCTCTGCTCCAATACAAACACCTCCCTGTGACAAGTATATGTTGCAATATACACAGATAAGTTAACATGAATAATAGCTACAAGGAAAACACATCAGAACTTACAACTCTGATCCTGCGAGCAGCAATGTGGGACTTGTACTTGGCCGAGATCTTGTCGTCCAGAGCTGAAATGATCCGAAGCGCCCGAGACTTGTCCACCAAATCCTGCGACCTGGGTGCCAGATGACCAATGCCCAGCAGTCTGAGGCATCTGCGAAGGCAAAAATTTTGAACTATTCATACTAACTTATGCTGTCACTGTCACTACTTTGAAAGGCAGGATCTATGCTGGGAAAAGTCAGCTTTTATCACATGAAAACTGCTGAAAATACAGATGAACTTCAACACAAGAAATTTGGGATACAAGCCATCACTCGATCAATTTTTCAGTCAGATTTCCAAGCCAAAATCTGAGTTGTGAACTAACTCCAGATATGCCACTGCAAGTTGGCAAAGCAAACAGCACGTCCAGCCAGTAAGTCATGTCAGACACGCACAGTTCATGTTTTGTTTTGTTTTTTTTCCACCGTGGAAGCATTTACTATGCTGCACTGGCTGTTTGTGCTTTTATGGAGTTTTTAACTAAATTTCTTTTGTATGAATAGGAGTCCAAAGCCTATATCCTCTGCCCTCCCCCTCTGCCAGCATCTTTTATTACCCCAAATAGCCTCCAAGGTAAATAATTTATAAAAGATTATTTCTTTACATTCTCTTCTGTCATATTTTATGTTTGTATAAATATCTTATTATTCATAAATACCTTTATCTGAAAATTTTAAAAGGATCAAATTTCCTTTTTTTTTTGCAGGCTGGAACAGATCAACAGCATTTCAATTCAATGCAATGGGCAAAATTTAATTCAGATACGAGCAAATTGAATCATGAGCTCCACGAAAAAAACTAAATCAAGTTGTATATTAAGATAGCACTGTATTTAGGAACCATTCTCAATTTGCTTAAAGTTTTATTATGTTACAGATGTTCTATACCATCTTTAAACTTGTTGAGTTAAAATCTTCTAATCATTATCCATAAAATTCTTTCCTCTCACCCACTTTATCCAGGAACTAGAAGACACCACAAGAAAATAATACACACACACACAAAGATTTTTCACCCAATTCTCAATTTGAAATGCCTTATCCGACAACACTGTATTTGTCACAACTCTGGCACCATTCCTTGTCACCTTGGAGATCTGCTATATAGTTATTACCATCCCAGCATCTTGTATCCATAACCCTCTCTGTCCTTACTCCCTCATCATGCTTCACCAAATAGGTATGTTTGTCTATACATCTATCCTAGCTGCTGTGATGAACTTTCTAGTAATTACATCTTGGTGCTTCACATGTTTTGTGGAAATAATCTCTAAAAGGGAACGTTGGATGCCTCAAAAAGTATGGGGAAGTCTCTAGCACAATGCCTTGGCGTAAGAGAATGATGACACTGAGTAAACCGAATGAAGGTACAGTACATGTTCAGCTTTAATACTGCTAATTACTCACACAATTCTGACTTCATTGCCAGAGAACACTGAGCACACCACTGTAAGGAAGGTAGCATTACAATTCAAAGACAGAGAGGTAAATTTATAGCTTAATACATGATAAACAAGAGCATCCAGTATATTTTTGCCCTAGGCTGGCCCTCTCTCCTACATGAAATAAAAAAAATAAATGAGATCCGTTGTTAGCTGTTTTACGAATCGACAGCCTTGTGGAGACCTGCTATTATGGTAGCTGAGCAGGGCCTGATCTACAAGTGGCAAGTGATAATGTCCCCTATCTCTACCATTCGTGCACTTAAAGAGAAAACCCGACAGACGCAGCATATTCCCGGACTATTGCAGCGTTAATATTAATTAGCGGCAGGTCGTGTACTTACTGGAAATGCTGTAAATAGTAAGAACCTAAGGGTGGCCAAAAACATCGGTAAATTTGTAGTTTCAACCAATATACCCTGTCTTATATTTATTTTTCCTGTCTAACTAGCTTGGGGACCTCCTGGGAAACCTAACCAAATCTAACCTTATTATTAATTTCCTATGGGGTAAAATGGGGTTAGAAATACTCGTGGAATTGTGATTTAGACCGTGATAATCTGTATAGTTATGTGTGGTGTATTGGTTGAAACTCCGATAATTCCAAACCATTTAGAATTTATTGTACGAAACGGTAGTAATACGAAACAATAGTAGAAGCAAAACAGACGTACTTGCAAATGTGTTGCTGGTGTTGGGCGGGTTGAGCTGCCTCCTCCTCATAGTCAAACCCCTCACTGTGCACGCTGAGGAGGCGCTGGTATACCTTGATCAGCGTGGCACTCTCCCATTCTGCCTTGCCCTGCACAAAACCAGTGAATAAATACTTCTTGTCCAGTAAATCAGTAATTATCTCCTCCACCTGATCCATGACCACTCTACTTCGCCTCCCGTGTTGTTTTGAATCCTGTCTCTCTCAGCTGAGGACAGACGTTGCTGCTCTCTGATTGGCCTCTCCTTGCCTCTGCTGCTCTCTGATTGGTCACTCCCTTCTCTTCCTACAGCTGCCAACTTTCACTCTTTAGGCCAGTGGCAAAATGTCGATTCATTTCATATAAGCAGGAATGATTTTACAAATTATATAAAAAAACAACCAAACATTTTTGCCAAGTAGTTAAACTGAAAAAATTGTTGCTAAATATCACAAATAGTTAAAAGATTTCTACTTTTTCGCTAAATTGGCAACTCTAGCCAGGACAAGAGAGGAGAAAGGGAGCACAAGTGTGGATATCGTACGGTGGGCTAAGAATATCGTACATTGACGGAAATTATTGGTGTTATTATATCAATCCTCTTTTTTTTATTGCTTTATTATTATATATTTATTTGTTTTAATGAAGAAGGAAGAAGAGTTTAATGGTGACACCTCTTCGCTGTTACTGGTTTCTGATTATCACTTATTTGTACTTGTTATTCTTTTTTTTTAATATAAATAAAGTATGTATTTGTGTTTATGTATTTAGGTATATACTTATGTATGTATGTAATAACACACACACACACACACACACACACACACATATACATCCACACACACACACAAACAATTCACTTAAATCACTAAAAACTAACCAAACACACTCAAAACACCATAAAACACTTCAAAATACCAATAAACACACCCAAATCTCACTAAAAACACCCGCTATACACTAAGACCAACCACACACCACCAAACACATCCACACACACCCACAGACACTTAAAACACTCGCAATTATCCCAAAACGCACTCAAAACGTCATGAAAGACCTTTTAATGCCCTAAACCCTCTCAAAACACACCCAAATACTCAAATACACGCCCCATAACATATTCAAAATACATAAATTTTCTAAAACCATCCAACACACACTGAGGAGAGACATTACTGATCTGAGTGCAAGAGCTTGCATCAGAATATTCTCCAATCCACACACACACACACACACACACACACACACACACACACACACACAAATAAAAATCCTTCATTGGTGTGGGATCATTAAGTACCCTGTGGAACCTTACCAGAGCCACCAAGCACAGGGATGCCTTGGTCGTTCACCTCAGATCAGTCACAGCTAAGCAGCTTTTAAGAGAGCTGGGCAGGAACCAGTTCCGCTTTAACGGTTCCACATGAATACAGATGATAGATATGCATGAGTTACATATCACAAATAGTATACTATATAGTGCTTATTTATAAGAATGTTATCATTAATATTGTTTAGGAATCCTTGCAAATGTCAGTATCTACAGATGAACGAAGTAGAATATAATGCAATCATGTGTATCAGGCAGGCTTGTATCCATTATTCAAAGAAATTGCACGAATAATATAATATAAAAAGTTCGTTCATACTGGTCATTGGCCAATAGCAGACACCGATTTAGTGTTATCGTATCACTATCATTTCTTTGTGCTCCAGTGATTGGTAGATATCCTATGATGTCACACCCAAACCACTTAAAACACTCAAAACTAACCCAAAACTCACTCAAAACACCACGCAATACCTCAAAATGTTCCAAATAGTGACCTAAAACTCAATAGAAAAACCAAATATATGCCAAAATCACTCTGAACCACCCAAATACACACACAAACCCCTTACAACAATCAAAACTAACCCAAAACACCTCAAAAGGCACTAAAACACACACAACTCACTCTAGAAACACCATTATACGCCAAAATCACCCCCACACACCCAAACCATTTAAAACACTCAAAACTAACATAAAGCACACTCAAAACACCATGCAACACCTCAAAATGCACCAACACGCACCTAAAACTCACTAAAAAAACACCCAATATAAACCAAAATCACCCCCACACACCCAAACCACTTACAGCACTCAATATCATCCCCTACCACACTCAAAAAAGCCATACATCCCCTCAAAATGCCCCAAAATACACTTAAAACTCATTAGAAATACCCAATATAAACCCAAATCACCGCCACACACATCTAAAAGACTCCTAACACACACCCACACAGCTTAAAACACTCAAAACACTACACAGCACACTCAAAACATACAAATACTGAAACGCATCTCAATCCACATACTCAAGGTACGTAAACTATAACTTAAAAGGCCAATATCACACTGAAAACACACTACATGCACCAAAAACATACTCATAACAGCCTGCAAAACTACTGAACACGCTTGAAACACCCCAAATATATCTCAAAAACCAACAGTATGCATAATAAAGAACGTTAAGGTTAAAAGGGAGACTTACCTAAATATTACACCTTGGCTTCTTCTCCCATTCCACGTCTATTTCTCATTTCTTCTTCATCCTCCTCCATTGTTTCTCCTTCGTCTTCCTTCTATTGCTTTCATCTAGACGCCTGAGCCTAGAAACACATAAAAACAGTAGATGTTAGACAAAATATTGAGGAAATGGAGGGTGACTTAAGTATTGTGGCTTGGCTGCTCCTCCTCTTCCTCCTCCCTTTCTCCTTCCTTCATCCTTATCCTTCTTTATTTCTCTTTTTTTCCTCCTTCTGCTACAAATATCTACACACCTGAACCTAGAAACACACGAAAACACGTAGAAACCACTAGATATTAGGCAAAATATTGATGAACTGGGGTGTTGGAAAAGAGGCGCCAGCCCGAGGCTATGATGAGTCACCACCTGGGCTGTGGTCATCCGAGAGAACGGGAACGGGGGTGACTCGGCTAAATTACGTAAATAATTTGATTTGAAAAATGACTTATAGAAAAAACGAAGCCACGGCGGAATGCATGATATTTTATGACGTGATAAATATAAAAACTAATTTTCAAAATATCAAAATATCTCCAGCTCAACTAGTTTTTAAAAAATGTCTAAATTAATTACGTTAAAAGTATAAAACATTTTCAACAATAACTTTCCCAAAACGTCTTGGAAAGTCAAACCATTTTCACTTAGCGAGTATTTTACCACATTTCACGGAGTCTGAGCTATCTTTTAAGACATTCTACAGCGAGTTAGACGGAGAAGCAGAAACGTGAGCAAATAAAATAAAGAAAAATATGACTTTTGTTTAACAGCACCAAAGACCATTTCGAAATTCACATATTTCTTTCAATTGATTGATTTCACACTTAAAAGAGCACAGGCGATTATCTGATATATACCATAAAGGCTCACTTATAGCTTCAAATATAAAAGGTCAAAATGGGATATTCAAATTTTTCACCGTTAAAAACCTTTAACATACGCCATAAAACACCACTAAACGCTATATATTTACCCAATACAGGCGCGAAAAACACTTCAAACACAACGAAACATTTATAGAAACCATAAAAACATACCATAGAAGCGTAATATTACCATTAGGAAATATTTGAAAAAAAGTATTTGATCCCGCTGGCTGCCGAGGGGTGATGGCTGGGGGATCGCAGGGGGAGGCGGCCCGTACACAACACCGGGAACAGCCATATAGGAAACTTTTGACTATGGGATATGAAATAATAGACTGGTGGTTGCGTTCTGACACATGTTTGGCTTACGGTAAGTGCTTGGTGCTGGTGCTTAATTGTTGCTTGGTGCTGCTTCAAATCTGTCGGTAATATAACAACACTTCACTTCACTTGTGTGTGTGTGTGTGTATAGACATGCTTTTGGTTATGTTTTGAGTGTGTTTACGAGTGTTTTCGGTATACAAGAGTGTTTTTCTAGTGTTTATGGCTGTGTGTGGGTGTGTATGAGTTAGTATAGCCCATCGCCACCACCACTGTTGACACCACTGCCACCACAAGACGACTACTGCTGTTTAACCAGTAGCAGAAGATATGAGAGTGAAAGCACTACGTGTGTATAATAGTATGAATGTCTATGATAACTATCTATTACTAAATCTATCATCAGTGAGATAATATACTTGTAGAAATATAACATAATGATTTACTGGTTATTGTGACATCTTTCTCTTCGTTATCGTGTCCAGCTTTGGTTATTTAAAGCAGTATACATATATCAAATTGTATCTAGTTGTACAGCGAGTGTTGGCAACTCCCGCCGGACAAGAAAGGTGATGCTTAAAAGGGAGACTATTTCATTTCTCCCTTTCTCTATTTCTATCGATAGACTGATCTGACTGAGACCAATGTAATCAGAGAGTTAAGATTTTTGTGTATATATTTATTTTTCACTGTAAATATTTCAATGATATTATGTATGTAAATAAAACTATGAAAGTGTGGATGATAATTATGAAAGTGTGCGTGATATGATGTGCATGTTTTCCTTCTTCATGTATATGTGCAATACGTAGTGATGCTACGTAGCCACCCTGTGTGCTTGTGAGTTATCCCTCCCTCCCCCATGCCCTGACAAAGTACAATGGTTTTGAGATAGGAGTAGGATCCCTGTGTGAATGAAGCGTGTGTATATAATGTTAATATTAAAAAAATATAATAATAATAAATAAATAAATAGAAATGAATAAAGAAATAAAAAAACGTTTATAGAAATCCAAGACAGTTTAAATCTTAAAAGAATAAATAAATCACTGAAAAATTACCTAGTATCAATGCTAGGGTGATGGGAAAAAATAAATAAAGACACGTCCTAGGAGCTAAGCCTGCCGAACTAAGAGTAGGACCAGCGACCGTCATTTTCATGAGTAGATAAAAAAAAAAAAAAAAAAAAAAAAAATTGGCCTACACACACATAATTCATTATTTGCTGATTATAAAATACTTTTTCTATCGAATCATATCGTATTTTTTTTCCCAGGCACCAAGGATTTTTCTAGAATATCGTGTTAACGGTGTATATATCGAGATAATACCTAAATTTACGGTATTAGAAAAATTATTTATCACATTCAAATCTACTAAGACAATGGCATCGAAGCGAAATAAGACAGCTGAAGCATGTATATTATTAAAGGAATCCTGTGTGAGATAAGAGTAT
This sequence comes from Portunus trituberculatus, assembly GCF_017591435.1. Taxonomy (NCBI): domain Eukaryota; kingdom Metazoa; phylum Arthropoda; class Malacostraca; order Decapoda; family Portunidae; genus Portunus; species Portunus trituberculatus. The sequence continues at coordinate 1,957,613 of NC_059283.1, read as the reverse complement.
GTCATTAGCTAAACCGTGCATCCATTTACATTGACTGTCATTCAGTATCCATCGCAGATTAGAAGTCTCTTAGGACCGGGAGTCAGTACTTTGTATTCTAAAATTATCCCAGCCGGTAATCTAGAAAGATGAATCCTGGGACACTACACCTTTCCCTGGTAACCATCAAGCAATGCGCTGGGGATTCAGACTGGTATTCACTAATCGTGCTCTACCGATTCCCCCGAGAAAACGATTCCGGAAACGGTTTCGTGGGCTGATGAATACCAGTCTCTCGGAACCGCCAGCGCGCCTGGTATTCATCAAGTAGCTCACTGGCGGTTCCGAGACTGATATTCGGTATTCACCAGCTGCGCTCTATCGATTCCACGCGGAACCGGTGCTGGAACCGGTTTCAATGGTTCTGCCTGCCCAAAGGAACCAGTTTCTTGAATACTTGAATTCACGGTTCCTGCCCAACACTAGCTTTCATACAATCACAATCCTCCCCCCATATATATTTTCAGTATGTATGTATTGCAATTCCTAATAAACCATATTATTATTATTATTATTATTATTATCATCATCATACACATGATGCAAACCCTAGAGTACCTCCTACACTCACCATTTACTGCCAAATTCTAATGCTAGTGTAATACTATATACATGTACTATTATGGTGAAAATAATATACCTGTATGCTATTTGGTGTATATATTTCATAGACTTTTGCTGTGTATTCTTGAAGCATGCTCTCTTTTCAGTATTCAAATTCTTAGAACTCTGGAAAGAAATACTTCAAATCTGCAAAACATCACAAAGGAAGTATTTCATATACTATGATTATTCAGCTGACTACAAACAAGTATCATCAGACAATGTTCTTAGAGATCAAAAAGTCAAAAACTGAAGTGGACTGCTGTAGTGACCTTGTGACTTGCAAACCATTCAAATGCAAGGTGTTTAACAATAACACCTTCCCAACATGTCAGTATTGTTGAGCTGTCTATCTCTAAGTTCCACATTTGGTACATGATTTGTTGCAATCCCTTCATCTACATGCCCATCAATGAAATTATACACACATACATGATGAAACTTCCAGACCAAGGAACCTCACATGCATAATCAGGTATATAACTAAAATACTATTCATTATTAGAAACACAACACTTGAAACAATAATAGAGAAACATATTTGGTATGTCTATTAACCTGTTTTCATGTGAACACAGTCAGCGGAAAAGCCATACAAAGTCTGTCAGTGCAGTGCTTAGTTCATGTGCAGCTGTCCCAAGATGTCACAAAATACACTGGAACACTGTAAAATGCCACACCTCTATTAGGCAAACTTTACATTTTAACAGTTACATAATTATAAGCCAATTCAATTGCCTTTCAAACTGCATATAGCATTAGTATAGCACATTTCATATTTTTAGTGCAAACATGACTTTCCAGTCTATTTATGTAAATTTCTTGATCTTTCTACAATCTTTAACACAATCTGTAATACAGCATAATTACATGAGGGACAGCATGGTCAACAAAGAATATATCATCTAATAAACAAAAAGCGATAAGAACCATAACAAGTATGTATCCCTCTGATAAACAACTGAGCATTGCACATTTCATCAAGAGAATATGAAACATCATGGATCACAAATATTTACATTACCAACAAAGATGAACAAAGCTGTCCAGGTACTATCTGCATAATGGCTATTCATGTTGGAGAGAAGTTGTAAACAAAATATCATACCTGAACAGGATTCATGAGTAGCATGTAAGGCCACTATGTTAAAGAAAAACTAAAAACTTATTCTCCATTATTAATTACACTCTCAGTGGTTCCTGTGTTATAAATGCTGAGGAAAGCACAGGCTGATTACAAGCTCTTTTTAATAAGCTCAATGCACACTGCATGTACAGCACACCGCATGTACATTTGTAAAAAGGAAATAGGAAAACCTACATTTTAAAGAGGCAGAATATTATGCATAAACTTTGTCATTTTCATCTCAAGAGAATACATGCATCTCATAGCATGATGAGCATTGGATCATTAAAATACAATGAGATATCTGTGTTTAGTAATCAGGCTGCTCCTCCATATATGTTACCAATTTGTAGTACAGAATTGTTATCTACTTTGGATTAAAACTTTGTTCCACTTTGTTCACATTTCAAAATACATTTTAGATTTAAGTATAAACTATCAACAATAGGTAAATCAAAGAAACGAAGAACCTGGCAACTGAACATTAGGCACAAGGTGTGGCAGTAACGTGACTGTGACAAGATGGAGGTAGAGAGGAACACCATGATCATGCATCAAAGTACTTCAACAAAAGCTGTACAAATGGTGTCAGGTGCTTATGGCCCTATACTCCAATGGCTTCACAATAAGACACAGCAACATGATGGTAACATTAGGCTTACTTAGGCATAGTATTGGCAAGATGGCCTTCAGCATTGAGGGGGCCCACACACAGTGACACAAATTAATCAAACCAGCTGTGTTCTTACACAGATAAGCAAGAGAATGTCACTTTTATACAAAGTTGTAGTGATTTCTCATTATCTTTATACATTATAGCAGATACTTCAAGAAGCATGTGTTGTTGGCAAAACTGTGAAGCACAGTAGCAAGTTGAACAGGACATGATGAGTCACGTCTCAGCGCAGGGCGTGTAGCTTGTGGCTGACGGTGACTATTCACCTGGCTGGTCACCACAGCTACAAAGCACCATTTTATTCAGTTCCGTTCGACACATCACTCATTCACGAGAATCATATCTCATATATCACATGTCCATGGAGATGGAATCAAGATCCTAAGAGAATTTTTTTCATATTATAATACTCTGTTATACTTAATTAATTGTTGCAAATGTGTTACAAATAATCATTTACTCTACATGAATCAAAGCCATTTCATTGGGGCAAGCTGCAATGCAGAATACACCATTTATCTCATAACCAATAAAATGTCCATAATATTATATTGACAGAAAACACCAAAACAATGAATAAAATAATGTGAATAAAATAATGTGAGTATGTACTAAACCAGGAAGACGGTCCCTGGAGAAATAGTCAATGAGCGGCATCACAAATATCCTATTTCCTTTGTTTTTGCTGAAAAGTCCTCAAGAATTACATCTTAAATTGATCAGATATACACAATATCATAGTGCTAGAAAAATATATTAAGTAGCATGCCAACTAAAATACTGGTGTATATGTAATTACAATGGATAAAATACTTTCATTATACAGTACCAATACACAAATTTGCAAAGTACAGTGGTACATAAAAATATATAACTATATCATGTATAAATAAGTGTACAAAGTTGCTTACATGTTACCATTATCATTTACTTAACCTTCACTTGTAGTTAACAATTACAAATAATTCAACAATCGGTTTCTTGATGCAATCCTTCACATGTCAATCTTTACTGCACACATCAGCGAAGCTTCCCAGCACAAAGTTTGAAAAGCTTAAAACTCATATATATACTATACCTGTTCAGAAAGATTCACCAATCTCTCATTCACTGAGTTCATCTTCATCACTCATGCTAAACTTTTCACTCTCTGAGGTCAGGTCCGACTCTGAACCAACTTCAATGTCAGAATCAGAGTCATCTCCCCCTACAGCTGCCGCAGCACCCCCTTGGGCTGCTGCTGCTGCGGCCGCTTCTTTCTTTTTCCTCTTCTTCTCTTTCTTGAGCTGTGCCCTCTTGGTATACATGTCAATGATCCTCTGCACCTCTTCTTGTTCTGTCACAGCATCAATAGCCTTTCCTCCTTCTATTTCTAAATCTATATCACTGTCATAACTTTTGCTGTGCCGCTCCTCATCGGATGACTCACCCTTCTTCCCCTTGGATGACCTGGACTTCTGCCGTCCCTTCTCTTTCCTCTTTGTTGCCTGTGCCATCGCTCCTGCTACCTCAGGGTCAGCTTGTAGCTCTCCCAAGGCCTTGCTGCACCAGCACTGGCCTCTTTCTCAGCAGCTTTCATCAGAGCTTCTACCTGCCAGGAGGAATTTGAAGTGGATCATAAAAAAAATAAGGCAGAGCTTTAGAAATGTGCTTTTTAAATCATTCTGAAAACTACCCAAGATTTCCATAAATTTTCTGATGATTTTCAATGTGGTGTCCTCATTTGCACAGTCTTTTTTCTTAATCAATATAAATACAATGACAAAAAAAGAAATAAATTAGTGAATAAAATAAAAAGAATGCAAGTATGTACATTAAAGCAAGAGAGAACATGATTTACCTCATCCATACTCATATCATCTAGATCTTCCCCTAAGGTGTCATCAGCTCTGGCATTGGGTGACAAAGGGAAGGCAGCAGGAGGTCTGGCAATGGCACCCCGGGCCTGGGCTTCCTCACCCCTGAGGCGAGCAAGTCGAGTCTCCAGCTCATCATCAGCCTTAGCCATCTTCTCATCTAAGGCCACTTCGCCCATAGCCTGGTGTTAATGATTCACACTATTAATCATACCAACTCATAGTGTAAAAGTTCCTCTGCTATGGACAATAAACAATTAAAATAAAAGTGACAGCAATACTTATCATACTAGCAATTTTCCTTCTCCAGCCAAGTCAATCAAACAAAGCCGAGATGGTATAAACCCTTAATGATTTAGTCATGATAAAGCTTTACAGGCCACCATCCAACCCCTTCATTAGAGGAACATAATGACACAACGGTAATTGTATATACATATACAGTGCTTATTACTGAAATTGGTGTTAGGACTTAAAAAGTTAAAATTGGATATTTGAATTTTCAAAATACTCAAGCTTGTTCTAGCGGAGTGTTGGGGATTTAGATAACATATCTGGCAACTCAGCATCAGTATCTGAGATGACTTACAGAGGTTGAAAAAAATGACAGTTCACCACAATTGTCGCAGGGGGTATACTTTCTGACACTTTCTATCAACCCCCGTACAACCATTACGCTTGTACTTACACTGCTGTCCAGCTCTCTAACTAGACAATGACTTGTTACAAGGTCTTGTCAAGGAATGACATTATAGCCATCACCTTTCTTCACAAGGCACCCTATGCGAGCTATCTCAGATTAGACTGATGACATTGTATCCAAATTCAGACGTAAGAGGCAGATGACGGAAGAAGGTGACAACAAAGCACCACAGAAGGAAAACTGGCCAGGAAAGACTGCAATAGATCCCTTAGAACACTAAGACTGGTACATTGTAAACTAAAATACAGTTCCAGAGTAAAAGCCAGACAACTGAAAGAAAAAAACCCAAGACTTCAGGGAGGTGTGTCAGTGAAGACACCATCTGGCCACATCCATGGAGATATCTGCTACCACACCCAGGCAGCGCTGCACATACCTGGGGTCTCTGTCACCCAGCAGAATAGGCAAACTTTCTGAGAAAAATACAAGACCTCACTGTGCTGTGGAGCATCAGAGCAAGATTTCCAGTGATAGCCAGCAGTCAAAGTCACAAGTACCAATGCCTCAGCAGCAACCCTCTTGACTTCTACTGCACTTTACTGGCTGTGAAATTTCCTGATGGGCTGCTTCACCAATCATGGTATGGCAAGCCTTGCAGTGCTACCCAAAAGCACCAAAATAAATCCAAGGAAATATCTGGGACTTTTCTACTGTATGTTGATTCTTCCACTTGTCATTATAAGTAAAAAAGACAAAGTATATTGTGATAGAATGAATCCTCTTCATTATGCTGAAAATATTCTCATAAAAAATAAGATCCATGTACTCTTTTCTAAATATTTCTATAATTCTTCCAACATATTGGTTGCTGGACAAAATTTCAAGCTCAAAATTGCCCCAGTTGTCATACCATAACTGTGTTGGCAAACAATCCATGGCAGAATCCCAAAGATGCTGATTGACAGCAAAGCTGCTGTCACTGGCAAGTCTGTTCTGTACCAGAATGAAATGTTACATACCCGAGAAATTAGATCATCAGCCTTCTGGCCGTCAGTTCTGGTGTCAGGTGGCTGGTGCACAATGGAAGGCTTCTTGAAGTGGTCTGAAGGAAGGCCTTTGAGATGAGCAAGTCTGGAAGCCATCTCTTCCTCAGTTGGTAACTCATCAATGTGAGATTTCCGCAAGTTTTCCAAACGTTGAGCAATTTCCAGATCAGCCTAAAATATTCATAAAAATGTTTCACAAGAAGTAATGGAAGTTTAATTATTGTAGGGTAGAATGTCAATTTATAAGGTAATAGCTTATTTACAGAACATCTGGTAGGAAAGTTCATATAAGCAAACAGACTGGTTAAACTTATTACAACACTCATATTTTTTAGATGAGGATTGTTCAAATAATTTAAATGATCAGTCAGACCAAATCTTGAGGATCATTCACTACCTTATTATCAAAATGAAGTCTCAACTATTCCTCAAATTACCAGCAAAAATTCTTACTTTAGACATGGTGGCCATGCCAGCCCTAGGACCAGGATATATGGTGATGGGTGCTTGCTGTGGAGAAGAGATCATCTGCAGACTCTTCTCTAGGGATGTCTTTGATAACTGTTTCTTCAATGGATTCCTGTCTGGGTCCGTCATGGTGAATGTTGATTTTCTGAAATGGTTATTTGAATTTTTAGCATTCATATCAATACTTCATACAATAATCACTGTAACAATATATCCTGAAATCATTTTAATCAGTGCCACACATGTCGATGCAAAGTACTGTGCATACAAAATGTTTTAAAACCAGACCTTCATGTTATAGTAAAAATATCCTCTACATTCTAAGAACACCAAAACATCAAAAGTTCTTACCATCCTACATTTCTTAAAGCTTATATATCTTACAATGGAAACAACTTGTGGGTTATTATCTTAAGGGCAAGATGTCTCACAGCTAAAACCTTTACTCAACACCATAATGAAGGCTAAAACCTTTAGTCAACACCATAATGAAGGAAACATTTACTCTGGGAGTGGCGGACTAAGATCATGTGTGATACAACAGAGCTTTACACACGGTGCCTTCAGATCACGGGTAGATGCATTCAGGGAATGGTGCAAAGACCATGAACCCAACTTATTCTAAACATTTCACAGTCTAATCAAGACAATTTTTAAGACTTACACATGTATCTTAAAAGTTGAAAGATCTTATGACCACATATAAAAAAAACCACCAAAATTAGAGTTAAGCTGGATATCAGGTCCACATAACATAAAAGCATGAAACTCACATATCATGGAGAGGAGGAGGAGGACGAAAAGACGACAAAGGAGGAAAATGTAACATAATAAACAGTAGTATGTATCTTTGATTTTTTAAGACATTAATAACTGTATGCCATAGTTTCTTTAATATGTCCAGGCAAACTGAAACACTGGATAATCAAATACAATAGAAAACTGGAACTCAATACACTTGACTCTCAATTTAATACTCCAGTTAAATGGATTTTGTATTTAGCAGACCACAGAATCTCAAAAGACAAATACCTAGCAACATATATTCTGTCCATTGCTTATAGAATAGATTAGAAATGTCAAATTCATGAAAAAAACAATAAACATGTAAAATACTATCATAATAAATACAAATATAACTTTGTCTACTGCTCTGTATATCATAAAATCATTAAAGAAAAAACTGTACGGAGCTTGAAGGGAGGTAGGTAAAGAGGCTGATGCAATATGTTAACATGGTGAAATCTTCATGTTAACACTGTCCCACCATCCAACAGTCCATGTTCATACAAACAATGTCCGTTGCTTTGATTTTGGTGTTTGCTTTGTGCCAAGATGCCTCCCAAACAAGAAAAATGTAAATGTGTGAATCTGACTGCTTTCAGTTATATTACTGTGCACTAGTATTTATGTACAGTACTTGGTTAGATTAAAGTAATGAATTAGGTTAAAGTAATGAATAAAGTAATGCTTTCCAGTCACCACTATACAAACTATTTGGGTTGTTTTATTAGGTATGATAAATTTTCCTTGCAATATGTATGGACCTGTGAATTAAAGAGAGATTAAACAATTAACCTACCAGCTGTTGACTGGACTTTGAAGGAAGCAATGTACAAAGATTATAACATTTTTACTCAACATTTTATGAATTGTTTCATATCTCTTGGCCTCAAACAATGGGTTAATTTCTCAACTTTTTACCCATCGGGTAACACACTAGATTTAGTATTTACATCTGAGCTTGATAGAGTGGAAACTATTACCTCACTCTGCCCTATGCCTGGATGTGGTCATGTTCCTATATTACTTGACTATTTCTTTTCTACTAACTCTGACTCTGCTACAGTTCCCACTAAGAGAGCATGGAACAAAGCAAAATATAATAAAATCAACACTTACCTTTCCAATGTTGACTGGGATTTTGAACTTGCTTATCTTTCATCTGATTTAATGTATGAAAAGTTTCTTGACATTGTCACACCTCTTATAGATTTCTATGTACCACTAAAGCCTTCCAAACCCACTTTTAAAACCTTCAAGCCTCCCCAGCAGTTCAAAAGAGAGCGAAACAGATTATGGTCATCATACAAATTACAAAGGGCTACACATGGTCGTCGCTCCCCTCAAGCTCAAATTGCTTTAAATAATTTCAATCATGTTAATTCTCAATTCAGAAACTTCCACATTATTTCCCAAAGAGAACATGAAGAGGCGCTTGTAAAAAACTTGCATCATAACCCTAAAGCTCTGCACCAGTATGTGCACAAGAAAAAAGTTTGTGCCCCGACAGTAGGTCCTTTAAAGTTAACAGATGGATCATTAACTACTGACTGTTATCAGATGGCTGAGTTATTTGCTGACAGTTTTGCCTCTGTTTTTGAGAACAAAAACTTGTATCCTGCTCCTCACCAACATAGCGACTCCCAAATTGCACATATTGACATACAACAGGAAGACATTCGTCAGAAACTCTCTCTACTAGACCCTAACTCCAGTATGGGCTCGGATGGTATTCACCCTCAACTGTTAAAGTCTTGCCCAAATCTAACTTCTCCACTCTTTCTTATTTGTAAGAAGTCAATGTCAACAGGCATACTTCCTAGGAAGTGGAAAGTATCTCAAATTACCCCTATTTTCAAAAAAGGCTCCCGCCATCAGCCGTTGAACTATAGACCAATAAGCCTAACATCAGTGTGTTGCAAGACTCTTGAGTGCATAGTGGTTGATGGTCTTACAGAATATCTTAATAGTAATGGCATTTTATCTACAGACCAGTTTGGCTTCAGGAGTGGGAGATCAACTGAGGACCAACTACTGCTTACTTACAACTCTATCACATCATGGCTAGACAGTGGATATACAGTAGACTTAATTCTGTTTGATTTTTCTAAAGCATTTGATGTTGTCAACCACACTATTCTCCTACAAAAACTTTCCTGTCTTGGCATCTCTGGTGTCCTCCTACAGTGGATCAAAGACTTCCTCACTCAGCGAACAATGTCTGTCTCTGTTACAGGCGTCCCAAGCAGTCACAAGTTAATCCCCAGTGGAGTATCCTAGGGTTCAGTTCTCAGTCCTTTACTTTTTATTATCTATGTAAACCACTTACCGTCTTACATAAAGAGTGATTGCAAAATATCTGCAGACGATCTAAAGATTTATCTGCCCATTCGTAACTTGCCGCACACCCACACAGTTGTTGACATATCTAACTGCCAACGTGATATCAACTCTATGTATAGAATATCTAACTCCTGGGGGCTTTCTTTAAATATAGATAAGTGTGTCACACTGAGATTCAACAGAAGCACTTTTTCAGAGCAAGACATAGGCCCATATAACACCTACTCACTCAATGGTACAGATATACAAAAGGTTAATGCCCACAAGGATCTTGGTGTACTGGTTGACACTTCTTTAAGCTTCCACATGCACATAAAAACCACAGTTAACAAGGCTGCAGGTCTGGCAGCAAATTTACTAAAAGCAACTATTTGTAGATCACTGAATTTCATGCTAAATCTTTTTATTACACATGTAAGACCACTACTAGAATACTGTTCATGCCTATGGAACACATGTTATCTTGGAGACCTAAAGATGCTAGAAAGTGTTCAGAGGTCGTGGACTCGACACATAGACGGAATGACTGGACTGTCCTACAAAGAGTGTTTGTTAGCTCTTGACCTCTACTCTGTACGTGGACGCCTTACTCGTGCTGACATAATAAAGTACTGGAAGATCTTCCACTCTGAGTGTTCTATCTCTCCCAAAGATTTATTCATCACAACACCACATGCACATACTCGTGGACACCGTTTTAAAATAGCTCACCAGTACAGTTCAGTGGATCTTAGATCTCGATTTTTCTCATTCCGGTGTGTCCGTTTATGGAATTCTTTGCCTGACCATGTTGTTGCTCTGAACTCGCTGCCATCCTTCAAATCAGCCCTTCACAGTCATTTAGGCGACATTCTGTACGACTTTGTGGAGTAATATGCATACACACATGTGCTGCTGTTTGCTGCACAATAATATATCCTGCATTTCTGAACAGTTTCAATGGGTACACATTCCAGTCCACTCACAGTTTGTTACAATCATCCAGTAATCTACATCTAAAGTTGACTGGCATACCCATTTTCCTGGCTATCTTTTTCCTACTCTTCGTTGTATTTTTCTGGTTTGGGAGCTAAGGGTGGCTAACCAGGTGAGTAAACCTTGGTATAGAAATTCTGATATCGACCGTTAATTTCTCTCCAAAAAACAACATTTATCTCAAACTTACAGAATGACAGGAAATAGTGATGGGTACTCATAAAGGTATGATTTTATTTTCTTATGTAAAAAGTATCATGAAAAGTAACAGTAGCAATTTTGGGAAATATCAGGACAAGGCACTCTGCTCTATTTAATTTAGGATAAAGTAGCAGTGATTAGGTTAGGTCTGAAATAGATGCAAAAACCTTTAATATCTTGTTACTCATTTCCTGCAGTGATAATAATGAACTGAATGAATCTAAACCCAAACTAATCCTTCGAAGAATCACTATCATTACTTCAATGCCATCCAAGCACAACTCGAACCCTTATCTACGCGTAATATACGAAAAACTCCAAATTTCAAGACAAGCATGCCGGCCTATTATCTCTATCATACTGCTCCTGACCCTTCCTTCCCCTGTCACGCTGCCTGGAATCCATCAGCCAGGCAGGGGAGTAAATCATGAGTTAGGATCCCCTGCTCTGCGTCATAATTTCTGGAAGGTTACCAGGAACACACTAATTGCAATCATGACGTAACATTTTCTGAACTTGATTATTCATAACATCCAAAGTTTTACCAGACACTTGCCTTCCTCACGGCGACAGGTAGATAATTAGTAGACAAGTACAACTGCCTCGAGTGTTTAGCGGATAAATCCAAGACACGACAGTTTGTTTACATCGCCGACCTCTTGTTGTTGTGGCTCATAGGTGACCGAACCCGCCGCGCCGCCCGATCCTCCTCCCAAAGCTGCTCCTCTTCTGGCGGATACACTACTCAATTCTAATAATTTCAGTGTAGAGTCACATTGCTTATAGAATCACTACAGAGGCTTTCGTATTTGAGGAAGCAGTCTTCTTACCCTTTTCTTTTACCTTGAGCGATATGTCAGCTCATGGGATTATATGTAACATCAGTGACTAGCAGGCTAGAATTCTTGACGTATATCAAGCCACACCTTTCTCAACACCTCTTTATGTCCGCTGCAGCAGCTGCAGCTGCATAATGTTCATTCATTATTATTTTTTTTTTCTCGTGACTTTTACATCATTGATTTTTCATCTTGGCGTGCTTTGAGGAGGGAGAGGAAGTAAAGGAGAACTTATATGTCGAGCGGTTTTGGAATTATATCGCTATCGCAGAGAGTGAGTTGAAGCAGTAACGGTGGGGGTGAAAGCAATGTAGTGATGACGATGAGTGAGGTGCTGAGGACAGGGGAGCAGTTAGAGCTCACAAAACGTAGATCAGGAATTCCTCAACTTAGGCTGAAATATCCCTAGATTGGACACAATGTCCTCAGATTTTACAAATACTGATTCTAAATTATTACTCAATAGAAAACCATGTCTTTTTAACGTGGTTTATTTTCTATCTTTATACATTAGTATATTTTTTGCATCTTAAGCTTTGGCAAAAGTAAAAAAAATATACAGCACTGCCGTCTGACTAGGTATAGGTAGAGTACTCTAGCTATCTTGGCCTTCAATATAATTCCCACATTTCCTACACATAAATTAAGTAGTTTCAATATTACAATTTTCTTTCATCACCCATCCCTCAGTATTCCATAAATTTCAAAGTACACAAGCATAACTGGTCTTAATTTTCACTACATTACCAATATACTACCCCAGCAAACTTACTCTCAATAACCATAAACAAAACATTTCTCTAGTCATTCACCTCTTACTCCCAAATTTTCATTAGGACACAAGCATGAGTGGTCTTGATTTTCACTACAATGTCAATTAATTTACTACACATACACTTACATTTTCACTGTCTCTCATCAAACTACATTTCCCTAATCATTCACCTCTTACTCCTAAAATTTCACAAGTAGGTACAGTACACAAACATTACTAGTTTTAATTTTCACTACACTATCCATTTATTAAACAAACAAACCTATACTTTTAACGTCCCTTATCATACTACGTACATAATTTCTCATCCACCTCTTTCTCCTACAATTTTGCAAATACACAAGCATAACCGAACTTAACATCCACTTCCTTTCACTACTCCTCTTCCTCTCTTAACCTGCTTAGCCTCTGTTCCTGTGACTCCACCAGCTTGCCAACAAACATCACAAGGTCTTCAAAGAAGTTGTCAACCTGAGCTGTTGCATGCAGGCCCTGAGTCTCTATGAGGTATTCTATTACCTCCTCTATCGCCTCTCACAGTTCCAGGAGAAACTTCACAGTCCTAAAAAGAAACTGCCGGGGTTTTATTGTAATATATAGTGTAACCCAGAATGGTCCAAGATTAATGAAATGACACTGGTTTTTATTATTCTAGTGGAAGTTTAACAGTATTTCAGCATTACTATCAAGAGAAAACTCTTAAGGGTTCTGATTTAAGTAACAAGGGTTTTTAGTGGCATCTTTATGATTTTAATTACATGTGGAACAACATTATGCATTACGAAGAAGAAAAAAAAACTTAGAGAGTTTTAGTTAAACTAACACAAATAAATTTTTTTCCCTATGGTTCCAGTGACAAACTGAAGTGGTATTCACAGAAAAAAGAAAGAGTGGAAGTGTGTGAGCGAGAAGTTGTTGAAATTTAACTCAAGTTTTCAGAATATAACAACAAGATGACTTGTGATCAGTATGAAGTTGTAGCAGAAATACCACCCATGGGAAAGGTTAACAGAGGGTGTGAATGGTGAGTGCATCACACACAGTGAGGCGGTCTGTCCGGCCACCAGCCTGACAGTGACAGACGCCGGCTACTAGAGTGTCACCCACTCATTATAAGAATTATGTAGGCCACCACAAGGCACAAATCAGTTTTAGCGAGACACCGCGGAGTTATGATGGCCTCTTCCTTGGGCAAATAACAAACACACACACACACACACAAACATTATAATGCTGCTGCTGGTACTACTACCACACTTCCTCACACACTTCCATTCCCTATTTCTTCCTACAGCAATATACTTTATGTATTTCAGGTGGAAACAGCAGGAAATGCCCAGGAAACAATGAAAAATAAAGAAAATGTTGACCTGTTGATACGAGGAGGAACGCGGGTTGGTGGACAAGGTCTAGGTCAAGTTCAAGGTGGGCGCCGGGCGGTCTGAATCGAGATATACATAATTACCTCCCTATTTAACACAGTAATGAGCTATTTATCTACTTTGGGGTTGATTCTAGCTTTACTTTACTCTCTGAGCCTGAAAACACAACAGAGTGCAGGCAAACATTGATGGACTCACCTGGGAGGAAGACACGGCTGAGGTGCCCTTGTGGTCCAAGATTTACGTACGTAGTTCATTTTAAAAATCGCGAGAAGAAAAAAAGTATCCAGACTTGAATGCACTACATTTTTAGACGGAACAAATACATTAACTAATAACCAAAACATGAAAACGTTACCGAGTCTTGTTTACAAACTCAAGTCCAACGAACTGTGTGTATCTAAAAATACAGACGCCACAAACATTTCATAATGTCGAGAAGGAAAGCACAGCCAAATTATATTATGATACATTTTCTGAATAGGAAAATTTTTGCTATTCAACCCAGTAAGGGAAACACAGATTTCTTGCCGTGTTAAAATTTTTGCTTTCTATTTTGGTACCGTTAAAACTTTTGAATTTAAAAATATGAATAGTTAAACTACATTCTATGGATTATTATTACTTGGATCGTGTTTTTCGTATTTTCTAAGCCTTACATCAAGCACCAAAACAATTTTTGGTGTGCCAATTAAAAAAAGTTAAAATTATAGAATGCCATAAGTGTTATTTTAATTAAACAAAAAAACATAGCTAGATACGATCTTATAACGGATTATAACTTGATTTACATTCCTACCAATAAATAAAATACAAAAACAATGCCAATTCCAGTAATAAACGAAAAAAAATTGTGATGTAGAGCGGAAGTAGTTTTTTTTTGCACCTTATCTCACCACCTCCATCTGTCCTTCCCTTTCTCCCACATTCCTTCCCATCCCTCCACTTCCATCTTCTCCACTTACTCCAACACAGCCGTCCCTTAAAACACCTGCAAACGCTTGAAAAAGCGCTGCAGGGTGAAGGGGCTCGGCTGGCGGGGGTTGGTGGGTCAGGGGGCTAGGGCTTGGTGGTCGTGGTAATGACAGTGGTGGCGATGGTGGTGGTGGTGGTAGTGGTGATAAGTGTGCGTGTCAAGACTAACCAGTGCCGACCAAAACATTCCACCTGCTCTTCCCAACTAGCCACCGTCACTACCACCATCACCAACACCACTGCTAGTCCAGCTCTCACTGTCGCTTGCCGCCCGACAGTCTCACATCCCCCCACAGCCGCCCACCCACCCACACCGCGCTCTCTGCCGCTAGCTAGCTGGCTGCTGGTATATGATATCCAACACAACCTCTAGTCTTCCATCACAATACTGTACTGCATACTCTACTGCATGTATGTATGTGTGCTATACGTACGTACTGTACTCTATGCATTGTCAATAACAGTACTCCGCCTTTCATGTGAATACATATACCACATTTGTCAAGTACTAATCACTGCGTATACATACAGTGTTTGATAGTGAATGACTTAAGGTTAATGTAAAGCAGTAATTAACAAGCCAATTACCTCCACTCCAACCACAGCCTACAGGCACAAGATGGTCAGTCATATCACCCCACCTTACCTCACCACATTACCTAACCTTTAAAATACCCTTAAAACCCATACAACTTCAACAAGAGCCTTTTCAATAGTGTTTCTCGTGTAAATAATGCAGAAATGTTGTTAATCTGTCACTAGAACCTTAAAAATATCACTGAAAAATTTACTTCAACTACAGCATTGTAAAAAGTGTTTTTCGTGAGAAATATTTATACCTTGCCAATCTGTCACTGGAACCTTAAAAACACTCTTGGGTTAATATTTACAATCGGTCCTTGTCAGATACGACTATATGTTGTGTCAATATTGCCGAAAAAAGTCAAAGGAGACAATTGGACATATCTGGCAAAGGAAGGACCTCTTGTAAGTTTTTACCCACCCTTGAAAACCCTTACAACTTTAACTAGTCTTTTAAACCTATCACCATATCGGTCACACCCACATAATCTAATCACCTAGCCAACCTAATCCCTCACAACCTCACGAGGTACACATTAATTAACTACACCCACACACTCAGTTAGTCAATAAATATTCCTTCCAATAGCAAAACTCTTACCTTCACTCCTGCAACGTCCCACCATCGCTGCCGCCACCACCTCCTCTCCTCCTCTCTCTCTCTCTCATGATCGGTAAAAAACTAGCAAGGGTGACTACTGCTTTATGGGTTTCTAAACTTGTCATGTACCCCCCAAATCCCTCTCACTTACTCCTTTTGGTTCCCGCACTTCAGGTTGAGAACTCCTGTGTCCTATGGTATATGTCATTATCACAGCTAAGTGATATTTGCATGATTTTAATCCCTCTCTCTATTCCAGCGGTCTCTTCATCATACGAGCCCAGTTCTTTCACCTTTTGATTATTCAGTTCTCTGTCTGCTCTCTCGGTTAGATATTCTCTTCCTCACCATCAAGCTCGTATTATTTCTATGATGTCTTTATATTTTACTTATTCTCTCAGGTTGACATAGATTACCTTTCAATTGCTAACCTCTCTGTGCCTCCGTGGACCTCTTCACTTATTCAGTCTCTTTCAAGCACACACACCCAGCAGTCATCGCGATTATCATCTCATAACGTCCAGCTTCCTTCAGCTCCTAGGCTGTGGTTAGAATCCTTTCTCCTTTCTCCCCCATCCTCCCATTACTTGCCCTCCCATGAAGCAGTCCGCACCAGCTGGAGCCTTATGAATGGCAAGGACACGAGCAGGTGGGCCAGTAGTTGGTGGTGACATGGTGCTGTCCTGGCCAGCATGTGGTCTCTGCTCCAGCGCGTCACCTGCAGTGTTGTGTTTCACCAGCGTGTGCTTTCAACCATCACTGCCTGCCCTTGTAATCCATGAAGTAGTTGTGGTGCAGTGAAATCACATATTCACCAAACAATTCAATTTTGCTTGTGTCTTCGAGACATCATAACACCTTAATTACATCCTTTATATTCATGCATCATTAACATACTCAAATGCTTCATAATTCCATTGTGGTAACTCACGCAAACTCTGTATTAACAAGAGATTTATCAGATTAATATATTTGACCACATTAAGAATAACATTAAAAGGATCAAACACCAATAGTTTGTACATTTACAATTAATATCCTTGCACAGGCATTACAATTCCTTGAGTTTCTTCTTCATAATAGTAATAATGCTTAGTGTTTGTCACAAAGATTCCCACTCGAGGAGAGAAACCCTCGAACCAAGGAATAAACAGTTTCTTTATTAAGTACCTCTACACAGGAGAGTTTAGTACACAATGCAAGAGTTTATTGAAACGTCTTAATCTTCTAAGTGGACACAAATGCAGGATTGAGTCTCCTACTCTAGTCTCTTAGTAAAAAATAAAGATTCTCGAAGCGATACTTCGCATTTTTATTGAATTTTTTTTATATTTTTTATTCATTCCTGACATGGTTTGACCCCATGGGGCCGATACTGCCGCCTCCAGCCTCTTGCTTCCTTCCTCTCGCCTTGCCTCACTCTTCCTCACTTCGACACTCACTCACTCTCTCTGCAGTTCATCATCCCCAGCCACCCTTCCCTCGGCCCTGTCACACTAGGTTTATATTACTATTTCTCACTAACCCATAATAATCTTCATTGTCTCATCGTTTTAGACAATAATAGTATATAATATAAACACACACACACGCACGCACGCACGCACGCACGCACGCACGCACACACACACACACACACACACACACACACACACACACACACACACACACACACACACACACACAGGTTACCGTCCACACACACACACACACACACACACACACACACACACACACACACACACACACACACACACACACACACACAGGTTACCGTCCACTGTATGTAAGGCGGTTGTATCTGTGGGGAGATTAGGAGACAAAACTCTCTCTCTCTCTCTCTCTCTCTCTCTCTCTCTCTCTCTTCTCTCAGGGCGTGTACTCCTCGCACACTCGCTGACACACGCCACACGCTGACACGTATCACGCAACACTCGTGCAACACAGAGACAATCAATATCCTAAATAGATACAAGAGGCCTGCGTCATGTATGCCTATTTCATGGTTAAGCCTACGACACGGATTTACTCCTTTTCTCTTCATCATTGGATTGACTTTTACTGGCTGTTGTCAATGTGCAGCAGCATTTTTTGTTTGTCGTTTTTTTCGTCACTTCTTGTAGTTGCCAACTTTTAATCTTGACGTGGCGTAAGCTCACGATAAAAGGCTTTAAAAAAAATGTCCCAGTGAAGGATTATACGAATTATTCACTTCACTAGAGCACATTAGTAAATAAAAAGCACCATAAGGTAGAGTATAAATAATCTATCGCTACTCACAGTCAGTCAATATTACAGTTATTTATACATAAAAATAATAACAGGAAATGAACGGTTAGCACGAAGGATAAAAATCTTTGGCTTGGACGTAATCTGAAGTTCCTTATCTTTCACATCTTTGCTCTATTACTTACTGGATCACGTAGAACCTTCCAACATTGGCAACTCAAACTCACTATCCATCCTACGACACATCCTTGACTTCCTCTCCAGTGGGTTTAAGAGAAGGAACTTGGACAGAACCCTCAGCCACTGTAGACTGAGAGAGAGAGGAGGACCGGGGTTCGAGTCCCACGTGTCATGTGGAAAGAAGGAGCATGGCTGAAGCATCTCCCGGTAAGAAACTGAAACTGCTCGCTTTACATCTGTTAAGGAGGCGGTTGCGTCCGATCGCTAGGTTAGTGCAAGAAAGGAAAATCGTTAGGGAAGAGGTAAATAATCTGGAAGTTACTGCAACTGCATCCACATAACATAAAAAAGTACCCTTGAGAAATTTGCTAAAAACTTTCGGATAACTTATTTGTACTGTATTGTTCTGGGAACCGTTGCTCTAATGGTATTTTCAGCACCATGTTCAATACTAGAATCGACCTCACTTTGTCGCCTCCTAGTGGAGGTGGATACGGAAACAAGAACAGAACGAGTGGTACAAACAGCGCTGTCCTCGTGACCTCTGGCACCTTTGTCATGTGTTCCTAAGGGATAAAATGCATAAAGAACCACACTCCTTCCCGGGAGGACTAAAGAAACACATAAACTACTGCACCTGAAGAAATGGCCTGCACGACACGCTGGCCACACTCACAACACACTAAGACGCCTGTGCGTCCTCCTGAATGGCTGATACACTGATAAGGAAACAAAAGAGCTGGAGAATGTTGGTTACTATTTACGGAACTCCAAGTAGCGCACAAATAATACTAGTATTTTGTTGATGTCTACGATTCTGGTCCCGTTGTCATCGACTGACGACTCCCTTTGCCTTGACCAAAGTTCAAGTCCAAGTTTACCAAACAACACTTCCTTGTACAGGACCAGGTGGCAGGCGTTGTCTGCGGTCTCATGAGCAGCGGGAGGAGCTGGCGTGCTGTCGGAAATGAAGAGTTTGGAGGTCACTCTGATCATCACAACCCAAGACCCGGCGTTCAGCAGCAAAGACTCTGTCAGTACCGCTGGGTGAAGAGTTCTCACTCTCTGTCGTGGGTGCAGCCTGTCCCTGCCGCAGATCATGTGTCATCATATCAACGGGCGCGATTCCCCCGGCTGCTCCTCAACAGGGAAGTGTGTCTCCAAGGGTCTTTTATGGGTCTCCTTTTCCTCTTCAAACACTTCGTCATCGCCGTCGCAACCATCGTCGTCCATGAGCGCGGTGGACTCCATACACTCCTCCTGCTCAGACTGGTGGGCATCGTCAGGCTGGTGGATGCTGATGATGGCCTGCCCGTAGTGGTGGCTCTCCCCGTCACCCTCGCACTTCACCGGGGAATAAACTTTCTGGTCGCTGTGCGAGATCATGAGTGCAGGCGTGGCGAGCTTGGTGAAGTAGAGGAACTCAGTGTGCCGCGGGGAGCGAGGAAGGTGGCCGTCTGAGGGAAAGCGGTAAGAGCTTGCCTGCACGGAGGACTGAGGAAGAAGCGTCAAGCTCACACACTTTCCCCCTCGTGGCAAACTGCTGCTCTTGAGTGTTGGTGACGCACCACAAAGCGAGTGTCTGTCGGTCCCCACGGGAGGCGTTGACTCCTCGTTGTCAGCATCCTTCACAACACTTACTGAATGTGAGGAAATGGTGCTCAGCTTGCGAGGGATGAATGTGACCGTTAGGCCGGTCATCGGGCAGCGAGGGCTCAGGAAGTCCTTCTGATGCTCGTGCTCTTCCTCCTCGTAACTGTCTTGCTCGTACACGCACGACAGGTTGTCAGATCGCGGGTGCAAGGGGCATGGAATGTCACAGGGTTTTCCCCCATTTTTGCTGGGTATGTAGGTTTCACGTTCTACTGCTATTTGTCTCTGTAATCGAGGTTTAATTCGGACTGCCGAAGTGGTGGTTCCTGATCGTTGGCCGGATGCGCCAGGCTGCTGCCTCACCAGCAGTGCTTGATGGTGAGTGATTTGTCGTGCTGGAATATGCGTCGGGCCCTCTCCTCGGCGGTCCCTGATGGAGCCAAGGCGCAGCACGGGTGCCGCGTCTGTCTTTCCCACACCACGCGATCCACTGCTGGATATATCGGAAGAAACTGAAGACCGTGATATGCGCCAGGTGGATGTTGATGCAGTGGTTGCAGAAGAATCATTGCGAGAGGAGGAGAGGTTGCTCTCTTGAGAGGGCTTGCGAGACAGGTACCAGGAGTTGTGGAGTCGACGGTCAAGTCGCATGGACATGACTGCTTGACCTCGACGCCACGTCTCCGACCAGGAAGAACTGTAGGTCTCACTGGAGACAGAAGGATGTCGTTTAGACTTCACTGCACTCTTCGTCGGCTGGTAGCTGAAATCACTGGCTGAATTCATCTCTTCCGTATCCTTGTGGCAAAACATATACTTGAGCGCCGATATACGCAGGCGGTGGTGGAGTTTTTGGGACTCTTGAGTCTTGTTTTGGCATCGACAAGACTGGTTATCCTGACGCGTGGAGTTGTCCAGCGCGCTGTTGGTGTTGGCCGGAGTCTGGCGGTTACTAAAATTTGAAGAATGGCGGCAACGTCCGATGCCTCTTGTGACTCTGGACTCTTCAATAGTTTTACAGAGTAACACACAGTCTTTTTTAAACTGTTTGGTTAGTAGGGCGTATAGAAAGGGATTACAACAAGAATTAAACGGAAGGATAAATACAGTAAACACTTTGGCTTCTTTCAGTGATATCAAATGTAAGCCAAAAGCGGCAGTGAGAGAGAAGAAGGCTATAGGCGCCCAACAGATGAAGTCAGTGAAAACGAGCAACGCCATTCTCTTGGCGATGCGCGAGTCGTTACTGTTCCAGGCTTGGGAACCACGGATGGCGCAGTAGATCTTGAGGTAGCAGCCCATCAAGATGAGGAAAGCCACGCCATTGATAAACATGAGGAACACCACGTAGCCCAGCCCTGCGCCTCTCGTCTCGATGGGCAGACAGACGGCAAACTTGCGGTAGTCCGAGACGCCGATGAGGGGCAGCAGGGCGAGCGTGGAGGCGAAGAGCCAGCCGAACACCATGATGTATGCGGCGTGGCGCAGCGAGAGCCGCTTGTTGAGGTGCATGGCGTGCGTGATGGCGTAGTTCCTCTCCATGGTGATGACAGTGAGCGTGTACACAGACAGCTCGCAGCTCAGCACCCCGAGGAAGCCCGCCACCTGGCACCCTGCTGAAGTCTGCCACGGGATGGCGTACATGCGGAACTCCCCGAGGGTTGAGGCGTCCACTACTGCCAGGAACCCTGAGGCGGCGAAGGCAGCGCAGCGCACCATGAAAGAACATCCCCGAATTAGTTACTGTATCATTGATAGACTGTAACTAAGTGATTTTTGGTGACTTTGTGGAAGTAAGCGGAAGTAACTAACTTTACAATGTATTTTCTGATCCGTTTATCTTAAAATACTGATACTCATGCATAATTTAAGACCAAAAATCTACTAGAAACTACAAGGACTTAGTATAAAGCTCACAATATACTACTAGACCCCATTACAGAACTTACAAACTACTAGATGTTTGTACATAAAAAAAAAAAAG
The DNA here is from genome assembly GCF_017591435.1 of Portunus trituberculatus. Lineage (NCBI taxonomy): Eukaryota > Metazoa > Arthropoda > Malacostraca > Decapoda > Portunidae > Portunus > Portunus trituberculatus. The sequence goes on along the minus strand of NC_059283.1, from coordinate 1,935,714 downwards.
AATGACACTAAAACATAACTGAGAAGGATTGAGTTTCTTTCTACATGTACAAACTGGATAGGAATATAAAGCAGAGGAAAGAGAGTATTGAGAGCAGAAGAGAAGGTAAGAGACACGGGATAAGATACAGTGGGCAAGATAGAATGAGATAAGGCAGGGAGAGACAGGAGAGGACAGGGGCGCTCACCAAGATACAGGCCCATGAAGAAGTCCGCGAAGGCAAGATTGGTGACCAGGAACCTCGGGACATCCATCTTTGACCTGGCAAATATCAGCACCACCACCACTGTTCCATTCCCGAGCAGCGCCAGCAGGAACACGATCCACACACCGCAGCGTAGCGTCCACCAGTCAAAGAGGTCCTCGCACGGCATGAAGGGGCCTGTGGCGGCACTGACGTCACTACCAGAATGCTCAGCAATGTATGTTCACTATAAGATAACGCCACTTACTCTACAGTCTACACCGACGCCCCTTCTACTAAGCCGTGAATAGACCTACAAAAAGAAACATACACAAGCCAGACATTGTGAATAGAGGATCTGAGTAGTAAAGCATCGTCCTCCACACTGGGAAATGGTCTCAGTACGAAATATAATGACTCGTACTATATATAAATTCCTCAGCTTTGTATCTTATGGACTTCACTATCAGAACTGTATGCATATCTTAATACTACCAAGGGAATATGTTAAAATGGTTTGCAAAAGTCAGCATTATATTCTGTGGCATAAAGATCAGAATGGTTTGTATAATTATCAGCAAAGGCTTGCCAGAGGGTGCACGGCTGACCTGGCTCGGGCTGGCAGAGGACCTGGTGACGAGGCAGAGAGGGGTAGGAGGAGGCGGTGGTGGTGGTCTCTTCCAGGTCAAGCGGAGTGGCAACCATCTCGGTATTGGCTGAAGGGAATTCAGCAGCCAGGTTAGCCCAAATGGCCGCAAAGTTTTTGTTCATTCCTGCTATAAACCGAGTAAACCAGACCGAAAAGGAAAAGAAAAAAACAAGAATTACTACCTACAAACCCGAAGCACGTGACTGGTATACTACATGCAAAAGAATGATGATCTAGTTTTGTTGTGTGCTCCAAAAATGAACGTAAGCAAAATGGGAGTAGGTATGGCGGCTTCTATCACACCAGTGAGATGCGGCGTGTGAGCAGTGAGTCTGAACACCTCAGGCGCCTACACTTGACCTTTCCCGCCCTCTACTCTAACCTGACGTGACATGACGTGTGAACCTCTCTTTCAGACACCCTAACTAACTCTTCACGTCTCACAAACTGTCGCCTATGGTTGGGGGTCTGATGATATTAGCAACACCAGAGTCACGGGTGTTAAGACTTGACAGAAAACGTAAACTAGAAGCTCATTTAGTTTTCGCATTGCTATCTAGTTATATGAGGGACTATGAGGGAAGTACGACGTTGTTAGGACCACAATGCTATGGCGGCAATAACGTCCGTATTCAGAAACGCCTTCCCCTCTCACTACCATAGTTTTGCAAGGCTACAGAGACAACTAGCCGGGTTTTCAAGTGAGTTTCTCCTTTGATTACCTAGAAATCTTGCTAATCTATCACCAGAACAATAACAGTACTCTTAAAATCACGAGTATCTTCCACCGGAGCCCTTGGAAAGCAGTGATGGTGAGAGAGAAAAAGCGTTTCAGAATACTGGTCTAACTACTGCCTATGAGATGCAGGTGGTGGATGGATGCCTGGTTATGATGCAGAGATGATGTGATCCTTTCCCTGACGTTTGCTGAAATATGCATTGTGCTAAGACCAGACTGCTGACACGTGGACACATCTCCTGTCCATGCTGACTATGGCATGCTTATCATGCAACACGGCGTCAGATTCTCCCACCCACTATGGTCTACCTCCCCAAAATGAACAGTGGGAGTAATGGAGCTTAATTACAAACATAGAGTAAAAAAAGAGTTAAGCTATCTGTGAGGATCAAAGGGAGTCTCATGCAGCGAACTAAGCTACCTTGGCTACGCGAGTCTAGGCTCTATAGAACACCAGGTCGGGGCGGTCATGTGGATACCTACGATGGAACAGCAACGGTGGGTGAGGTGGGGGTGTCAAGCTTAGAACAGAGTGGCAAAAGGTCTCAATACTCATGACAAAACGAAAAGAAATCATAAAGGACTTTGGCCTGAAAATTCTACAGCTATAAATGGAATGAATAATGACGGAAAGATCAATTGAGGTTTTGCGGACATGGTCATATACACACGCACACACATACATACATACACACTGCGGTAAATTTATAGCTATGTATTCCAGATTGATTCATGTTAATTTGTGTTGGTGAATGCAATTTTATATCCAATAGTAATAGTTAGATTAATTAGCATCAATAACACCTGTGCTTATTAGAACCTTTCACACTTCAGAACAAGAGCACAAGAGGAGTGAACATTACATACAACCTGATTAGGAACAAAACACACGAGTCACACGAAAATTAATACACAAGTGGAAGGTTTACGATACACAAAAATGCCTAGTTCAGGAAATAAAGACAAACAAGAAGGAAAAGAACAAGAGTGTGCATGGTAGGTGTGTTAACAAAAAAGAACACTTCACCTGCAAACAAAAAGGATCAGTAAGAAGTCTTCACACAAGGGACACATTTGTAGCTCCTGATATACACAAAATACAAGGTCTGGTAAGAAATTTGGACAAAAAACACATGAAATTATTGTGATAGGAAGAAAATACACATAGGAGTAGATATATGAGAGAGAGAGAGAGAGAGAGAGAGAGAGAGAGAGAGAGAGAGAGAGAGAGAGAGAGAGAGAGAGAGAGAGAGAGAGAGAGAGAGAGACAAAATAAGAAAAATGACAATAAAAAAGGGGAAAAATAAAGAAAAATCAGACTTCTAAGTGACAAAAGGGGAAAAAAAGTATAAAATAACATAAAACAAAGATCAAGATAAACACACACACACACACACACACACACACACACACACACACACACACACACACACACACACACACACACACTCACTCACTCACTCACTCACTCACTCACTCACTCACTCACTCACTCTCTCTCTCTCTCTCTCTCTCTCTCTCTCTCTCTCTCTCTCTCTCTCCAATAATAAAAACAAAGGAAAACTAAAACAACTTCAAAGGAGAAAGAAAGATAATCACACTCTCTCCCCCCTACCACACACACACACACACACTCATCCTCCCCCGCAAACACACACATATGAGGGCTCTCCACCCGCTTACCACCGATATCAGGCCAGACGCTCGAGACATTCCAGATGGTTGGGTCAAGGTTGTTCAGTCCCTCTACACTGAATACCACGTCCTCGATAATCTTCGGGGCCTCTGTCGTATCTCGCAACCTGCAGCGGGGGAACAGCGAGGAGAGGGAGAGGGGAGGAGAGGAGAGGGTAAGAGATGAGAGACGAAAGGAGAGATGAGAAAAGTATAAAGGAGACGAAAGGGAAGGGAAAAAATGAGGATATCACAGGAAAAGATGAAGGGAGGAGATGAAAGGAGGTGAAAGGAGAGATGAGAGAGCGGGCAAGGACAAGACAGCGTGAGATATGAAGCAAGACCAGTCGGGAAAAAGGAGAAATAAAAGAAAGAATCATTATTTTACGATACGAAATTTCCACCAGAAGTAGATGAGTTAAATTCCTCATTATTTACCTGCGTCGTTGACCTGCCGCGCATGACGTACCTGAGGAAGGGGCAGCAGTGGTAGGCGTAGGAGAGGGTGAGGGTTCTGACCAGGGGGAAGTTCTCTGGGCCTGGAAACTCTCGCAGGTAACGATTGTTGTGAACCTTGATGGAGATGACCTTGTTTAGCCCCTCGTGAGGCAACTCCGGGAAGCTGTTGTTGCCAAGATTGCTGAAAGGGGCCGCCAATAAGTGTGTAAGAGTTAGTGGGGAGATTTTAACCCTTTCAGTACCATGACACGTTTTCATATTCATTCTGGTCACTATTTGATGATTTTATACAGCTTCAGAAACTGAAGCTGTATAAAATCATCAAATCTGGCCATTAATTTTCTGTCCTCCATAGACCCTCCCTAATGTGAATAAAACCGTCTAATCATACCCAAAACTTATGATAAAAATGCGTTTCAGTACTGAAGAGGTTAAAGATAAGTTGAATTTATCGAGAAATGATAGACTGATACTTGATACATAGGAAAAGCTACGTGTAGGCACTATATTTATGTAACTTCTTTTTTTCTTACATACATAATATCCATGTACACGCAAGGGCATTCCTAAAATATCATCACTGCTATATGCTACTGCTGATACTATTATAACTGCTACAATGACTGCTGTTGACTTGCAATTGTCTCCTTTACATACCATGAGCTTGTAACTGTCGCAAAAAATAGTACATGATAATTCTGAATATGTAAAACAAATCCAATACAGTTATGCGTGAATGAGAATGTGTGTGTGTGTGTGTGTGTGTGTGTGTGTGTGTGTGTGTGTGTGTGTGTGTGTGTGTGTGTGTGTGTGTGTGTGTGTGTGTGTGTGTGTGTGTGCTAGCAATACTCACATATCCTCTAGGTTGTGCAGCGGCATGAAGGCCTCAGGATGGATGCTGGTGATTAAGTTCCCCTCCAGCTGCCTGTTGGGTTAGGGACAACATCATTAAGTTTTCAAAGCTCTTGTGCCTAATCAAATTTTCTTCTCCCTAGCCATGCAATACTAAGGCTTCTTACCAGAGACACCACACTGCTATCACGCTGCTATCACTATACAAGAAAAATTATAATGATTTTCACAGTGTCGAAATATAAGAAGGAAAGAGTAGTGAGAGGAAGTACAAATGAACTGAAGGAAAAAAAAGTTGAAATGAACGAGTGAGTGGAGAAGAAAGTAAGAGTTGGAAAGAGCATATGACTGAAATAGAACAGCGCAAGAAAAGAAAAGAAACAATGAAAAGAAAGAAAACAAGAACAGAAGGTAAGCAAAAAGATTAAAAGCAAACATATAACCAAGGAAGAGAGAGAGAGAGAGAGAGAGAGAGAGAGAGAGAGAGAGAGAGAGAGAGAGAGAGAGAGAGAGAGAGAGAGAGAGAGAGAGAGAGAGAGAGAGAGAGAGAGAGAGAGAGAGAGAGAGAGAGAGAGAGAGAGAGAGAGAATAAATGAAAACTTTTAAGATGGTAGCAAAAATAACATACAATTTTATCATAATTCATAGAAAATACTGACAAAAAATACCCATATGAAAAATTAGAACGTTTATAGATGAATGAAATACAATGGGAATTATGGAAATTTCCTTAGCATAATGATTTGGAGACGGAACATTTCTCTGCAAAAATCTGTTACTTTTATTCAAAATCGCTGTTTTTATATATATAATTATGGAAGCCGCTGAACGACGACAAGAAAGAATATGAAAAAAGGCCAATTTGTCGCCAGTTTCCATGCATATGTATGATAGAAAATAAAAGAAAAAAAACTAATGTAGTAAATAATGAAGAAATCAACAATAAAATCAACTAAATCAATCAAATCTTAACCTAACCCTTTGATATAAGCACTAACACACCTACAATACATCTCTAATACACTTAAAAACAACAACAACGCATACAAAAATAGATACAGTTAATGAAGGCGAACACAACCATAGCAACACAAGTCTACGCACAATACTTGTAGTCTCTCGAGGCCTTTGAACGTCCTGTTGTGGAGTGTGGTGACGACGTTTCCCTGCAGAAGGAGGTCCTGGAGGAAGGAAAGGCCAGCGAATCCCCCGGGCCTTAGGGAGCTGATGTTGTTGTAGCTTAGGTCTCTGCGGGAGGAAGGATTAAGTAGATCATAATGTTGTGGTTTAAATAAGTCCCTGTGGGTAAGAAACTCTGAGTGGTGACGTCTGGTGTGGTTCAAGTAGTCAACACACAGAAAGGACACGTGTATCTGATTATGTGATACTTTTATTGGAAATGACAGGAATGAGGCAACGCGCTTTGTAAATATTATACTAAAAATATTCTCGTAAGAAATAAAGGAAGTGAACAGGAATTCATAATCATGATCCTTACAGAAAATATTACAAATTGCCATTAAAATTATTTCAAGATTATACAAGATGGAAAGCATCTTTTTTTCGTTATTATTAAAGACCATATGTATATAACTGAATATTTAATAATTTCACATGATTTTCTCAATTTTTTCCCTCAAATACCAAGCACTCTGAGACATATTATCTTGTTCTATAGCGACATTCAAACATTGTACTGGCTAGAAAAAGACAAAATCAATTCTTTTCATCCTCTCCTTTCTTGTAGATGCTTATAAAAATTCCATACATTGCTTATACTTCATGAACTCTTGCATATCGCTGGGAAAAAAATTGAATAATCATCGTTGTCGCTATCAACACCAATACAGCAAACACAGGCCAGACACTCACACGAGACGGAGGTAGCGGCAGCCGTTGAGGTAAGGCTGCTCCATAATGCGGTTCCTCTGAAGGTTCCTGAAAGACAACACACTCATCACTTATCTCCGAGCCGTATCTGCACCAACCATTCAGTTAACCCTTTCAGTACCATGACGCGTTTTCATATTCATTCTGGTTACTGTTTGGTGATTTTATACAGCTTCAGAAACTCATGTGGGGGTCAGAATAGTGAAGGCTGTGGGTATTAATCTTCTGACCTCCATAGACCCTTCCTAATGTCAATAAAATGGTCTAATCGTACACAAATTTCAAGATAAAAATGCATCCCGGTATTGAAGAGATTAAGAGTGTATAATTCAATGCATGGTGTGCAAGACTCTCTGTGGTTCTGTTGAGTGAAGGAGACATGGACAGGAATGACTAATTAGACTGCACTGGGAAATCAACAATTTCACTCAACATACGCTAATTTAGTTTGTCTTTTCCGTCACCAGGTTCTCTTCCACCTTTAACGTCGAGTCCAATGATTTCAGCTCCTCTTCCTATTTTTCTCGTGTCTCAAATGATAATAGTCTTTGTCATTTCACTGCATCCCATTAAGATTCCTAGTCATACAGTTACGAACAATACATTTCTTTACTCTGTCTTTCTTCAGTGTCTCATTTTCTGCTTTCCGTGTTCAACCAAGTGACAACCTTCCTCTTTAATATGTTTTACACATTTCACCTATTCATTCTTAGTATCTCCCTCCACGCACTCATACTTGCGCAATCTGCTGGTATATACTTTTTTGGCACACAACGTTATTTTTTTTCAGTTCCACTCTGGTTTAGCTATTTCGTAAAAGTAATCTCATGTGTTTATCTCGCTATTCCCTCCCATGAACACTCCAACCATTTGATGTCAACGTTTCTTTCTTTCACGGCGCGTTCAGTATAGAAATCAAAGCCCTGTAATTCTCACGCATGGAACATACAGTCCGCCCTTCATGTGTTGCGAGGCGCTCTTTCATTTTTACAGATGGGATTAATTCTCTGAGTTTCCGCCACCCACTCTGAACTCTTGTGACTGAACTAGTTTGTAATTTTTCCCTCGCACCAATCCCATTGTAACATAACATTATTATTGTTGCACAGCAGGCACAAATGTTCCAACTCCAAAAAAGAAAGGATGGAAAAAAACCCCCCCAGCAGTGCCCTTCCCTTCCTTGCTAATACCTCTCACCTCCCACTCACTCACCACTCCTTCACCACCTCATCATTCATCCTCAGCCATTACTCCCTCCATCTCCACCTCTTTGATTCACACCTCACCATAGCACAAGACACACACATCTCCCTTACTCACCTCTCACATCCACACCCTTACCTACTACTCCCTTATTGACTATTGCCTATCTCTACATCACTAGTCATTCTACCTGTACCTCTTTGATTCACATCTCACCACACCACAACACACAGATCTCCCTTACTCACTTCTCATTCCCACGCCCTTATCTACTACTCCCTTATTGCCTATTGCCTATCACTACACCACTAGTGCTTCTACACCTTCCTTACTCACGTCTCATCCCTTGTCTTACCCACTCGTTTTCTCTACCTGTTTCTGTATTTCCTTGATTCTGTAACCTGAACTCTTTCACGGGTAGGCTCCAGGACTTATTTTCTAACTTTGGATGATTTTTCAATTTTTCTTTTGGGATAAGTACGTAAGTAGGCATTTTTTTCCTTGGCCAACTTTCCTCTTAATCCTTTCCATATTTATTTTGCTTACTATTTGATGATTTTATACAGCTTCAGAAACTTATGTGGAGATTAAAACAGTGACGAGTCTGGCCATTGATCTTTCTGACCACCCAGACCCTTCCTAATGTCAATAAAGTGGTCTAATCTTACACGAAAATCAAGGTAAACATGTGCCCTAGTACTGAGGGAGTTCAGAAAAAAGAAAGAAAAAAAAAAAAAACAGATAACAACCCCTTTATCTTAGTCACCTGTTCCTCCTACTTTCATCACGGCTCTACAACACCCTTCTCTCCCCCTCCCCTACATTCCCTCATCCTCACAGGCTCCGGAGTATTGGCGCCACGCTACACAGATCCTCAGGCACGGCAGTGAGAGAGGAGCGGTCTATCCTTAGGTCTTCAAGGCTGTTGGTGCCGTTCAGGTCGGGAAACTCCTGCAGCTGCTTCACCTCCTTCAGTATCCTACAAAAAAGATAGGGTTAGGTCGCTATAAGGAGGATTAGGAAGGTGAAATGTTAAATTTGATGTATGTAGTGGTTTATATGCCAGAAAATGAGTAAAAATGAGTGAAAATGAGTGAAAATGATGAGTGAAAGAGTGAAAATGATGAGTGAAAGAATGAAAATGATGAGTGAAAATGCCATAATGATGTGTAATGTATTAGCGGTATCTTGGGGAATACGAAAATAAATTGAGAGGAATAATAAAACAGTTGATGATAGAAACGATATTGATTTGATTATGGATGCAAATTTTTTTTCTCTCTCTCTCTCTCTCTCTCTCTCTCTCACACACACACGTACAATTTGGTGAGGGCGGGCAGGTTGGAGAAGGCTCGATGGTGGATGGAGCGAAGCGGGTTGAAATGCAGCGCCACCTCTTGTAGCTTTCTTAGTCCTGCCAGCGCTTTCTCCCCGAAGTAGGACAGGCGGTTGTGGCCCAGATGCCTTCAGAGGGAGGGAGCACCAGACACAGATGGCTGAATTAATACCAAAGTTCTTTCTTACGTGGACAGATTATGGATTATGGATTTTAGGCACCAAGAGAATACATGTTTAAATTCCTAAAGGTCATTTAGGAATAGGTATGTGTTGGAGTATGTGAAAGAAGTGAAGGATTTAGAGACAAAATAAGGAGGTAAGAGAACAAGAATAAATATAAATGTTAGAGTATGTGAAAAGGAATGAGGGGATAATTGTAGTGCTTAAAAACATGTACCAGTGAAGGAATATAAATAAAAATGAAATATGTAAAAGTGAGAGGAGATTATATAAGATTCAGAAACAAACAGGGAAGGAACAATAGGATAAGACTAAATGGAAGTCTCTATACTGTGACCATCCTATGAAAAAAAGTCCTAGAAAAAAAATCAGATAAAGATAAAAGAAAGCTTGATTTTTAGATAGATGAAAGAAAAGACTCACAGTTGGCGGAGTTTCGTGCAGTGAGGGACTACGGGCGGGACCTCCGTCAGTGCGTTTCCCTCAAGGTTCCTGAAGGGCGTGATAGAACAGACTAAGAGAAAAGCTACGTCGGGTTACCATTAGATATTAGTCAGTCTATTTCTTCCTCCTTCCTTAACCTCTTCAGTACCGTGACGCGTTTTCATATTCATTCTGCTTCTTATTTGGTAATTTTATACAGTTTCAGAAACTTATGTGGGGATTAAAATAGTGAAAATTCTGGCCATTAATCTTCTGACCTCTATAGACCCTTTCTAATGCAAATAAAATGTCTAATCATGCCCCAAAATCATGGTAAAAATGTGTCTCAGTATTGAAGGAGTTGACTATTGTGTGTGCCAGCAAGGGATTAGTTTGCTTCCCACGCCTTGATGTATCGTGTGCTGACCAATGTGTAACTGTGTGGTGGTTGTTGTGAGTGTATACCCAAGTGACCAATACATCACTACCTATATCTGCTTGCTCTTAGTTTCATTAGAGTAATACTGACATGTTGATTATCAGGTTATAGATAAAGCTTATTGAAATATACTACTACTAGTGATACTACAATAATATTTTTTCCCTTTAACGTAGAAAGGCACTAACTAAGAGCAAAAAAACTAGAAATTGAAGGATAAATAAAAAAAAAAAAAAAAAACTCCATTGAGAAACCGGTCCTTATAATCAGAAACTATCATCAAACTACTACTACTACTACTACTACTACTACTACTACTACTACTACTACTACTACTATCACCACAATTCCCTGCTTTACTAATACATCCGGGTTGACGCAAATGTTTACACGTCCTCCTGGCAATATCTGATCACCGCCACCGCCTCCTCCCTGACTGCTGTGTGTGTGTGTGTGTGTGTGTGTGTGTGTGTTCTTTAGGAGTTGCTTGTCTGGTGTCCACGCATCATTCCACACAAGTACACATAAATGCCATCTCACCATGCTAATGTAATCACGATGTAATATTAATACTCTCTCTCTCTCTCTCTCTCTCTCTCTCTCTCTCTCTCTCTCTCATGTGTGTTAAGACGAGTGATCAAGAAGAAAAAGGGAGATAAAAAAAACCACTCAAATTGACAGAGAATGAAAAATAAATAAAATAGGTAAATAAGAAAATAGATAAATAAATCAGCTTTTACTCACAATATCTCCAGTCTTTTCATCCTGACGAAGGCTCGGTCCTCTACAGCAGTGATCTTGTTGTAGTGAAGTGACCTGCAGTAAGAAGAGACGGGAGACACTGAATGAATGATAGCAAATGACGGGGAAGCAAAAGTTATATTATATGTAGTGGGTGAGCAAACAGTGTATTGTTGAGTGATAACTTTAGTTGTGAAATGTATAGAGATTCGAGTACTCTTAATTTTTTTTTATTATAGGTAACGAGGGTAAGGATACAATTGAAACGAGTGAATGATAGTGAAAGAAAGTGAATGGTTGATAGTGAATGAATGATACGGAGATGATGAAAGACGAGACGTTTTAAATTATTCCTATTACAGGTGGCGAGGATACGAAAATGACTGAAACTAGTGAATGACAGTGAATGATAGTGAATAAATGATACGGAGATGATGAGAGAAGAGAGATGAGTGAAGGGTGAATGTTGACACGCTGGGGAGGAAATGAGTGCATGATAGTGAAGGGGAATGGTGACTAAGAGGAGGGTAAGGATGAAGAGAGAGAGAGAGAGAGAGAGAGAGAGAGAGAGAGAGAGAGAGAGAGAGAGAGAGAGAGAGAGAGAGAGAGAGAGAGAGAGAGAGAGAGAGAGAGAGAGAGAGAGAGAGAGAGAGAGAGAGAGAGGGGACTTTGCTGGAGGAGTGAAAGACGTGAAGGAAATATTTGAGATCAGAAAGAAGGAAAGTCAGAACCATTAAATTCGTTCTTGCTACCATCTTTTCCTTGTCTTTCTCGCTTCTGTATATTATTATCACACATTATGTATTTCACTGCGCGCTTCGGTGAATGAAAACGAAGAGGAAGACGGAGATAAAGAAAACGAGAAGGAAGAACCATCAAACATTATGAGGAAAACCAAACACAAGACACTGGAAAAGAGAGAATATACGTCAAATGATAAAGAAAATGACAAAGCAACAGTGTGGTGGATTCTATCTTTCTCCGCCATGACATATTGCTTCCCATTAAGTCAAGCAGCCTGCCACACATCACGTCAGTCTCGCGCCGCGTTGGTATGCATCCGGCAGTACAGCGTGTGTCACCAACAGCACCGCCACGCAAGGATAAGCAGGAACCAACACCATATTTACTCCTGAACTAAACACAGGCGACGATGCAACATGAAACTCCGACCCGCATCATGAAACGCCCATTTTCCCCCTTAAAGACAATTCCCAAAGAGCACAGCGATGATTATTCAGGTTTATGTGAGAGTTTTTCCCCATTACGATGCAGAATCCTTGTTAAACTCGTCAAACTATCCCTATAAGCGGAAATCCTCTTGAAAATCCCAATATCGTCCGCCAGAACCTGTTAAAAGTCATCGAGATAAGACGTACGAATGTCTCAGAGAATGCACTGTTTTCCTTCACCTTGCGACCTCAGTGCTTATCTCGTGTTCATCGCCAGCAAGAGAAATCCAGGATGTGGCCATAAAGAGGAGAGATGTCTGCTGCTTCTCTTCCTTTATGCGTTCTTGGCCAGCAGTAGTGTGTGTGTGTGTGTGTGTGTGTGTGTGTGTGTGTGTGTGTGTGTGTGTGTGTGTGTGTGTGTGTGTGTGTGTGTGTGTGTGTGTGTGTGTGTGTAAGGGGCGAGGACTTCCTTCCTGCTGCTTTAAGATACTCGTCGTTTTGTAAATCAACGGAAGGAGTTACTTAAGCCTCGACACGAGATACTGTTCAGGGCGCGGAGGAGTAATGTGGCTCTTGGCGCCTTCCCTTTACATTTTCGTCCATTCCTTTCCTCCTCTTCGTCCACTTCTATTTCCTCCTTCTTCTCCTGGTTCTCGCCCTCATTCTGTCAGACCTTCTTGTTCTTCTTTACTCTCTTCTTCCCATTTTGTTCTTTTCTGCCTGTCTCTCCAACCTCTTTCTCCTTTTCCTCCTTTTATTCTTCCACTTCCCTGTCCTCTACCGTTTTATTTTCCTCCTACTCCTCCACTTCGCCACCCTCCTTGTCCTCCTCTTAATCCTCCTATTACTCCTCCACGTCAGTTCTCTACCCTTTTAGTCTCCTCATACTTCTCCACTTAGTCATCCTCCTTGTCCTCTTTATTTTCCTCCTCTTACTCCTCCAGGTTCGTCCTCTACCGTTTCAGTCTCCTCCTTTTACCCCTCCACGTCTGTCCTCTATCCTGTTAGTCTCCTCCTCCTCCTCTTCCTCCTCCTCCTCCTCCTCCTTCTCCTCCTCCTCCACCTCTACCTTCTCCACGAACACAACACGCTCTCCCCCTCCCTCTACTAGCCGCTGCATATGAATACATAGTAATACAGAGGAAAGACGAGTGACAGGAGGCCTTGCGACCCATGACGAGGTAGGGATAGAACAGATGAAGCTCCAGGAGTTACTCACAGGATAAGAAGGTTGTGCAGGCCACGCAGGTCACCATCCTTCAGCACCGTCAGCCTGTTGCGCGCTACATTCCTGTGGATATTAATCGATCGATCATATTTGAGCTTTTGTACTTGCTTAGAGGTTATAGTCAGTCTTATCACACTTTATACTTATTCTTAATTGCATGACTGAGTGAATATAAGACTATGGAATACATTAGTGAAGTGTGACAAGCTTGGTGTGAAATCATAGGCACTTGTTTTTGATTATATTAGTGCATGCGTTAGCTCTTGCTCGAATACCATTACAATAAATGAATATAAAGGAATGGATAAATACACGGATATAAAATACATAAAATAAACATGAGTAAAGCTTTTAGCATGTTCAGAGAATATTGTAGCTTTTATCTTCCAAACGATTTCAACACCTTTTTTTAATAAATGATGCAGCTTTTACTGACTATTAAAAGAAATGAAAGGGAAAAACATAGAACCAAATCTAATCTGCAAATGAGTGTATGCATAAACAAATAAATCCTGACACTACGAATGCGAACAGGAAAACATAAAATAAAGTATAAAAACAAAGCACTTAATCAACAAAGGTGTACATAGAAATAGGATGGATAAACACACACACACACACACACACACACACACACACACACACACACACACACACACACACACACACACACACACACACACACACACACGTAAAGAAACAATTAGTACACTAACACCACAAATAACTCAAAACAACGAAACGGAACAACAATAGCAACACAATACAACTTTCAACAACACACGGCTTTCTCTTCCCCACCCGGATTAATAACAACGCTTCGCAACACAGCGGAGGGAAGCGAGACAAAAGACCATATTCTGAAACACTTCTGCGCCTCACAGCACCTATACTGTTTTCAAAGGGTCCTAGTTGGAGTGACACGGGTTTCTGTAGTTCTAGTGATATGTTAACAAGTTTTCTGCATTATCAACTGGACAAATACTCTTTAGAACTTGAATCGTCTCTGTGGTCTATTTTCAAAGTGCTCTAGTTGAAGTGATAAAGATTTTGAGGATGTTTCTGTAATTCTAGAGACATGTTAACAAGTTTTCTGCATTATCAATAGGGAAAATGCTCTTTAGAACTCGGCTAATTTTCTCTGTGGTCTATTTTCAAAGGGCTCTAGACAAGGATTTTAAGGATGTTTCTGTAATTCTAGTGACATGTTAACAAATTTTCTGCATTACCAACTGGACAAATACTCCTTAAAACTCGGCTAATCGTCTCTGTGGTCTATTTTCAAAGTGCTCTAGTTGAAGTGATAAGGGTTTTAAGGATGTTTCTGTAATTCTAGAGACATGTTAACAAGTTTTCTGCATTATTAATAGGACAAATACTCTTTAGAACTCGGCTAACCGTCTCTGGTCTTTGAAAATGGTCGCGGTGAGAGAAGGAAGGGTTTCTGAATATGGTACAAATACTTCCTTACAGGGTTTGCAGACTGTGGAGGGAGGAGAGGGAGGGAGGCAGAGCGGTGAGGTGATTTTTTTCAAGGGAGAGTTCACGAAGTCCTGCAGGTAACTCCACTTCCACCAAGGACGTGAGGGCGTTCTCCTCCAGGTGTCTGACGAAGAAGAACGGAGAGATGACACATGAAATCCAGAAAGACGAAGGAAAGGGGAGGCAAATATAAAAGTGTGGAAAACAGAAATGATTATAGAAACATTAATAACATAAATTGAATAAAGAAAAAAATATTTCACTAATAACTTAAACAACACAAGAAACAGGCACCAGCTACAAGAACAAAGACAACAACAACAACAAGAACAATAATAATTTCTACAATCACAATAATTAATCCTTCAAGTACTGCACTCCTGACCCAATACCACTACCACCACCACCACCACCAAGAAGAAAGACAACAACAACAGTAACAAAAACAACAATCACTACAATTACCATAACTTTTCCTGCAACTACTGCACACCTGACCCAATACCACCACCACCATCATCATCACCACCACCACCATCATCACCACCACTACCACCAGCACAACAATAACAACTACTACAACAGGAGAAACCAATAGCAACCAAAACTCAACAACCTCCCAACAATGCAGGTGAGTGAGAGACGAAAAAAAGCTTCAACTCTGAGAACAAAGCAGGTGAGGGCAAGGGCATGACAGGAGGGGAGAGAGAGAGAGCACTGCGTTTATTACCCATTGAAACTTCTCTACCACAGTTAAGGGAGATAATACGAACACAAACTGCCGTGATGTGCCGGAGAAAGCAGCTGAAGAGAATGAGAGAATGAGAGGGAAGATAATAAAGACAATGAGAAAAAAGACAAGGAAACAGATAGAAGATTAGGAAAGAAAGGACAATATCAAAGTAAATTTATAAGTTGGAATACATTACAAAGGAGGGAAAGAAGAGTGTAAAGAATGGTAACAAGGTTGAGGGTCAGACGCTACGAACAATAAAAGAAGAATTCAGGATAAGTAAAGGAGAGAAGAGAGGAAGGAATGGAGAGAAAAAAAAATCGGTGAAGGAGAAAGAGGAAGGAAAGAGGAGAAAAAAGATCATGAAGTCATATTATATAAAGAAATAAAGGAAGGAGAAACTGGAAGGAAGAAGTGAAGATCAGAGAAGGAGGAAGAAAATAAAAGAAAAAAGAGGTAAAAAAGGGTGTTTTATGCACAATACTAAAAAAAAGATGAGCATGCAAAATATAAACATAAGGCAAATAAAAAATATATAAAAAAAGCTTAAAAAGATGATAAAATAACATATATAGATAAAGGCACGAAATAAAGAAATGAAGAAAATGGAGTCAAAAAATACTAAAGAGGAAAAAGTAGATAGAAGCAAATATAAAAAAGCTTAAAAAATGAGAAACTGACAGGAACATTTGGAGGAAAGGCACGAGGGAAGGAACAAAAGGGATTGAAGGAGTCACAAGGAGCGTCAAAATTGATGAAAGAATATAAACTCACAGGACTTCAAGATTAAGGCCGAGAAACGCTTCAGGTGCTATTTTTTTTATCCTGTTGTTGGCGAGGATCCTGCAGAGAAATAGGACTTTACTACACACACACACACACACACACACACACACACACACACACACACACACACACACACACACACACACAATTCTAATTAGAATTACAAATATTCAACATTGTGGCTCTGTCTTAATAAATGTTCAGGTATATTTAAATTTACACACGCACACGCACACGCACACACACACACACACACACACACACACACACACACACACACACACACACAGATCGTTATCTAGAATGTGTGCATGGATATGAATGGATAGAAAAAAACACACACAAGTGGTTGTTTTGCTGTGAATGTTAATGAAGTGCTATTTGAAAGTTAAATGAGATTGTTAGTTCTTAAGGCCCAGTGTGTGTGTGTGTGTGTGTGTGTGTGTGTGTGTGTGTGTGTGTGTGTGTGTGTGTGTGTGTGTGTGTGTGTGTGTGTGTGTGTGTGTGTGTGTGTGTGTGTGTGTGTGTGTGTGTGTGTGTGTGTGTGTGTGTGAGTTTCAGTGGGGTAAATGAACGGGCACTCAATGTTTAATATATGCATGAGAATACTGTGATAACTTTTAATAAACTCTCTCTCTCTCTCTCTCTCTCTCTCTCTCTCTCTCTCTCTCTCTCTCTCTCTCTCTCTCTCTCTCTCTCTCACGTACAGAGTCTGCAGGGCGGGGAAGGGGGTGAGGGCGCGGGGTTTAAGCTCCGTCAGGTTGTTGAAGCTCAAATCTCTGCAAAGAAAGAAAAGAAAAAGTATTAGAATTTCCCGCCATTTTGATTCAACTTTACATCCGGAAAAATACATGAAGAGAAATAGTTTAATGCAAATATCAATGAGAATTTTTACTGTATTAATTTTTTGTATAGGCACTTTCATCTTGGTGGGAGAAATATTAAACAAGAATTATGAGGTTCCAAAATGTAAATGCAACTATGAAATACAAACTCTGTGCTCCAAAGTTTGTGTGTCGTTTTTTTTTTTGCGGGGGCGGGGAAGACATGCGAATTGTAATAAAGAAAAGGCTTTAAGTAATCTGAGGACTGAAAAACAATGCGGATATCAACACAACACCCACCACCACCGAGAACAACAACACCAGCAACACAACCACCCCTTCTAACAACAACAATAACAACTACTACTAATCTTTTTATTTTTTACTTGAACTAATACAACACTACCACCACCAACAAGAACAACACCAGTAACACAACCACCAACACTAACAACAACAATAACAACTACTACTAAAATTTCTACTTGAACTACTACAACAACACAACCACCACCACCACCAGTAATAACAGCAAAAACACCAACAACTACTACTAAAATTTCTACTTGAACTAATTCACCACAACCACCACCACCACCACCACCACCACCACCAACAACAACAACTACTAAAAATTCCTTCTACTACCACATTATCCCCACTTCCTCTTACGACTACTACTACTACTACTACCACTACAATAGCTCGTCCTACTTCCACCTCCTTGCACTAATACCACAACCACAGCCTAAAAAAAAAAAAAAATTTCTTCCACTCAAAATCACATTCTTCCATTTAGACCTTCCCTCTCACGACAAAATCCACCACCTAAGTGTTTTCGAATCACGCAATGCTGTTGGTGAGGGGAGGTGATAAATGTCACTTCCCCTCTTTTCGACTTGGAGTTCCCCTTGCGTCCCCTCGTCTCCCTTCCCCTCAAACCAAGCCCCCTTCTGAAGCCCTAAGGAGAGCAATCAGCCAGGGAATCATACCATCGCCTCCTTCAGTAGTAATCTGGTATTGTGGTGTAATGGTATAGTGGCTTCCTAATGCTTCACTTCAATTTATCTTCCTCGTCTCTCTCTCTCTCTCTCTCTCTCTCTCTGTGTGTGTGTGTGTGTGTGTGTGTGTTAATCTACTTTATTCGGTTCTCCCTCTTATCGCACTTCACAAGCATTTTTCGTCCCTATTTACTGGTCGGTTCATCTCCATTACGTCGTCTGGTCTGCCTTTCTCCCGCAGACTTCCATGTTATTATTTTCCTCACAGGATATACTGTGGTTATGTCCTCCTTCTCCCCCTCCCTCCCTTCACCCTGCACTCTCCCTCTCTCTCTCTCTCTCTCTCTCTCCCACTGCCCTGTCTCATGGTAAACTCAATTCCTTTACTAAGAAAATCCCAAAAAGAATGTAATGTAAGGGAAGGAATGGTAAGTATAGAAAGATAATTGTTTTTGTCTCTTTATGCAGATTTTTCTACTTTTCGTGAAGGAAAAAGATGTGAAATTAATACCGAAGAAGTTTTTAATTTGTCGCTCTTCCAATAACTTCTATTCCATTATTTTTTCCTTAATGTCAAAACTTCTCGTATAAGTCAAGTTTATTTTTTCTCCAAGGCTGATTTAAATACAATTATCTCTCTGGCTTTCCCGGTCTCCATTCTTTTGCTTCTATATTTATACTTTCCTCTCTCTCTCTCTCTCTCTCTCTCTCTCTCTCTCTCTCTCTCTCTCTCTTTCTTTTTCCTTTTCCTCGTATTCATTAATACAATCTTACATGTCTTATTTCTAGATCAGTGTATCTTATCACAAACATCGATCATGTTACTTGTCTTTCGTTTGTGTTCTTTTGTTATTCCTTTTCCTCATTTATACAACAAAATTCTTCCTATGGCGAAGGAAGGCCTAAAAAAGGGCACATAATTTATAGTGATTTTTTTTTCTATGCATCATTCATTTTTTTAAACTAATTTTACAGACCAGGGGAGGGAGAGAGATTCAAATAGCAACTTTCAGGGAGTAAACACACCATCATTTTGTGTGTGTGTGTAGGTCATTTGTTGACTTCAGCATCTGCCTTGTTCTCTCTCTCTCTGTCTCTCTCTCTCTCTCTCTCTCTCTGAAAACACAACCTTTCTTTTCACCTCCTCTTTTCACTTCCTTCAACCATCACCTCCTCTCCTCCTCCCTGCCTTCACTTCCTCCCTTCACGTTCCTTTCTTCCTTCACACTTTGCTCCTGTTTTTCTTCCAATATTTCCACAACACTAAAATTCCACGGTCCGTGAAGAGCCATCAGCCAGCCCTGGACCTCACGCCACTCACGGAAACACGAAGAAAAGAATAAAAATAACAGAAAGACATACAACATTGAGGTTTTGTCAACGGAAGGAAATATATTTTTTCCTTGTTTTTTACGCTCCATGTCTTTACATCATGCAAATTTTCCATGTTTTGTTGAAAAAATAGTTGATGATCTAACGAAGCAATGATGTTATATTTTGCATCTACGATATTTCTTTTATTCTTTTAGATCTTTTTGAAAATATTATAGACGTTCTCGATACTTTTTTTCTCTCAAATAAATCTGTGGAGGTACTTAGAGATGAGCATGAAGACTTTGAAAAGGCTCACCCGGCAACACACAAAGAAAAAAGAGTTATGTATCAAATAAGTAAGAATAAAAAGAACACATCGATGAAATACTTAAAAAAAATCACCTTTCTGGAGCTCTATTTTTTATATAAGAAGGGAAAACTGGCCAAGAGCAACAAAAAGATAAGAAAACTACCCACTCAGTCGCCAGTCCCTTAGAATACAACCAAATATTTCCAAGAGATACAAGAAAAAACGGTGAACGTCTTTAGCAATTGACAACACACACTTCTTGTATTGGTCTGAGGCTTGAAGGAGGCTGGAAGTGTTACCAAGAGCCTGGAGGGTAAAACTGGCAGCCAACGTCCCATTTTTCTCATTTTCCCCTCCAATGGTGCAGAAACCTGGTGGATGAGTGATGGTGAGTCGCCCCTACTGCCTGGTGTCCGTGCCCGCCTCACTTACCATTCCTTCCCTTCACCACGACCTCTTGTTTCCCTCTCTGACGCCATCTTGCCTCCCTCACCAAGACTTTTCATTCGTTCTCCTCAAAGAGTTTATGTTTTTCTTCGATCTTTGCTCTTTCCTTCTTTTGTTCTTCTGTCACTATTTCTTTCACTGGTCAATACGATATCTATCTTCCTCTACTACTACTACTACTACTACTACTACTCTTTCATCTTTTTCCAATGATATAACCTGTCTGTCCCTCTCTGTCTCTGTTTCTCTCTCTCTCTCTCTCTCTCTCTCTCTCTCTCTCTCTCTCTCTCTCTGTTATTCTACAACTTAAACTAGGGCGCAAACATCTTCAATCAACACAATGGCAGACTACCTCAAACACCCTACGCTCTCTGAATTAATGGTACATGTTTAAACTCAAAGCAATCACTTTCTTCTAATGGAATCTCTCTCCCTCTCCCTTGATGTTCGTATCCATCTCTGCCTCCCTCGCGTTTACATTCCCTCTGGCGGCGGCGTCGTTCACATGCACAAAACAATGCACGCTACTTCATGTATCTCTTCCCCTGGGATGCTGGGAGGAAAGGCAATATCTGGAAAAGCAGATTCTCTCTTTCTTTATCTCTCTCTCTGTCTCTGTTTCTCTCTCTTTCTCTCTCTCATTCAGGGATAGAAAACAACTAAACCGTAAGATGAATTGTGTGTGATAAGGAATTTTTTTCTCCTTATTTTTCCTCCACAAAGCAATGGATTAGAAATAAATCATTCTCTCTCTCTCTCTCTCTCTCTCTCTCTCTCTCTCTCTCTCTCTCTCTCTCACGTAATCTTAACCTACTTGGGAAAGAAACTTAAGGGAAACTTGACTCTCTTTAAAAGCTGAAGAGAAAGTCATGACGGATTTAAAGAAACTAAAATTCCAGACACGTGACCCTCTCTGAGTCAAGATAGAAGCAGGTTGAGCATGTGGAGTGACCTTATGTGACCTTAGCTACGCCTCGTGATCCCCTTGACCTGACGCACAATCTCGATGGTGCCCTTACTAAACTACAATGTATGATGAACGTGCGGCGTGACTCAAAACTTTTTCTTTCCTTTCACATCCATTTGGGAAATCCGATGTACTGGTTCTGCTTTCTTATGCATGGTGCCTTCAACTTTTCCTCCTCCTCCTCCTCCTCCTTTTTTCTCCTCCTCCCCCCTTCCTTATCACAAATCATGTTCCTTGTCTGCCTCCTTCCTTCCTTCCTGTTTTCATCCATCCATTTCTTTTCTTCAGTTTCCTTTCTCTTTTTTTTCTTAACGTCACTCATTCAATAACATTTCTTTTTATTTCATGATTTTCCTCTCCGTACTTTCATAACTGCCTTCACTTTACACGTTTTTCTTCTCTCCTACTCTTATCACACTTCTCTCTTCCTTTCTTTGTCTCTCTTCTAATTCCTCTTCCTCACTAGCTCCCTTTTACCCTTTTCTCTTCCCCTCAACTTCTAATCCAGCCACTTTACCCATACAAACTTTCCTATCTTTTATTCCATCCTTATTTTTTCCAATTCCACCACTCCTCGACCCTATCCTCCCCATATCTACTTCTCATCAGCTCTTCCTCTTCCTTGCCTCCTCCTACCCGCCCATCGCACTCCTGACAGCGACAACGTGACACATTAAAGCGACCACTGTCACTGCCCCGCTATCCAAGTTTTTGTGTGAAGTAATCTCAGCGGCCGGCACGATTTATGGAGACGATATAAGAAGAGAGAGAAAGAAATATATAACTCGGACATTCGCCAGCCGCATCTGGAAGGCATCTTTAGCCTGAGACACAAAAAAAAATCTCACGGAAAAGTGTAATAAAAACATTTCATGAGCGGGATTTTTTAGTTTTTTTCTATGTGTCTGTCTGTCTGTCTGTCTGTCTGGCTGTCTCTCTCTCTCTCTCTCTCTCTCTCTCTCTCTCTCTCTCTCTCTCTCTCTCTCTCTCTCTCTCTCTCTCTCTCTCTCTCTCTCTCTCTCTCTCTCTCTCTCTCTCTCTCTCTCTCTCTCTCTCTCTCTCTATCTCATCTCATTCTCTTTATATATCTCTCTCTGTTCTATGCTCTCTCTCTCTCTCTCTCTCTCTCTCTCTCTCTCTCTCTCATCTCTATCTAAATCTCTCTAAATCTCTCTCTCTCTCTCTCTCTCTCTCTCTCTCTCTCTCTCTCTCTCTCTATGGCGGAAACACATTACTAGCCAAAGGTGGGCGTAACAGATTGGCCATTTACGATATTGGGAGTGGATATAATTAAGGCCATTTAGTTTTAGAGATAATGCCCTAATCACGCCACTGACAATGCTAATGGTCGGCGGCGAGAGGCTTTTCGTTATTGTTATCTCTGGCGCTCCTCATTTCAGACCAGTGTTATGTATGTCTGTGTGATCTATTGACACTGAGTTCCCCCGGTGGGTTTCCATACGTTAGCGGTGAAAATCAGATGCATATGGAGAGAGATGTGGGTAAGTAGTACACACACATATACATACACACACACACACACACACACACACACACACACACACACACACACACACACTTTCCCTTCCTGTCTCTTTCTCTCTCTCTCTTTGGTGTTTATGATTACTACACTTCAACCACCACCACTACCACCACCAGGAGGCGCTGACGTCCACCACCCACCAAAGCTTCAAGCCCTCGCTCTTATAATGAACGCCAGAGAGGGGAGGCGGTTCATTTCTAACTGCTTCCTCTTTCCCTGCCCTCTAGTCTAGCTTTCTCCCCTCACTCGCAGCGATGGAAGAGGGAATGACAGGCCTCTTTTGATGTATATAAAGTGAAGCTACACATATAAGCACTGGGAAAAAAGGCAGAAAGGGAAAAATAAAGAGAGTAAGTTCTCGTGAATGGAGGCAAATGGTGGGATCTTCAATCTTATCTCGAGGGAGGAAGGAGTAAGTGAAATGTGGGTTGATTCACCCGGAAACTTTTATGCACGCACACGCCACACGCGCGCGCCCACTCACTCCCACTCACACTCCCACACACTGACACACATACACACACACACACACACACACACACACACACACACACACACACACACACACACACACACACACACACAAGGGATTCATCTTCCACACTCGAGCATCGCCATGACTCAGAACCACAACACAGAAGGACAAACGGACCTTAAGTCAATAACTCGCATCAAATTGCCCATGACAAAGGACACTTGACTCACCATATGGACTCGTAACTCTCCTGACTGCTACATTTAGTCATAAGAGCGCTCCACCACTCACCATCACCACCACAGTTCGTTCTCTCACCGTCATCACCATCATTCTCACCATTTTCACTGCGTTCTCTTGCAATAGTGTATATAAAGCATTGTAATGTGGGATGCATTGAAAGATTTGTTGCTTGCTGTTCTTTCTAATCTCGTGAATATGAACTAATTCTATTCTCAGTTGCTCTCTATTCGCTCTCTTCACAACTAGACAAGAGGAAACGAAAGATACAATAAGAAATAAGGAAATACAAAAGCTATTTCCGTATATTACTGAAATACAAACACATATTGAGGAAAACTGAATATCACGTCTAGAAAATATTACAAAGACAGCTGTAACACCAAAACACAAAGTAATATCAAGAAACACAAGACCTAAGTATCACTGCCATTCCTACCACCACCATCACCACCACTACCACCACCACCAGCAAATATAAACACACTAGGAAGGAAACTGAATAACACCTCTGGAAAACAACATTACGAAAACAACTGTAACATCGAAACACAAACTAACACAAAGAAACACCTGACCTAACCATCAATACAACTCCTACCACCACCATCACCTCCACCACCACCACCACCACCACCACCAGCATCGTCCTGTCCACGTCACGTTTGGTAATCACTGTGAAGACATCCCGTCAGTGTGAGGGGGAACAATGTCCAATTAGGCTAAGGGCTTCTGGGCAAACTGCGGATAGACTGCTATTGTTGACAGCAAGATGGGCGGGAGGCGGGGGTGTACTGGGGAGACGAAGGGGGGAGAGAAAGGGAAACAGGATACGAAGGAAGAGAAGGAAGATAAGAGCAAAAAAGAATATGAATGAGTGATGAAGATGTGAAGGAAGAGGAGGAAGATGAGAAGAGCAAAAAGAGAAGAGTATGAATGAAAGGGGTGAGGAAAAGTAGGAAAAATTTTGAGGAAGAGAGCGAGGAGTAAGAAATCGCATGAAGTGGAAGGAAGGAAAGGAGGAAGAGAGGAAAAACGAAGGAAAGGAGAGGATGGGAGCAAGAAGGAGAGGAGAGAGAGAGAGAGAGAGAGAGAGAGAGAGAGAGAGAGAGAGAGAGAGAGAGAGAGAGAGAGAGAGAGAGAGAGAGAGAGAGAGAGAGAGAGAGAGAGGAGAGGTTGAAAGCAGAGACGGCAGGAAATGGAAGGATGCGAGGGAGGAAGACGAGAAAGGAGAGTAGAGAGGAAGGAGAGGAAAACAGAAGAGGAGAGAAAGAGAGGAGGAGGGCAAAGGAGGAGGAAGTTCTGGGAAGAGGATATTGACTATTATTGAGATAAACAATCGCCTTCCTGAAGCCATTAATATTCCACATGATACCGTCTGAAAAATAAAACTACATATAATAATACCAAAAAAATGATCAAAATTCAACGTATTTAAATTGACATGGAGGTGAACGAATGAATAAATCTACGCAAATAAAAAAGGAAAACAAAACACCATATATCATCCAAAAGTGAACTAAATATTAAAGATTCTGAAATATTTCATAACCTCGCCCGATACATAATACATACACTAATAAATAACAAAAAGAAAGTAAAAAGAAAACAAAAACTAACTTAAAATCACAAAATTATGCATCAAAAATTTTCCCGTAACCTCGTCAAGAAATACAAAACGTTAGTGGCGGCAGAGGAAAGTCAAGAAGGAGACACGAAACACGAGAAATATATTATCTCCTGGAATTTCATATGGAGGAAGGTGGAGTGAAGAGGAGGAGGAGGAGGAGGAGGAGGAGGAGGAGGAGGAGGAGGAGGAGGAGGAGGAGGAGGAGGAGGAGGAGGAGGAGGTGGGCGAGAAGGAGGAGGAGGAGGAGGAGGAGGAGGAGGAGGAGGAGGAGGAAGAGCAGGAGGACGAGGAGAAGGAGGTATCAGCAGCTGGTGGTTAGGAAGAAAGCAAGGGAGATGGGATGAGATGGGAAGAACACTGGGAGGGGAAAGGGAGGGGAGAAGTGAGGGGGGAGGAGAGACGACTGGGAAAAGCTGAATGAGGTTTGCAGAAAATTCAATTAAAAATATTCTCTCCACGGGATTTTAAAGCGGGATATTCACTTAAAAAATCTTACTATTAACTTTTTCCTCCTGACTTCCTCTCATTAAGTACTCCATCGCCTGAAAAAAATCATCACATAATACTAAAAAAATACTAGAAAGCGTAATACCAATTAGAAGGACAACAAATATACAGGGAAAAGTGAATCAATAAAATCCCTGAGTGCCTGAAATGAATTACCTTCCTTCTTACTCTGCTACATATTTTATTCATTTATTTCTTGGCTTTCGGTGTTCGCCTTACTGAATATATATTTGGTGGGTCAGTGCCCGAGAAGAGGAGGAGGAGGAGGAGGAGGAGGAGGAGGAGGGATAGTGACAGTATAAGGGAGAGGGAGGAGGTCCACAGCGGGTAAGAGACGGGAAGTGGAGATTGTTTACGGGATTAGAGAGAGAGAGAGAGAGAGAGAGAGAGAGAGAGAGAGAGAGAGAGAGAGAGAGAGAGAGAGAGAGAGAATGACACTATCGGAAACACCTTTAAAAAAATACACAAATAGGTTTCACAATAACACGTCACAAAATTACGATAAACAAAGAATTTACCCTCCAACTGACCATCCCCTGTGAGACTCTACTTATGTACGTCATCGCCTTCTTCAGGAGCTCCCAGCGGCAACACACTCGCCATACTGCTCACACTCTATATTTATCACCTTCACGTACAGAAAGAAAACTAGCCCCTCATTTTTTCACTTTCTTATTGGTCTCGATAGCACGTGGAATGTTTACGCTGCGACGGAAGCCTGGCCCTGTCCTCGCGTGTCCCCCGATCTCTTATCTTTATTGAAGCACTTTTTGCCTTTTTTGTGCGACACGTGTCTTATGAATTCCACGCTGTCGATACTGATAAGATAATGCAGCGCGGCACAGCAATGTTAAGAGTGTTCCCTGAAATGATAAGAGACGACGCAGGTTCACTATTTGTCTTCAGGGTGCAAGAACAAACGGGAGAACACACGCAGCTCACATGACACGCTTGTATTTAGAAACGCTTTTTGTTTTATACCATGTGGGCTTTTCACGGGAATTTATGAGGTAAAAGGGATAATTTCTCACTATTACTACTTTCAAAGACTTTAGTTGAAGATGTTCATGTTTTTAAGGGTATTTTTACGGTTCTGATGATACATTGGCAAGATTTCTAGTTTATTATCATGAAAACTGTCTTGGAAACCTTGCTAGTCGTCTCTGTGGCCTTAGAAAATTGGCGTAGTAAGAGAACAAAGCGTTTCTGAATATGGTCTATATATTAAACTGAAAATGATGAAGAGATGACGCAGTGAAATCAAAATCCATACATGTTGACATCATAAAATTCGCATCCAGAAAAAAGGAATATTAGAACAATCTCAAGGAGGCAAAATACAAAATACAAAAAATATAAGATGAAAGAAGGTGACAACGCAGTGAGATTCAAAGACACTGAGTTATATACACACAAAAAAAAAAGAATAAAAGAAAATAAGAATGGAAATGCAAAACAAAATAATGAACAATACGAAATGAAAGAAAATGATGCGAAAGCTGTAAAATTTCGAGATAAATGAGATATTTTTCCAGCATCTACACAAAAGATGAAAAGAAAAACATATTTGCACACAGAGAAAAGAATGAAAAAAAAACGTAAATAAATCTAGAGCGCAAAAGCAAAACAGAAAAATACACGATGAGACAAAACAACACAGAGCAGCAACATTCCACGACAAACGAGTTCTGCTTTCAATATCTACACATGAGAAAGAGAAAAAGAAGAAAAAAAAATCACTGGAGCGGAGAAGCAAACACATAAACAACCCAAGATGAAGGATACAACACAGTAAAGTCACGAGACAAATGCCTTACCCTTCCAATAACAACACAAAAAAGAAAACAGGAAAAAACATGAAAAACAAGAAAAACAAGAAAAACTAAACCTTCCAGACTGCCTCCACTCCTACCCAATAAACCAGAGTTCGGTTTTTACGCGATACTCAACTTTCGTACTCTTCCACATCGGGGTTATGGCTCGGAACACAATTTATTACGTACTACAGGACCCCGCAGGAACGGTACTTTGCCACGACACGGCCAGAGGGAGCCACCACTCGAGATTGGCTGCAGAAGGGGACACGTACCCTGCAATTCTGACGATGTAAAGGGAGTGACTCGAAATGCCTGTTAAGTAACCTAAGACTCTATGCTCCTGTACCTTGTCTCTTTTTTCTGGTGTTTTTTGTCCCTTTCCTCCACCTTTACTGGACACTTTTCCTTCCGAGTGGGGAAGGTCAGAAGTTGTTTAGCTACTTCTTCCCCACTTTTCTTGTTTTTTTTTACTTTTATTTATTTTTTTTTTTTCCACGCCTTTTTTTGACAGTAGGGAAGGTCATGGCTGTGATAGCGGTGGTAAAGATGGTGATTTGTCTCCTTCCTAGCCACCTTTTTTTCTACATTCAACGATATTTTAACGCCAAGATTCAGTGCTCCTATTTCCTTATTTTTTCCTTTCTCTCTCCTTTTACATTTCTTTTTGGGCAGTGGGTAAGCTCATGAATGTAGAGGTGATGGTTGCGTCTTCCTATCGAGACACATTTCTTTTCTACTTTCAACAGTATTACTCCTTCTTGACCCTTTCTTATTTTAACTTTT